>NC_140591.1:600000-1084391 GCF_964204655.1 Triturus cristatus
AAAAGACTGATTCAAGAAATAGTGCATCAGTCAAAGAGAGTGCCCAAAGATATAAGGAAACCAAGAAAACAGCCCTTCTCATTTTGGAGGTATTGTGAAAATGAAACCCGAATCTTAAATCCCTGGTGTTGGCACAGAAAAGTGATTTCTATTGTAAAAGTGTAAACCCACTGATTCAATAATCTTGTGTTTGAACGCATCCCTGGACTTTGGATACAGCTATCCCGATGCATCAATTTCCATACCGGCAAGTCATTTCAGATAAAAAGAAAACTCCAAGTCTGTAGCAAGGAACAGACGAAATATTAAAGTCTCTATCCAATGTCTAATAAGGCAAAGCACAAGCTCCCCAATTATAAACCCCATGTATTCGTTTTAAGTCCAAATATCGGCCACAACAGCAAGTTCTCTCCTCAACTTTGGCACAAGCTCAAAGGCTTAGTGCTGTTTACTCGATCCTAAATGTACTTTAGTATTTCTAAATGCATGTCATGCAAATCATTATATTTTTAATTCGCCCTACATTCTTCATTAACTAAACTTGAAGACTGTATGTTAATATCCTAAATTAAAAAAGAAATCCCCAAACTGTATTTCTCACACAGTAAATATCAAAACATCTTGATTACCGTTGGTCCTAAATAAATTGTAAGTCTATTACTGAGTCCTTCAACGCGTGGTGTTAAGTCCATACACCCACGTGAAATGTAGTTTAAGGCACAACGCCGCAGAGAGTCCTTAATAAGCCTCCTCACTGCACAGGGAATAATAAACATAGCATACATTTATATTAGAACACGGCCCACTATTAACCAATAAACCACTCGTTATGTACTTTGAAAGCAAAACTATGGCGGTGAATCACCAGACCGGAGCTTGTACGATCATACCACGACGCAAATCTACTTGTTCAACCCTGTCTGAGCATGTCTTTCCCGGCTCTATCTTTGAAGCCCCGCTACAGTCATGTGACTTCCCCATCCGGGACAGTCCCCGCATTGTACGGCATTGTACGCCCAATGGCAGCGCCATCTTAGCGTGGTCAAGTGTACTTTATTTTGTAAAACCAAAATCATTACATTGTGGATTAAAGTTCTATTTTCCTAACAATTCTCGTAAATCCTTGCAAATTGCAGTTTGTATTATTGCTATTCAACAAACGATAATCTTTATCCCATGTTTAATATTGTAACGTTTACGCATACATGGTATATAGGACAGAGTCTTATGGCCCAAATTATTGTTGTAATGTGATGAAATTCGTAAACTATCCAGCGAATAACCACTAATTCGAGCACACCTACAGAAAACGTCCTCAAATTAGTTGGTAGTCAATTAGATCCTATTAAAAGGCAAAAAGTACCCTGAAAGGTATGGTAGTACAAGAACCATCAGGTCAAGTAAGTGATAAGGTACGAAGAGAGCATACATAAGAAAATGAGTAAAAAATGAGTAGAAAAGGATGAAAGGCATGTGATCAAACACAAAATATGTCATGAAATACAGTTATATCATGGCTAGATCTATTTCCAATAGGACCATTATTCATAAGTTCGAATTGGAAACCAACAAATATATGCTTATAATGGTCCCACAAGTCAAATCATGCTTAGTCAAAATATCCATGAAGTATACTATGTTTTTGACAAGGAGGTCCTCTTATATTTAGTAGTTAGATATCAGTCCATAACTACAAATATCACAGACCAGAAAAAATACATTGAACTATTTCATTGACTGAGTTCAACCTTAATCTCGAAGGAATACATGTAGTTCTCAATCAACATTGAGTCCTAAATCAACAGATCTAAGTTTGATCAACCATTTTGTTTCAAGTTTCCTCAATGCTAGGACCATGTCTCCCACCGTGCATTCTCTTCAACCACTGCAATACCATGGAAGCTAAGTTTCAGAATTTCCGAGGCAGCATGCATGGTATTGAAATGTACAGCTAATGGATAGTTCGTGTTACCATTTCGGATAGCTCTTATATGTTCTTGGATTCGTTACTTCAGTGGCCTAATTGTGCTTCCCACATATATTAGAGCACAGTGACATATGATGAAATACACTACAAATTTTGTGTTACAGTTAATGAATTGGTTGATGGTATGAACCTGTCCAGTGTTGTACCTAAAATTCTGTGTTTTATTTGAGGCATATTGACTCACGCTGCATGTAGTACATCTGAAGAACCCTTTGGGTTTCTTTGGTAACCATGATGTTGGCCCCTCAACCCTTCTTGGGGGCAGGTATGACAGGCATACTCTATTCCTGATTGTCCTGCCTCTAGTATATGTAATTTGAGGCTTCCTGGATATATATTCATCCAGGCGGTGGTCAAGTTTTATTAGATGCCAATGCTTGTGAGGTATCTTAAATATATTGTGACTACACAAATTGTATTGTGTGATAAACGCAATGTTGTTTCTCTGCGATTTGTTTCCCTTGGTTGTTCTTAAGAGCTTAGTACAACACCTTCTTTTAATCTTCCTTTGTGCCCTGTCCAAAGTGCTTCTATTGTAGCCCCTATTTAAGAAACAGAGTTTCAGACATTCCAGTTCTTGCTCAAATGTTGCATCATTGCTGCAATTCCTCCTCAGTCGTGTCATCTCCCCGAAGGGAATAACCTCAATTTGTACACTGGGATGTGCACTCTCTGAGTGCAAGATTTAATTGCACGCAGTGGGGTTATGATAAGGTTTTGATGCAATCTTATCATTCTCCACATAAAGTGAAATGTCCATGAACTTAATCTCCTTCTTGCTAATCTGATTGGTAAACGTCAAGTTGTAGCTATTGTTGTTGAGATATAGTAGAAATTCTGTCAGGGTTTCTCCATCACCACTCCATATCATAAGAATGTCCTTTATGAAACGTCCCCAATACAGAATACATCCTGTTATGTCAAATGGGCAATTACCCTGTATATGATGTTGTTCAAAGAAGCCCATATAGATGTTTGCAAATGAAGGGGAAATTTGGAACCCATGGAAACCCCAGATGATTGTCTAAACCATATTCCATTATGTAGAAAATAGTTATTCTCTAGGGTTACACGTGTCAAATCTAAAACCATTTGTGTGCATTTGTATAAGGTTGCATCACGTTTAGATGTGAGAGCCTCCATTCCTTGGTCTAAAGCTATACATGTGTATAATGCATTGACATCCAGAGAGACAAATGTAAATTCCTCTAACCAGGTTAAGTCCTCTAATTTATTCAGTAAGGCCTTTGTATCTAAAATAAATGATGGTAAATTGTGGACTATAGGTTGATGGTATGTGTCAATGTACTCTGATATATGCTCTGTTGGTGACCCAATTCCCGAGATGATAGGCCACACAGTCCGGATTCAGATCCAAACACAAAATAGACACAGCTATCATTGCAGCTACTGATCACAACCATAGAATCATGAGCAAAGTTGATCTCGCCCCTCAGGTTACTAGACTTCTCACTGGCTTTTGATACAGTATCACAACCTATCATCATCAGATGCCTACATGAGGTCGGCATTCAAGAATCTGCCCTCTGATGGAGCAGCTCTTTTTTGACAGAAAGAACCCAAACTGTCAGCTTGGTGCCATATTCAACAAAAGCACAGAAGCTCATCTGCAGAATGCCCCAAGGATCCTCCCTCTGCCCCACCCTCGTCACTGTTGATGTTTATGACCCCTCTGGCCAACACATCCACACAATCAACATACTCTCCTATGCAGGCGAAACACAATTCATCCTATACCTCTACAATAAATCCCCTGATACAAGGCCTGCATGACCGGAGTCGCTGCCTTGGCAAAGACCAACAGTTTTAAACTCAGCACTGCCTAGACAAAACTAGTGATGTTCGGAAAAAGCGCCTCACTGACAGATTCCACCGTGCGGCCAATTGACCTCAGACCTACTCCCACCCCTAGCTCAGATGCTTGGAACCTTGGAATTATCATTGATAACAAAGTGGACATGCCCACACATGCCAATGCAGTCATCACATCCTGCTTTCACACCCTGAGGATGCTGAAAAAAAAGAAAATCAAACGGCTCCCTAACTATTCCAGACAAACAGCCACCCACGCCCTTAACACCAGTAGACTGGAAAACGGAAATGCCCTCTACATTGGAATCACCAAGTAACTCACCAGAAAGCTACAACCCATCCAGAACTTGAAACATAGACTCACCTAAACCTTCTACACAGGACTCACATCGCACTACACCTAAGGGAGCTCTACTGGCTCCTCGTACACAAGCACAGACATTTCAAATTCTTCACCCACACCTTCAAAGGCCTTCACAACACAGGACTGGCATACCTGAACAGTCACATCTCCTTCCAACAAACTTCCAGACACCTCTGCTCTGCCAGACTCCTCCTTGTAGACATTCTACGCATACACAAACAGAACTGATGGTTATGCCATCCTTTACATTGCTCCTAAAGCATTGAATGACCACCCAACACACATCAAAGCCTCCTACTCTCTTCAGTTGTGTAAGAAGCTGGAGACCTGGCTCTTCAGATAACCCCTCCCACCCTAGAGGCTAGGCTCATAAACCTGCACAGCGCCAGGGTAACATCACATGTGTTAGTGTGTTACACAAATCCACATAACATAACAGAGGGGTTGGCAAGAGAATGCTGTTAGAAAGTGCCATCTTTCTTGCATGGTGTCCCCCCACTTTTTGCTGAATTGCTGAATGTACTTTGGCTGAGTTTTCCCTGGACTCGTGCCAATCAGGGGCCCAGGGCCTATGTTCATTCCCTAAAACCTAAAACCCAAATTGGCAAACCCTGGCCACATGTCAGCCCCTGGAAAAGGGTACCCTAGGTACCCAGGACCTTGTGACCAGGGAAGGCCTCTAAGGGCTGCAGCACTTATTGTGCCACCCTTAGAGGCCCTGTACCCTAACACAAACACACTGCCCTTGCAGGCGGAGTGTCTGGGTACAAGACAAAACAAAGAGTCGACATGGCCCACATCCCTGTGAGCCATGCCCACAACCTACACTGCCCTGGCATACATCAGCCACCCCTCTAGATGAGTGCCCTATGCTAGTGGTGTGGGCACAGGAGCATGAGCCCTGTGCCCCTACAGTACCCGGGTCCATTCCTGGGCAATGTAAGTGCAGTGCTGCCATTTAAGAGTATATGGTGCTGAGAGCTCGTCAAACACGAACTCCACAGCACCATAATGGCAACACTGAAGACTGAGAAGTTTGGTATCAAATTTCTCAGCACATTAAACCCGCACTGATGCCAGTGTGGGATTTAATGTACAAAGCACTACAGGGGGCATCTTAGAGATGCCCCCTGAAACCCAACCTACAATCCACGTCTAGTCTGAGAGGCTGCCTAGGCTGCCACACAGTAGACATGTTGCTGGACCCCTGGGTGGAGAGCCCCACTCTCCTGGGCCTGCAACAATGTACATCCTGGGCGAGGTGCTAGGTCTCCTCCCCCAGGATGGGCAGGGGGAAGCTTCAAAGGCATGCCGCCTTTGTGAGCTTCTCCAGGCCATTTGCTGTACCCATCATCTGGCCACCACCGGTTTTGACCCCCACTCTGGCGGGAAGACTGGTCGAAAACCCCAAGTAAGGACAGGGGATTTGTCAACCTCTGCCAACCCCACCCCTCGGGTGGGGGAGGCGAGGTGAAGCACATCTCCGGGCTCTCGCCATCTTGAAGATGGGAAGCCCTGCCCAATCAGGACTAGGCTACTGCCCCCTCCCACAGGAGAGTAGTAGGATAGGGGGTGTACCCACCCCGGGACAGGGACCCATTGGTCCCTTTCCTTTACCTACCTGTAACTCCCCTAAATCTTGTATTTAGGGGCACCCTGAACCTTCCTTCCTAAGATACCAGACTCCGAAAAAACAAAGAAGAACAAGAAGAAAGAAGACCTGCCATGCAGCTGCTAAGAAGAGGAAGACACCAACTGCTTTGGCCCAGCCCTACCGGCCTGTCGACCCTCGAACCTGCTCCTGCTAAATCCCGGCACCTCCTGTGGCCAGCAACCTCACAAACCCCGGAGGACCTGGCTACTTTGTGACTGAGCATCTGGGACTCCCATGAGCAGTGGCTCTGCTCAAAGCAAGTTTCTAACCCCTGGCATCAGCACGGAACCGTGAACCCTGCACACTCTGCACCTGCCAAGCCTGGCCTGTGCCGGAGTGGACAAAGACCCCGAGGACCTCCCCCCGAATCTGGCACCCAAGGACCCACCTCGACGCTCTTGACGACGCCTGCAGCCTCAGAACCAGGGACCACACCCAACCACGATCAACAGAGGGTAAGATTTCCCGACATCAAAAGGCACTCCTGCACCCGGCGCCCTGCGGCCCCCTGTGCCCGACTCCTGGGTACTTACCTATCGCCTAACTACCCAACTTACCTCTCGAAGTGGTGGTGGCACCCAAAGAATCTTCGTCCCCGAGCTTGCAGCCTTTGTTCGTCCTTGAGCTTTCCCGTTGAAATCCATTGAGCGCCCGAAGGCTCAAAAGCACCCTGCACCAAGCCGCCTGAGTGGCCCTGGCAGTGCAACTTCTGCTCCTACCTACTTCCCCATTTGCCCTGAGCAAGTGACCAGAAGCCCAGCTCCCACATCCACGTGGCCTGCTAGTCAGCAGGCACCAACCAAGGCCCCCCTGCCTCCCATCCCCCCTGCCTCCCATAGGATAACATTGGGCCTAACTCACTCTGCACCCGGCCGCCCCAGTGCCGCTGAGGGTGTAACAACTGTACCAACCTGACCCTGGGAGACCCCAGAGTCTGTGCCCAGAACCTTAACTCTGCCAGTCGAGTATTTACCCAAAAGCTGATAACTCACTTTTCTTCCATAGGGTAACATTGACTGGTTTCTTCTGAAATTTCTTCTAAGTGTGGAGTTTCTAAAACTTAAAATATTCACCTAAAATCAACCGAGTAATGAAAACGGAAATACTCACCTGCTATTAGGAGAGATCCCAGTGCTGGATCTTGCTGCCTAGCAATGACCCTAAAAAGTACTCACAACCGTACTTACCACTAACCCAATTTTCTTCCATAGGAAATCATTGACTGTTTTTCTGTGAAATTTCTTCTAAGTGTCGATTTTTGCAAACTACAAATATTCTTAAAAAATCGTACCAACTGTGAAAACTTAATTACTTACCTGTTTAAGATAGAGGTCCCAATACTGAGCCTAGGAGCCCAGCCCTGGATTACAAAAGTAACGAGAACATACAAAAGAGGGCTGGGAGAGGCCTCTCCAAGAGCCCAAACAAGACATAGTGGACTATGTGCTTGGCCTAAGGTCCAGAATGGCTGAGTATATGGAAAAAGCATCCAAAAATCTTGAGGCCAGCCAGGAGCTTCAGAAGCACTGATATGACCAAAAAGCTGCACTGGTTGAATTTCAACCAGGGCAACAGGTGTGGGTTTTGGAGCCAGTGGCATCAAGGGCTCTCCAAGATAGATGGAGTGGCCCTTACCCTATCCTAGAAAGAAAGAGTGAGGTCACTTACGTAGTTGACCTGGGCACTAGCAGGACACCCAAAAGGGTTATCCATGTGAACCGCCTTAAGCTCCACAATGACAGGGCTGACATTACCATGCTGATGGTGACTGATGAGGAACAGGAAGCAGAGTGAACCTCTCCCTGATCTCCTCTCCTACAGCCCACAAGATGGGTCAGTGGATGGTGTAGTCTTTTCAGACACCCTCTCTGCCCAACAGCAGACTGACAGCAAGCAAGTCTTGCAACAGTATGCTAGCCTCTTTTCCCTGACCCCTGGTCTGACAAACTGGTGTACCCATGATGTGGACACTGGTGACAGTGCACCTGTCAAAAACAAGATCTATCGCCAATCAGACCAAGTCAAGGAAAGCATCAAAGCTGAAGTCAGCAAGATGCTGGAGTTAGGGGTCATTGAACCCTTTGTGAGCCCCTGGGCTAGCCCAGTGGTTCTGGTCCCCAAACCTCATCAACAGGGTGGAAAGATAGAGATGAGGTTCTGTGTGGACTATAGAGGGCTCAACTCTGTCACCAAGACAGATGCTCACTCTATTCCAAGAGCAGATGAACTGATAGATACATTGGGGGCAGCCAAATCCCTCAGTACCTTTGACTTAACTGCAGGGTACTGGCAGATTGGCATGGCCCCAGGAGCAAAAGAGAAAACAGCATTCTCCACACCTGATGGGCATTACCAGTTTACTGTGATGCCTTTTGGGTTAAAAAATGCTCCTGCCACCTTACAGAGGTTGGTGAACCATGTCCTGGCTGAGTTGGAATCCTTTAGTGCAGCTTATCTTGATGATATTGCTGGCTTTAGCTCCACCTGGCAGGATCACCTGATCCACCTTGGGAAGGCTTTAGAGGCTCTGCACAGTGCAGGCCTCACTATCAAGGCATCCAAATGCCAGATAGGGCAGGGCACTGTGGTATACTTGTGCCACCTTGTAGGTGGAGGCCAGGTACAACCGTTACAACCCAAGATCCAGGCCATCCTGGGTAGCTCCCACAACCCAGACCCAAGTCAGGGCATTCCTGGGCTTGACTGGGTACTACAGGAGGTTTGTGAAGGGATATGGGTCCACTGTGACTCCCCTCACAGAACTCACCTCCAAGAAGATGCCCAAGAAGGTTAACTGGACAGTTAGTTGCCAAAAGGCTTTTGACACCCTGAAAGAAGCAATGTGCTCAGCACCAATTCTAAAAGCTCCAGATTATGCCAAGCAATTCCTAGTGCAGACTGATGCCTCTGAGCTAGGGGTAGGAGCGGTCCTATCCCAGACCAATGATGAAGGCCAAGACCAACCTGTTGCTTTTATAAGCAGGAGGCTACTCCCCAGAGAGCAGCGTTGGAGTGCCATTGAGAGGGAGGCCTTTGCTGTGGTTTGGTCCCTGAAGAAGTTGAGGCCATACTTGTTTGGTACTCACTTCCTGGTTCAAACTGACCACAGACCTCTCAGATGGCTAATGCAGATGAAAGGGGAAAATCCAAAACTACTGAGGTGGTCCATCTCCCTACAGGGAATGGACTTTGAAGTGGAACACAGATCAGGGACTGCCCATGCCAACGCAGATGGACTTTCCAGGTTCTTCCACTCAGACTCCATAGGGCAAGGTTAGTCTCATCACCTTTCGTTTGGTGGGGGGGGGGGGGGGGTTGTGAGAAAGTGCCACCTTTCTTGCATGGTGTGCCCCCACTTTTTGCTGAATTGCTGAATGTACTTTGACTGAGTGTGCCCTGTACTCCTTCCAATCAGGGGCCAGGGCCTGTGTTCCTTCCCTAAAACCTAAAAGCCAAATTGGCAAACTCTGGCCACATGTCAGCCCCTGGTAAATGGTACCCCAGGTACCCAGGGCCTTGTGACCAGGGAAGGCCTCTAAGGGCTGCAGCACTTATTGTGCCACCCTTAGAGGCCCTGTACCCTAACACAAACACACTGCCCTTGCAGGCTGAGTGTCTGAGTACAAGACAAAACAAAGAGTCGACATGGCCCACATCCCTGTGTGCCATGCCCACAACCTACACTGCCCTGGCATACATCAGCCAAGCCTCTAGCTGGGTGCCCTATGCCAGTGGTGTGGGCACAGGAGCATGAGCCCTGTGCCCCTAAAGTACCAAGGTCCATTCCTGGGCACTGTAAGTCCAGTGCTGCCATTTAAGAGCAGGGGTGTGGAATTTATTAAAATATCTACTTGTCCATGGGGCAAGTTGCTTCATAAACCTACTTGTCCTGTAACAAAATCCACTTGTCCCTTTAGTGCCATGTAATGCGGCGAAAAATAATGGCAGCAATCTAATTAGATATGAGCTCTGAAATATCCTCTCTGATTATGCCAGGGCTCTTTCCATAGTGGGGTTTGAATACTAGCAATTCCCTTATGTTACCACGTTTCAGCAGACCTACATATTGGGGCTGAAGGTAGTGGTAGGCAACAGTTCCAGGGTTGGAATGCCCATTTGAGTTTGTGCATACCTACTAACCTGCATGTTTTAAGGGTTTTCACTAACTCTTCTCTAATCCTTTTCTGTTACCCCTCTCAGGGATCGGGGTAACAGAACACCCCCCTTTGGTCTCTTCCTTGTAGTTGTCTGCAGTGAGATAACAAGAAGACTTGAGGAAAGTTTTGAATATTTATTCAAACTCTTGTGTTCTGAAAAGCAGTTTACCTGCCAGCAGTAGCACACATACGAATAATAAAAATACTGTTAGCATGGTTAATAATTCATATACTATGATAAGCCCTGTCATTTTATAGGACAGAGTAACCTAAACCCCCTCCCCTGCTACTGAAGCGAAGAGATTTAAAAAAAAGCTCTCTGGGATTATCGGCGGACCCCATTCCTCAGCATACCCAGTTGGACACTACATCTCAGCAGATGCAGTGCTCTTGTTAGAGAACTCTTGTTCCATGTGCCTGATGCACTAATCTACATGATAGGATAGGAGTGCACACAAATAACAGCTGCATTCTTGTGTTATGTCGTGTGTTGGACTTGGCCCTTTTCCCAGAAATTTTTCGCTTTTTCTGTGGAACCACATGTGTAAATGCAAGGATTGAATGTGTGCAGACTGAGTTTCCCCATTTTAAAAATATAACTTAAAATGGATGCCAAAGCTGTGTGGTTGTGCCGTTTGACTGAGCTGGGTTGACAGTCTAGGCGTTATTTCCCAGCAGCCCCAGCTTTTGGAGGGAAGCCTGGCACCCAGGGTGCTCTACCCCTCCCCCTAGGCCAGTTAGAGCCAGTTTCCCCAGATGCTTCTAGAAGCTTCTGGCACTGTCTGGAAGGTGGGGTGAGGGGCGTCTAAAGGGAGGAGCTGGGTTGCCATGCAGTCAGTCAGAGGGTGGACCAGGGAGAGAGGGGATCTGCTGCCAGGGGTTACCGCCACATAGGCCTGTGTGCTGGGCCCTGAGCCTACCTACCCCCCCTACTGTCCACAGGGCGAGGGAAAGATATAGTTGGGGCAACGCAAACCTGGAGAAGCCCTCGCAGGAGTTTTAGGCGGTAGGATCAGTCAGGGACCTATGCCTCTGAAGGTGACAGGGTTTAGGCGCTGCCCTTTAAGTGAGTGAGGGATCCTGAACTACCCACTGATCTGGCCCGGCGAGAGGAGAATCCAGGAACGACAGGCAGAGACTAATTAGTCCGCCTGCAGCCACCAACGCAACTTCCCCCCCTCAAGAGACCCTCAAACAAGGGGCAGGAACCAGAGGGCGCTATTAACAAGCTGCCCCTGGAAGGAGAGCGCAATTCACACGCTGCCCCTGGAAGGAGAGCGCTATTTACAAAGGAGAGCGCTATTTCCAAGCTGCCCCTGGAAGGAGAGCGCTATTTACAAAGGAGAGCGCTATTTACAAGCTGCCCCTGGAAGGAGAGCGCTATTTACAAAGGAGAGCGCTATTTACAAGCTGCTCCTGGAAGGAGAGCGCTATTTACAAAGGAGAGCGCTATTTCCAAGCTGCCCCTGGAAGGAGAGCGCTATTTACAAAGGAGAGCGCTATTTACAAGCTGCCCCTGGAAGGAGAGCGCTATTTACAAAGGAGAGCGCTATTTCCAAGCTGCCCCTGGAAGGAGAGCGCTGGATTTGGTGAGCGCTATCTTTGAAGTGGCTGTGCCTGCAGCCGGAGAGAGTGACAGCCTGCTGCTGGGAGGCCGCCGAGACGCCTGCAGCCGAGAGCCCGGTGACTGGGGCATTGGGGGAACCAGTGGCGTGGAGGGGGCAACGGGGCACATTATCGGTGCCCGCCACGGGGACCCTTCACATTTTTGGGACCTTGTGGGGGCACACTTGGAGGGTGTGTCGGGGCACATTGTCGGTGCCCGCCCCGGCGTCGTGTGGGACTGGTAGTGGAGGAGGGGGGGCAACGGGGTACATTGCCAGTGCCCGCCCCTGGTGCCAGGAGCCTGCACAGCTGCCCCACAGGACAGTGGGCAGCTGCAACGGCCTAGAGGGATGCTGGAGGGGGTGGACACCTCGGAGGGCCCACAGACCTGCCCAGACTAAATGCAATGCCTAGCGCTGCAGTGGCTGGCCATGGTAGATGCTCCCAGAGCTTGCCAAGTCTACTGCCCCAAGAGCTTGCTATGCTGAATGCTCCCAGTGAGGGCCCTATCTGAAGCGCCATTGATCTGCCAGGTGTAGCACTATGCTATAATGCCATATTTAAAGCCCTATGGTCAATGCTAGTTGTGCAGCGCTATATTCAAATGTCATGCTCTTAAGCGCTATGTCAATGGCTATGTTTTGAAGCGCTTTCGCCGTGATATGTGCAGCGCTATATTCAAATGTCATGCTCTTAAGCACTAGGTCAATGGCTATGATTTAAAGTGCTAGTCATGTGTTGTATGCAGCGCTATGTCTAGATGCCAGGTTTTAAGGTGAATGAACTGCCTATTTTGATTCCTGCCTCAGGGGACCTCCAGGTTGTTAAGGGATATGGTCAGGTCATGATGTGTTTTATTACAGGTGGTCCGGACTAACGCCTAAGGTTATGCCCTGAGTGGACTTTATTGCAGGTTGCAGCTAATGGACTTACTTTTACTATCTTCTAAATCGCAATGATTCCGGCAGGGGCCCGATTGGCCTGGCCCTGCCCTGTACATAATTCCCCCCCTGTAAATGTTAACCGAGCGCCAGTTGGCGCAGTACAGAGATTGCCTAGTGACACCTTGTGGTTTTGGACAATACAAAAGTTCTTTTTACCTAAACTGGTGTGGTGTCTCTTTTTGTAGTGTGCCTTGTGTGTCGCCTGTGTGTACTGCGTGGATGCTTTGCACATTTCCTCCGGAGTTTGGCCCGCCCGCTCTGCACCACGCTACCCGTTTCCAACAAGGTGCTAGTGTCTGGTTTGAACGAATAACAAGGGACATTGTTGTTTGACCTTGTAGGTGGTGCTCAGACTAAATCCCAGGGAAAAAACAGAACGTAAAACATATGCAGGTTCAGTGTGAAAGTATAACGTAGCACAATGACAAGCATGTTTATATAGTAACGTGCACATAAGAGAATAATGCCTACAATGTGCACAATTAGGCTAACATAGGGAAAACCACAATGGGCCATGCAGGAAACACATGACAGATTCAGGTTTGAAAATGTCACTGATCCCGGGTTTTGTTTTATGAACAACATCTTGTTAACAAGGTGATGAAATGAGCCAGAAACCAAACCTGTAGTGTATCAGGGTTAACCAATCAAATTGTTGGGTTGCTTTGTTGTTGAATTAGAATACAAAAAACACAACACTGCAGGAAAGGTTTATCTCTCTGGTAAGGAGGATAGTATAATCAACTGGTTACACCAGGGTGATTTGGAAGTGATGTTGGATCCTAATAGCTCTGCACCAGTTGTCTTGAGGAGGAAGGGGTCTAGTGATCCTTGTAGTTCTCCACTGATAGCAAGTGATCTTAATAGTTTTCCTCCTTTTGTTGGAAAGGATAAGGAGTCTAGAAAGGTTGGTGTAGTCCAGGAAATAGTACCTACTGAGCAGGTGGATATTTAGAATCAGGAATTTCAAGATGTTTTTAGTGGGATGCTTTACTGACTATGTACACAAGATTGTTTTTGAAAAGATAATGCAGTTCCAGTGGATTGTTATGTTCGGGGAGTTCGCTTTTCTATGAGACAGGCAATGATAGACAAATTGAACATATTAAAGAAGGAAGTTATTATTGAGAAAGTGGAAGCTTCCTGAATAGGTATCACCGGTTGTATTGGCTCACAAAGCCTCCAGCGAGATAAGATTTTGTGTTGATTTCAGAGGGTTGACTAAAGCTGTGGTTGTGGATAAATATTCCCTTCCTAATATTACATAAATGTTGTCACAGCTTGCGGCGCTGGCGTGTTTTCCAATGTAGATCTTAGGTTAGCGTATTACCAAATCGAATTGGAGAGACATTCCATGGGTCTTACAGCATTCATCACTCTTTTTGGGATGCTTAAATTCACAAGGATGCTGTTCGCTTTATTTCAGCGGCATCAGCGTTTCATAGGGCTATGGAAAATGTTTTGGGTGATTTGTTGGCTGTTAAAATTTAGTAGGATGATGTTCTTGTATCCAGAACCACACAGGAGGAACATTATCTTTGGTTAAAGTCTGTACTTGAAATGTTCAAAAAAAGAGGAGACCAACAGTAAACTGAACTGTAAGGACGTTGTGTATTTGGGCCCTAGGTTATCTGGGGGTGGTGTGAAACCTAAAGAAGAGTTAGTAAACATGATAAGCTATTTGGCTCTTAATGAGAGTAAGGATGACCGGATCAAATTTTTGGGTAAGGCAGAGTACTAAAATACGTTATTTCCCCAATTTGCTAGTTGAACCTTCAACATGAGAAAACTGTTGAAAAAGAGCTGATGGCGGTCTGTGGGTGTTGATGGGGATCTGTTAGTGCTTATAGGGATCTGTGGATGTTGATGGCGGTCTGTGGGTGATGATGGGGATTTGTGGGTGATGATGGCGGTCTGTGGTTGATTATGGGGATCTGTGGGTGATTATGGGGATCTGTGGGTGATTATGGGGATCTGTGGAGGATTATGGGGATCTGTGGATGTTGATGGCGGTCTATGGGTGATGATGGCGGTCTGTGGGTGATGATGGCGGTCTGTGGGTGATGATGGCGGTCTGTGGGTGATGATGGCGGTCTGTGGGTGAATATGGGGATCTGTGGATGTTGATGGCGGTCTGTGTGTGCTGATGGTGGTCTGCGGATGCTGATGGTGGTCTGCGGATGCTGATGGCGGTCTGTGGGTGCTGATGGTGGTCTGCGGATGCTGATGGCGGTCTGTGAGTGCAGATGTGGGTCCAGAAGTGCTGATGAAGGTGTGGGGAATGCTTATGGGGGTCTTGAGTGTATGTGGGTTCTTAAGAATTGCCGGTGGTCTGGGTTATCCGAGGGTTTCGTTGCGGTCTGAGAGTGCTGGTGGGTTCTGTGAGTGGTGATGGAGATCCGAGGTCTGTGAGTGCAGATGGGGGATGATAGAGATTCATGTGTCCTGACCCATCACATAGCACTGCTACAAATAAATGATATACAAAAGGTCATTACAGTTCGGAACCAGGGTGCGTATTATTCTTTCAAGGGGTACCATCAGCACTGCGGTCTAAGTAACCCGAAGAGTAACTTGTTGGGGGTGTGCAGAGGATGGAAAGGGGCAGAGGATGGAAAGGGGCAGAGGATGGAAAGGGGCAGAGGGTGGAAAGGGGCAGAGGGTGGAAAGGGGCAGAGGGTGGAAAGGGGCAGAGGGTGGAAAGGGGCAGAGGGTGGAAAGGGGCAGAGGGTGGAAAGGGGCAGAGGGTGGAAAGGGGCAGAGGGTGGAAAGGGGCAGAAGGTGGAAAGGGGCAGAAGGTGGAAAGGGGCAGAAGGTGGAAAGGGGCAGAAGGTGGAAAGGGGCAGAAGGTGGAAAGGGGCAGAAGGTGGAAAGGGGCAGAAGGTGGAAAGCGGCAGAAGATGGAAAGGGGCAGAGGATGGAAAGGGGCAGAAGATGGAATGGGGCAGGGGATGGAAAGGGGTCAAACGTAGAGTGAGTTCACTTCTGGCACTTATATATCCTGAGTACTCCCAGCACATCAGTGCGCGTTAACAGAGCGCTATCCTCGCGCACATCTTTTCATGCAGAACCGACTTACCGCATCGGACTCCAGCCGGGACATAGCGCCTCCGGGTGCCTCGAAGCGCCTGTTCTTTGCCGGTGTCTAGAAGTGTAACCTCAATGCTGAGAGGCTGGCAGTGAAGTAACCTCCTTGAAGACCCAGAAACGACACAACCTTCTCTCTTCCAATCAACGGGGAAAGCTCGGACCTCCCAGACACACAGACCGCTCGGCACATGCCACACACAATGCACGCCACAGACACAGACGGCATAATACGCATGCCCAGATCACGAAGCACGTCAACTAGACCTACTGCGCATGCGCATGACATGAGTCACGGATCACCTATTGCACATGCCTAAACTGTTTCACGCCACCTCGACCTAATGCGCATGCCTAGATTACGAGTTGGGCAACTAGACCTACTACTCATGCTCAAATCACGAGGCACGGCAACTAGACCTACTACGCATGCCCCGACCTAGTGCGTTCTAGACCTATTGCGCAAGCGTAAAACACACCTTTTCCGTGTCACTAACGGCAGAGTCAGCACAGGCAGCTCTTGCAGAGGAGGAAGGAGTCCTCCGCAATTGTGCAGTTATCTACATTTTTAGAGGCTCTCAGGACCCCACAGCCCAGATCTGCACCTGCCCCCCAGGAGGGGGAGAGAACCTGGACGTGTCTGCACTTGTCCTGCTCAGGTAGGAGATTGTCAGCACTTCTGCTGTGTTTGCAGAAATAGATTGAATAATCCTGGAGGAGACAGGAGCCGGGCCGAGACGAGCTTTTCTATCTGAGGTCCTTTGGGGAGAGGGGGGAGTTGGAGGGGAGGGGAGGGGAGGGGGCTTTCCATCCGGCCCTGAGGCTGTTTATGATCTTCACTTGTGTTAGGAGGATATCTGTGCACTCTACTGCATAATGAGGAATCTGTGCACACTGAGCTGCATCTTACTGCAAGGACCACTCCACGCAGGTAAGTGGAGGAAAGTAAGTAGTTTATAGGAGAACAAGCAGGTACGTGCAGCCACAAGCTGTATTCACTTCACCTGCCTATTCCTACGTTCCATATTTTGGAACCTGTGTGTGGTATTCCACCTTCAATGACATACCTTTGTTGTGATGAATAGAATTGTATGTCATGGGGTTCTTGGGTTGAGAATGTAAAATTGTCAGTTAAGGTTGATGCTGGCTTGCTGATGAGTGGGATCTTTTTCCTGAAATAAACTTCATAGAATCAGCCGTCCTGTGTCCTCAATTTGTCTATCAGGAATGCTTCACTGGTGTAGTCGGCAGGATGGAGAAGATCCTAACTCCAAGGATTGTTGAGAGATAACCTTTTCTTTTTGGGATACCTCAAGTACTGTTATATTATCTCATTAACTGGCAAGCCCTTATTCTCTTCCGTCATACCGAGTATCCTTGGGACTGGAAGCGGTAAGCTACGTTTCATGCTGTGACTTTAAACGGTATTTGAAACTTAACGGAGTCATTAATAGGGGCTATCTACTTGTTATGGTGTAACTTTAATCCAAAGTAATTGGCCACACATGCTAGCAAGTAAATCATTTATGTTGGACCTTCTACGGACAACATTTAACAAGTCAACTTGAGAAATCTTGTTGCGCATCTGTTTTCTATCTTTAAATCTTTGGTGGTTTATGATTCATAGTTTCCCAATTTGGATCGCAACCTCCTGCAGACGTCTAACAAGTTGAGCTAATTAAGGACTTGTTGCGTCTCCGTTTATTGACTTGAATTCCCTGAGGTTTTTCACTTACAACTTTACCACCTTGAGTCACAGCGCGAGATCTTTTTGAAATTAAACTGCAGCGCGAGCCTCATTTGAAAGAAAACTCTCTTGGCAAGGCTTACCTAATTCGGATCGTAGAGCGCTGGAGTTCTGCCATTCCTTGACAAGACAGTGCTGTCTGCATCGACCTGTGTCAGCACGTCTGGAGCGTACTCTGTCAGCACGCATATCATGTAGGCGTGGTGGCCATCTTGGTTTTCGTTGCTTGGCAACTCTGTAATCATCGCTATATCCTGGAGGCTCTTTACTGATTGGTGTTCACTCATCTACAGTGATATGATACACACACTATTTGTTTGTTGGTGCTGTTTACTTCATACACAGCGTGCACTGCTCAGTGGCACGCACACTTATTATTGAGCGTCTTGATAAATGTTCACACTGTTATGCGGTCTTATTGTAAGCCAGTGTACGCGCATATAAAATAACCCAGCGTGTCGCCTGCAAGACAGTGGCACGCACACTTGAATTCAGAACTCCGCGTGTCTCTTGCAAGACAGTGGCGCGCACACTGGAATTCAGTGACACGCACACTTGATGGTGAACATTTTAATCAGCATGTGTGTTTTCTACATTGCAGTGGCACGCACACTTCAGTGACACGCGTGTCTTCTACAACAAGTATGACACACTCTTAAATTCAGTGACATGCACACTTTTTTATGAATGTCTTTGCATGATTAGCGTGTCCTCTGCAGCACAGTGACATGCACACTTGATGTACATCGGTGTGTCGGCATTCTTAGTGATGTTGTAATGAAATTGCTCCTCATTTCAGTAAAGTAATTTTGGTGGTTAAGTTAATCATTTCAGTGAAACATTTATTTTATTTTATTCAGGGTGTTTCATTGGGATCTTTTATTAGTCTGCTTATGACGTTTTTTTGGGCTTTATATTTATATGCAGTTATTGTGAGGTTTGTATTTTGTAATTACCAACTTATCTGTTTGTTATACATTTGCATAATGCAGAATGTTACAGCAGCTCAATTTTTCTTATGTAGTCCTGGTTCTCCACCTATAAAGTGGAAAAAATGGAAAGTTGTTTTCGAAAGATATGCATGAGTATGTGGCCCTTCACTCAGTGCAGAAAGAAAATCCTCCTTGTTTCCTCATTGTTTAGGGTCTGAAGGGTAAGACGTTTTTGACCGTCTACCTGATCTCTCTCCCACGGAAGCCAGAGGCTTGAATGATTACGAAATTTGTATTAAAAAACTGGATAACCATTAACTTCCTACGGTTAGTACAATACTAGAAAGGTACCAGTTTGCCAAATGTATGCAAGCAGAAGAAGAACTCATCTAAGGAAGCTTGCTTTTTCGTGTAAATTTAACAATCTTACTGATGAGCGAATCCGTGATCAATTTATGTTTGGATGTAATATAGAAAAGGTCAGGGAGGAGCTCTGGCTGCGTGATGAGCCTACACTAGATGATGTTTTAACAGTAGCAAAAAGAATAGAACATTCTCTTAAATGTGTTGCTGTTATAAAAAAGGATTATGATAAAGATTTAGAAGATACATGTTATTAAGGACAAGAGTGAAAGGATATTGACTAAAGATAAGAAGGAAGTTGTGAGATCTTGGATTGAAAGAAAATGTTAAAGGTGCGGAAAGGCAGATCATCTTGCCAATGATAAAAAGTGTCCAGCACTCAATCAAACTTGTTCAAAATGTTAGAAACAGGGTAATCTCACAATATTGTGCAAAAGTAAACCGAGACCTAAAGTTAAGGAAGTGGAGATATATGATTATTGTAAAGCTGGATCAAGCTCTGAAGATTTTGAATATGGGCAGATAGTGGTTCAGATTAAAAGCAAACAAAATGGCAAATCGAGTCCCTTTGAAACCATTAGAGTTCTATTTGACTCTGGCGCTAAAATCACCATAGTCTCTAATGAATTTTATGTTAAGAATTTAAAAGATAAAATCGTTTTATTAAAGCCTGACATAATTCCTTTAGCATATGGAGGTGAGCCTATTAAATTACATGGTTATTTTATAGTTCTCATTGAATATAAAAATAGATTGGTTTCTGGGAAAATGTATGTGTCCAAGAGAGGTGACCGAATAATCAGCTGGATACACCAAGGTGACTTGGGAGTTTATCTTGACCCTAATGCTGATCCACCCATCCAACTTAGAGATGGAGTTTATTCCATGTCAAAAAATAATGATGATCAATTTGTATGCAATTTAAAGGCAGAATTTCCCAATGTTTTCAAAGAGGACTTGGGATGCTTGAGAGGATACCGCCATAAGATTAAATAATAAAAAATGCCACAACTGTATGTTGTAAGATGAGAAATGTGCCTCACTCTATCAGGGAAGATATGCAGAAAGAGATCTTGAAATTGAAAGAAGGGGGCATTATTGAGGAAGTTGAGGGGACGGAATGGTTGGCTCCGGTTGTGGCTGCACGTAAACCCAATGGGGACCTTTGTCTCTGTATTGATTTGAGACAACTTAACAAAAGTGTAGTGGTGGATCGATATCCTTTACCGAATATTACAGAACTGTTGGTTCTTCTTGGTGGGGCAAAGGTTTTCAGCACAATCGATCATACATCTGCTTACCACCAGATTGAATTAGATAAATCTTCCAGAGATTACACTTCATTCATTGCGCCTTTTGGTACATTTAGATTTATACGTATGCCTTTTGACTTATTATCTGCTTCATCTGTGTTCCAGCGTGTCATGGAAAGCGTGCTTAAAGATCTTCCTGGTGTGTGTGTATATCAGGATGACATTTTGATTTTTGCAAAGGATATAAGTGAGCATGATGTAAGGCTCAAACCAGTTTTAAAGAGTTTGAGTGACCACAATCTTACTATTAAAGCTGAGAAGTGTAGATTTAGATCTAATTAAATTAACTATTTGGGCCATAATATAAATGGAGATAGGCTTAAGCCGATTTAATAAACACTATAAATAATATGTGTCCTCCCTCGAATAAAACAGATCTTATGACATTTTTGGGCATGATTGAATATTATGCGAAATTTGTGATGGGTTTTGCTGCCTCTAATGTAAATATGAGTTGTTTGTTACGCAAAGGTGAAGAATTTGTGTGGTCTAATCTTTGTGAGGAGGAATTTGTTAACATCAAAGAAAAACTAAATGAAGCACCATCTCTTAGAAGCTTTGATCCCACCATTAGACTTACTCTCATTACTGATGCGAGTGAAAAGGGGTTAGGAGCTGTCTTACAACAACATGGTCCTTTAGGTGTACATACTGTTATGTTCTTGTCACGCAGCTTGAGAGATCCTGAAACTCGTTACTCTGTGGTAGAAAGGGAATCCCTTGCACTGTTTTGGGGTATTGAAAAACTAAAAAAAATTATTTGGTGGGTTGATTTTGAGGTACACACTGATCACAAGCCATTAGTAGAAATATTTAATAAAAAGGGCTTGGACTCAATCTCGAGTAGGATTTCTAAGTGGATTCAGCTTCCCCCCTGCTGAGGAAATTACATTGGCTCCCCATCTCTCAGCGCTGTGCCTTTAAAACGGGGTGCATTATTTTTAAATCCTTGCATGGCATCAGTCCTGAGTTCGTTAATAGCTTGATACTCAGGCACACCCCCATGCGCAACCTAAGGTCTGCCCATCTCTCACTCCTTTCTACCCCGGGTTTCAAACGGGCACATCAAGGAGGCCGTAGATTTGCTACCCTTGCTCCTAAATTGTGGAATTCCTTCCCACTAGAAATACGGTCTTGTGCAGACCTTTTGCAATTTAGGAAATCCCTGAAAACGTAGCTATTTGCACAGGGTTAGTCTTATGTCTTCTCTGACAGTTTTTCGTGCCTTAGCGCCATGAAGCCACCCGGCGAACGTGCTCTCTATAAATTTTTATTAACATTAACGTTAACATCATTGGTTTACAAGAGTGCAGCTTTATGCTCAAGTATATACCAGGGATTGATAATGGTGTGGCTGATGTGTTGTCCCGACTTGTTTCCTCTGAATTATCACAAAAAGATAAATTTGATGATGATGAAGAATGGGTTTGTGTTGTGGATCATGATGTTATTTCTGAGGAAAGGTGGTGTGAGGAAATAGTTTGTGATCCCATTTTATGTGAGGTAATGACTCTTGTTCAAAAGAAGTGGAACAGTAGTAAGGATGGGTATGAGTCCACTAAACCATATTGGTTAATGAGTTGTCAGTGGATAAAGGCTTATTATTTTGTGGTACTAAATTGATTCCGCTCTATAGTCTTAGGAAAGAACTTATTGACTTGGTTCATTCATCTCATTCTGGTATCTCTAAGAGTAAAGAGAGATTACGCATGTCATATTGGTGGCCTGGTATGAACAAGATTGTTGAACATGTTATAAGAGACTGTATCCCATGCATCTTAAGTGACAAATCTAAATGTACGCATGAGCAACCAATGGTTTTAAGAAAGCGTCCAAATAAATCTTGGCAGGATATAGCTTTGGATGTTGTTGGGCCGATTCACAATAAGGGGTCACAATCATACATATTAGTTGTTATTGACATGTATTCAAGGTGGCCTTTGATTTTCTTTTTATCGACAATTGACTCTAACAATGGGATTCAATGTTTGAAAAACCTGTTTGCAGAGGAAGGTTTTCCAGAATCTTTGTTAACAGACAATTGGGTGCAATTGATCTCTAAGGAAATTGAAGATTTTCTGCTTTCTAAGGGGATTTTACATAAGACCTGTTCTTTGTATCATCCCAAGGCTAATGGCATGATCGAGAGATTTAATAGAGTCATTAAGGAAACTATTGTCTTAGCTAAATCTAAATCATTGGACTGGAAAAAAGAGGTAGTAAAGAAGGTGGAGGAATATAAATTGTCTCCATCTGCAACCACAGAAAAGACACCTTTTTTGTTGTTCAGAGGGAGAGTGCCCAATACTACGGTGGAGCCATCTTGGGTGAACGGATATGAATTGGCTAAAGGCAAAGAGAGTGTGTGTGATCGGTTAATGATGCAAAGGAAGGAGGAAGAGAAAGCCAGGCTTTAGAAAAATATTTTGATTCAAGGAAATCTGTTAAGAAAACTATTGTAAAAGTTGGTGATTGGGTGATGATAAAGCGTCCTGGTTTTCTAGGAAGTTCATCATCTACATTTTGAAACCTAGAAGGGTTATTAAAGTATTTAATAATGCGATACAAACACAAGATCATCGTATTTCGAACTTAAAAAGAGTGGTAGCAGTCAAAGGAAATCTTGACTGCAAGGTCAATGATAATTTACCCAATGAAGACCACTCCTCTATTGATCCCCTAATTGGTGGTGATAAAATAATACAGAATGCAGAATGTTCATCTAGGGCTATTAGACGACCTGCTCATCTTAATGATTTTGTTTAATTTATTTGTTTGTTGTTAATTGTATGCTTTTTGTATTTCTGTTATTTAATTTGTTGAGGAAGGGTGATGTGTGGTATTCCACCTTCCATGATATGCCTTTGTTGTGATGAGTAGAATGTCATGGGGTTCTTAGGTTGAGAATGTAAAATTGTCAGTTAAGGCTGATACTGGCTTGCTGATGGATGGGATCTTTTCCTGAAATAAACTTAATAGAACCAGCCGTCCTGTGTCCTCAATTTGTCTATCAGGAATACTTCACTGTGGCATCCTGTCACCTGAAAGCCAGGATACCACATCTCCCTTCTTTACAACTAACAATGATAGCAGTCATTATAAAAGTCAATAACACATGAAACTCATTGTGAAGATAACTAAACATAAGGAGGAAATATATACAACAATGTTCCAGTGCAAACTAAACATAAAGAGAAAATATATACAACAATGTTACAATGCAAATGATATCTCTGACATTCCAATATAAATAAAACTGATCGCTTAGAAAAGGTAAAAAACTGCATCAATAGAGAATAATAAAGCGTTTCTGTCACTAGGGTTCCCCTCTTCTGAAACACCAGCTAGATCTCCACATGGTACTAACTGAATCCCACTGTGTGATATTTTTTACTATTTGCATTTTATACTGTCAATAACTTTTTAAACTTTTATTCCCATTCATTTATGTTTGGAGTTTTATTACACATCTGATTTGATTGACTTGTTACTTACTATTCGATTAATTCTGTCCTCTACGGTTCATGACACTTCTTTGTCTTGTGCCATTTTTTTATCTTGGAAATCAAGCTGCTACTGTATATAGCGTATGTTATGTGACCCCAGGGTGGTATTAATGATGAGACTCTTGATTTTTAACATACATTTTTTTATGATGAAATGATTAATGTTTGTTCTTAATACCTGTACATACTGATGCATATTGATTTGTAAGATCTATTTAGGAGTTAAAATATGTACACTCTGTTGTACTTGCTTTTATGGCAATACTGTCGAAATAAAGCTTTTTTGATTGATTGACACATTCTAACCACCTCCTCAAACTCTTTGTCCATACCCAGCCATCAGTATAACAACTTCACCCTTTTCTTTAATTTCACAATGCCTAGATGTCCACCATTGTTAATATCCAAAATCCTTGCTCTCAACCCAACCGGAACTGCTACTCTGTCACCTCTAAGAACATAGTTAGCATCATCAACAGCCACTCTTTTTTGATTTCCCAAAATCTTCTGTACTCCACCTGTAGTTTCTTCTTACTTGGCCACCCCTTAACAATTAAATTAATCACCTCATTAAAGGTAATATCTTTGCCACATTCTTCTTCCCAATCCTCCTTAGAAATGGCATTGTTATTGTCCGTTATCCTAGCCACACTATAATCTTCTCACTCTGTGTCAATTTCTCCACCCCAAGGTAATGGCGATCTACACAAATAATGCGTCACTTTATTTTTTTTCCCTCGTAAGTATACTACTTCATACATGAAATCCAGTAATGTCATTTTTGCTATCCTAGGGGTTGCTTTCTCTATGCCTACTGAAGTCAAACGTTCACCAATGGCTTATGATCCGTGTGAAATGTAAAATCCCCCCCCCCCCCAAAAAAAATATTGTCTAAATTTCTCCATGGCCCACACAGTGGCCAGTATTTCCTTTTCAGTAACGGAAAAATGTTCTTCAACAGGATATAAAGATCTATAAGCAAAAGCTACTGTGGACTCCTCTCCAGAGTCATTCCTTTGAGTTAACACATTGTTGCTGATATTCTGCGCAAACACAGAACTATGCGTAGAATTATGGAACCTTAGTGGATAGGGACTGAATCAACCTACTACCTCAGTACCCATGAGCTTAGGACCGACTACCTATAGTGTCTCCATTGCTCTCCTACTCACTCACAAGAAACAAGTGATTAGACACCCCAGAACACAACACTCCCGACTCTCTCAGGAATCGCAGTTGCAAGACACACCCTTTCACTCACTTTCTTGTACTTGTCCACAATAAGATCTGACAGAGACACGAACACGTTTAAAATATTTATTTTAACTAACGTGCTCTAATATTCAGTATACTTGACACAATAAGCAGAAAAAAGCATCACACAAATACGGTCAACATAGCAAGTAGTCCATAAAGCATGAAAGGAGCTGTCATTATGAAAAGACAGTGTAGTCTAACCTCCCTCCCCTTGTATAGAAGCAGAATAATTATATATTAGAAGATCTCTGGGCGTTATCTGCAGACTCCGTACCTCAGTCTATAGATGGTAGATCTACATCATAGGTGATGTCTTGCTCTCCTTCCTGAAAAAGCCACTCTCCAAGTGTGTGCTACCTATTCACGTATTCCAATAAGACCAAAGTACGTATTCCCAAACAACAGCTGCCTCTGTATGTTTTGTCTAGGTGCTAGGGCCTGACCAGAACAGAATAACAAGGGGTATTGTTGATCGACCTTGCTCACAATGTTCAGACTAAATCCCAGGAACCTGCAGAGAGTGAACACAACAGCAGGTTCTCATGTGAAAATGACAAAAGAGGTCTTTGCAAAATAAACTCCTGTAGTAACGTGCACAAAGCAGCGGATAGTCTGCAGCATGCTTTTGTTAACTTGGCGAAGACGACAATGTCCCCATGGGCCATGTGACAACAGCCCCTTCCCGCTGGCATCTGTGGTTATTATGCTGTGAAACCTGGAATCAAAACCTTATAAGGGAAGGGGCAGTACCCAAATCACATTTGATCCTGACAAAATCTTTTTGTAAATCCCTATTCCAAGCAAACTCTTGCCATACTTTAAACATTTGCCTCAGTGCATGTGTCTTCATTGCGAAATTCTCAACAAATTTATAATAAAATTCAGCCAACCCTTAGAAAGATCTCAACTCCTCTTTTGATTCAGGAACAAGAGCATTACTAATTGCCATAATTAGTCCCTTCTTAGGCGAAATACCATCTCATCCAACTTCATGTCCCAAATATGTGACTGATTTCATGGCAAATTTGCATTTCTTTAACTCAGCAGTTAATCCGTTTTCCATCAACTTACCAAGAACTACCTTCAATCTTTAATCATGTTTGATTTATTTCGGCCCATCACCAGGATGTCATCTTGAAAGTATGTCACCCACTTCCTGCCTTTGTAAATTCTGTGCATCAATCTCTGGAATACAGCAGCAGCGAGGCAAGACCAAAAGGCATGCAAACAAATCTATAACACACGAAGGGGGTGACAAACGCTGTCAAATCTCTACTGAATGGATGTAACTAAACCTGGTGATAAGCTGAGGTCAGGTCAATGGTAGAGAACTGAGGAACTTCGATTTTCGATCACGATCGAATCGACCCCCCCATTTTGTGGCCCGCCGCCATTTTGTGTTGCCATCACTCAGGCAGCACGGCGAACAAAGTCTATTCTGCTTTTTCTGTAGCCTGGTGTCGAAATACGCCCTCGGCCTCTATTTGCAAAGCTGGTGTTAGAACTAGCCGAGTACACTAATCCCTGTCTGGCTTTTCTAATCCGCGCCTCAACTATCTGGTGGCTCACACTATTCTTTCCTGACCTTATCTTATCGACTGGCCTTCACTGTCTCCTGCTAGTATTCTCTCGTTTCACGACTGTCCTCCAATACACACAAACGTATCTCGCCACCTGCAAGTTAGTTATGAATCTGTAATGTATTAGCCTGAGGGTGGGGTGACAAACACAGTTGGAGGAGAGGTCTCTTCGAGTCATCTGATATTTCTGTTTTCAAACCTTTTCTATTGGTTCCGCCTTGTTTTCCAACTTTCCTTATTGGCTCTTTCTTATATGCTCTGGGAGTGTATTTCACCGTCTGTGCATAAGCGTCTCACAGACTCTGTCACTAGTATTCTATCTCCTTTCTTTGGAGCTTTTAATGTGTCTCCGGCTTTTGCTCGAAGACAATCTCTTAGTCAGTTCCCAGATTTTGAGGAACGAGAGAAGCTAGACTCTCTTGCACGAAGATGGATCAAGAAGAGTCCACAATATAGTGTGCTTGATATTATGCCTACCTTTTTGCAATGGAATGCGCCTACGCAAAGATATGTTTTCAATGTAATGTGCGACATTCTCATTAAAGAATGGGAAGATGTGAGTTCGAGTCCGATCTCACAAGATCTGTTAAATGTTCAGGCTGATTTTAAAAAAGGACTTATTGTAGGTTCTAAAGTTGAGGAAGCTGTAAGGACACTTATCTCTTATAGATCCTTATTGTTTTCTCAGATTTTTCTTGATTCCGATCCGTCGGTTAAACTGACGTCGAAAAATTACCCTATGAGAGAGGTTCCTCCAGTTTGGAAGGAGGCAGTTGCGGCTGTAGGTGCTAATGCACCTATTCCTGCTAATTTCCAACGTATATGGGTACATGTCCCTTGGAAGAGATCTGAAGTTTTGGCTCTTAAGCAGACTCTACCAGATCCTCGTAAGAACCCTGCAGGTTATTATAAAGAATTATCGCAGACAATTGATGCTTCTATTATGAACCTAGCAGACATCGATATGTTGATGGGAAATGTAGTCCCACAGACAATATGGGCTAAGATTCGTAGAGAGGATCACGCACAGGAACTAGGAGCTACTTGGGATGTTATAACTAATACAGATAGAGACCAAGTGGGAGGCGCAAAGCCTGACGCTCTGATCTCGGAACTTCCTGGTAGAATTATCACGTTAATTAAAACTATAATGCCCGCACTGAGTTAATTGGGATAAACTAGCAGCATGCAAACAAAAGAAAGATGAAAGTATCTCTGACTTCTTTACTCGTTTCGAGGAGACATTTATCGACCACAGTGGTCAAGACATGGCTACCGAGGGTGGACAGCGATTATTCGTGGACAAATTTGTATTCAATTTGCTTCCCGAGCTGTCACACAAATTAAAGGATTCAGAAATTTCATGGGCTGTTTCTTCTTCTGCCCAGATATTGGCTACTGCACAATATTATGAGAATAGGGACAAGGAAGAAAAAGAAAAGCAAGAGAAAAAGACGAAAGAATTAAAAACGAAGGTTCTCTTGCAACAAGCCTATCCGCCACGTTATGTTCAGCCTCAAATTCAGCAGCCTCCGCAGTTTCAGAGGTTGTATCAAAAACCTGAGCCATACAATCCGCAACCTTTGTTAGGTCCTAATCAATGTGCCTATTGTAGAGAGAAAGGTCATTTTAGGAATAGTTGTCCGGTTTTATTGCA
Organism: Triturus cristatus; assembly: GCF_964204655.1. Classification (NCBI taxonomy): domain Eukaryota; kingdom Metazoa; phylum Chordata; class Amphibia; order Caudata; family Salamandridae; genus Triturus; species Triturus cristatus. The sequence continues at coordinate 627,987 of NC_140591.1, forward strand.
CAATGGAGCGTTATCTGCTCCACGAGATCGTGCTGGCCTCCAGTCAGCAAACAGAGGTAGAGGTCGGGGTATGTTGACTCAAGAACAGCGTGCCCTTCCTTCTCCCAATTCCGCGAACTACTTTGATCAGCAAAATGTGAGATCTACACAGTATTACAATGAAGACCATTATGTTGAAGGCGAGAATGAGAGTCTTCATACTAACTAGGACAGCCATGGACAAAGTAAGGGAGTTGTGCCAATCCCAGTAGATCAAAATGGTCCTTATGTTAACGTCACTACAATGGGTGTTTCAGAGCCATTTCTTCTGGATACTGGAGCAATGAGAAGTTCTGTCATTCATTCTAAACTCCCTGGGGCACCTTTGTCTGGCTTAACAAATGTTTCTGTAGGATTCTCTGGCGCCCCTGTTCGCAATCCAGTTTCTTGCCCTTTGCCTATTTCAGTTGGTCCCTATGATTTGGAAGCTCCACTTCTGTGGTTGCGGTGAGAATCTGTTGGGTCTAGACCTATTGAAAAGAATGCATGCTACCATATATTGTTCTCCTTCAGGCGTACATCTTACTCTAGGACAGAAATTGATCTCCCCAATGTATTTGTCCAAAGATCAGTTTCCTCCTGAATTACTTTCTCTTCCAGCAGCACTTTGGGCCACGGGTCCGAACGATGTGGGTTGTCTTGAGATTCCGCCTTATGTTGTCACTCTCAAGCCCAATGTTGAATTACCACGCATCCCACAGTATAGAATTTCTGCTGAAGGCGAGAAAGCGCTTTTGGAAATCATTCATGACTTAATTCGGAAGGGTGTGGTTGAAGAAACAAGAGGTAACCCATGCAATAGTCCTATTCTTCCTGTTCTTAAACGCACTGATCCTTCTCAGCCTCCTGTGTACCGTTTTGTAATTTATTTGCGAGAAGTAAACAAAATTGTGATTCCACAATTTCCTGTTGTTCCAGATATCACTGCTTTGTTGACAATGATACCTTCCACAGCGACTTGGTTTTCCGTTATCGATCTAAAGAATGCCTTCTTTAGTATTCCCATTGCAGAAGAGAGTAGGGACATTTTTGGTTTCTCTCTTGGAGGCCGAAGCTTCCGGTTTAAGCGCGCACCCCAAGGCTATTGTGAAAGTCCCTCCATTTACAGCCAAGCTTTAAAATGTCATCTTGATACTTTTCACTTGCCGTCTGGTGCTGCTCTTATTCAATATATGGACGACTTTTTAGTCGCCGCTCGTTCAGAAAATATCTGCAAAGATGTCACTGTTGCTTTGTTGCGCCACTTGTTTAAACTGAATCACAAGGTTTCACCTTCCAAACTACAATATGTTTGTCGAGAGGTTACCTACTTGGGTCATCTGGTGTCAAACGTCGTCCCTCCTTTGAGAGGAGAACGAATACAGGCGATTGCGCGAATGTCTGTACCATCCACACAAAGGGAAGTACGTGCCTTTCTGGGTATAACTTCCTATTGTAGACAGTGGATCCCTAACATTTCTCTGATCGCCAAACCTTTGTTGGCACTCACTTTAAAAGATACGCCTCAGCCCCTTCCTTGGACTGATGAGTGCCAAAAGAGTTTCACTGACTTACGTACCGCTCTGTGTTCTGCTCCTGTACTGGGCACTCCAGTTTACACTAAGCCTTTTACGCTCTATGTGCATGAGAGAGAAGGTTGTGCATTGGCAGTTTTAGCACAGCAATTTGGAGACAAACAGCGGCCATGTGCCTATTTTTCGGCTACGTTGGATCCCGTAGCTAAAGCATTGCCCAGTTGTCTCAAAGCGACAGCAGCAGCAGCAATTCTATCCGACAGTCTGCTGGAATGGTGTTGGATAACACTCTCATTGTCATTGTGCCACATGCAGTGGATACTTTGCTAAACAGAACAAAAAAACAGCATCTTACGAGTGCACGTTTAACTGGTTACGAGCTGACGCTTTTGGCTAGTCACGTACACATCAAACGATGTAATACCCTGAATCCAGCTACTTTGTTGCCCCTTCCAAATGAGGAGAGTGTTGAGGATCAGCATGATTGTTTCTTCCGTACTGAGGAAGAGACAAAAGGAAGAATTGACCTAAGAGACACACCGCTAGAGAGTTCGGATGGGACTCTATGGGTAGATGGTTCTTGTTTTAAGATGCCTAATGGAGATACAGTTTCAGCCTATGTTGTAACTACCTTACACACGATTGTGGAAACTGCACGTATTAGACACAATTCAGTGCAAGCAGCAGAATTGATAGCATTAACGAGAGCTTGCGTATTATCGAAAGGGAAGAGAGTGAACGTGTACACTGACAGCCAATACGCTTTTGGTGTAGCGTTCAATTTTGGGCGTCTCTGGAAGGAGAGGGGTTTCCTCACTTCACATGGCACCCAAATACAACATGGTCAGTTAGTGACTGATCTCCTCGAATCACTTGCTTTACCCACCCAAATAGCGATAGTGAAGTGTAGTGCACACAAGAAGATTAATGATGATGTTGGTCGAGGAAATGCATTTGCAGACAAAATAGCGAAGAAAACAGCGAAAGATTCAAAGAGTCGAATGTTTGTGGCAGGTCCTGCGAATTGGGTCAGAGAGAGAGGAATGTATGAGAATACAGTGGAAAGCGTGAAAGCGATTCAGAAAGAGGCTTCAGAAAGGGAGTTGAGCAAGTGGAAAGAAAGTACGGGAATGTTAGATGAGATGGGTTGTTGGGTGGAATTATCTGAACATCAGCGTTGGCTGTTACCAGATGCCTATGTTCTCCCAGTTGTTACTATGGCGCATGGTCCAGCCCATCTAAGTGCAAAAGGTATTTGTAAACTTCTGGCTCCAGTGTGGCAGAATGAGAATATCCCAACATGTGCAGACAATGTAGTAAAGCACTGTATTGTTTGTTTAATGTACAACCCAGGAAAGGGAACCCCAACCCCAGCAGGTCACTTTGCTCCTCCAACATATCCATTTGAGGTGTTGCAAATCGATTACATTCATATGGAGCGATGCAACAACCTCAAATATGTTCTGGTGGTAGTATGCGCCTTTTCGAGATGGATAGAAGCATACCCTCTAAAGGATAACACAGCCCTATCCACAGCTAAAATTATTCTAAAAGAGTTCTTCCCCAGGTTTGGTTTGCCGCGCATTGTCTGGAGTGACAATGGGAGCGAATTTGTTGGCCAAGTTATGCAGAAAGTTTGTGGAGGTCTTGGTATCAAGCAAAAGTTCCATGCGGCAAATCATCCACAATCAGCCGGTTTAGTAGAGTGTTACAATGGAACCTTGAAGTTGAAGTTAGCAAAGGTTCAAGCAAGTACAGGAATCAATTGGCCTGATGTTTTGCCGTTAGCTCTGCTATCCACCAGAACTGCAGTACACTCTCGTTTGGGACTTAGCCCTTACGAAGTGGTATTTGGCCGTCCGGCCAACGTATGGGGAATACCTTGCCTTAAGAAATTCTCAGACTTGCCATACCCAATGTTGATTGATTATCTGCATGACCTTACGACTAAATTGCGTGTTCTTCATCAACAGGTTCAGAGTGCTCTGCCGGAGGCCTCCACAGACCCAGGTCTTTCCATCCGACCAGGTGACTGGGTGTGTGTGAAGAATTTTCAGAGGTCCAGCAATTTGCAACCCAGGTGGCGGGAGCCTCGAATGGTCTTGTTGACTACAAGGACAGCAGTTAAAGTCGAAGGAAAGAAAAATTGGATTCACGGTGTGCATTGCAAGAAAGTGCCTTTGCCTTTGCCCTTTGATCAGTGGGTTCGTAGAGGGGTTGGTGACTGTGAAAGCGAAAAGACTCCACGATTCGTGCCTTTTAGTGATGCACACCTGAATGGGACACTGTCTGAGAAAGAGGACGACGACATTTTACAGGAAGCAAATCCATCGCATCGTCGCTTGGATACGACTGAACCACGAACATTGTTCCAAAATCAGAATGTTGCAGGGAAAGAACACTCCAATTTGAGACCCAGGCCAAAGAACATTTAAGACCTTTCTTCTCCCTTGTGTAGTATTCTGTCCCGGTTGCAGGGTCACGGTAGGAGTCTAGGTCACGACCTGAGCAGTGACAATAGGTCTGCAGGATCTTCAGTGTCATAGGACGGTAGAGCATCGTGACTACAGTGATTGAGGAAGATTGCCGTGAGCATCCATTAGTAAAATGGAAACTACACTAAGTAATAAAGAAAGAAGAGATGAAATGAAGAAAACATCCTGTAAAATAATGTACAGTCGTTTTAGTATAACGTTATGTGTTTTTATATCATTATGTATTGTTTTGGCGATTATTGGTTGGATAATTTATGCTTTGCAGCCAAGAAATACCTCCCCTTCTTCCTCTTTGCCTTCCTCTACTATCTCTCCACACCTCTTTTATACTTTCCCTTCACATGAACTCGTCAGAAGAACTGAGTATTATAACAATTCCTTTATCCAGCTATTACATCAGCACCAATTAGTGGTTAATACAACTGATTGTTGGGTGTGTGGTCTTATGCCACATACCACAGAGAAAGGAATGCCATATCTAGTCCTTCCTTTTTCTTATGAAGGTTCTGCTTGGGCTTACTTCGTCATCTTCTCTAATGCTTATCAGAGCAAATTCAGACGACTTATTAATTCACATATTAATTATCCGGATTTTAGTCAAAGTTCTTTGATTAAGGGTATGGTAGTTATGGCTAAAATCATGGAAAACAGCAAAATCTCCGTTGACGAAAGAAAAGCATACACTAATTGGAACATCACCCAATATATGTCGAGTCTCAGTAGTAAGGTTGGAAAAGGAAAGTCCTCGCCAATCTGGACTATACCACATCAGGGTAACTTCTGCTTACAGATCAATGATCGCCCTTCTGACACTACACAAAGGAATAACTGCTCCTACACGTACGTTTATTCCTCTCAGAACTCGCCTCCTCTAGTGCCTTCTCAAGGCACCTATTTCATCTGCTATGATAGAGCTTATACTTGGTTACCAACAAGTTTCTCTGGTACTTGTTATATAGCTTTTCTTCTTCCCCCTACTTACACTGCTTCCGCAAATCATCACCGAACCCGATATGGCAGAGGGATTATTGATTCAAAGGACACAGCAGGACCAGAAGGAGGAGATTTCCTTAAAGGTTTTCTTCCCTTCTGGGGTCCAATGGCTAACAGCAGAAATATAAGGCAATTGGTCCGTGTCTTAGAAACTACAATAGACATCACTGTAGGAGCCTTAAGTAAGATCACGGCAGAACTACAGGCGGATCGTCTTATGATCTTGCAAAATCGAGTTGCCTTAGACTTTGTTCTTGCTGATCGTGGTGGAGTGTGCAAATTGATCGGGTCAAGTTGCTGTATTTTCATTCCTAATGACGCTCCGACAGTATACCAAGCTATCTCCAAGTTGCACATAATCTGAGTCTATTCATCAAGACGAAGGAGATTGGTCTTTAACGGAATGGTTTTGGGGACTACTGTCCAAATGGGGTTGGAAAGCATTGACGTTCCTTGGTATAATCCTGACCATTATATTTTCCTGTTGTCTTTGTATGTACTGTGGTCCCGCTATCTGTGATCTTTGTGCTACTATGTGCATCCCAAAACCCAAGCCACAAGTAACAGAAAACATAAGAATGATGTTACAGCAACAGCTCGATGACCTCATGGCTATTGACGTGGACTCAGATTAACATGAGTCTATCTTGCCTGAGTTCTGGCAAAAGGAGGGTCTGAGGAACTTCGATTTTCGATCACGATCGCATCGACCCGCCATTTTGTGGCCCGCCGCCATTTTGTGTTGCCATCACTCAGGCAGCACGGCGAACAAAGTCTATTCTGCTTTTTCTGTAGCCTGGTGTCGAAATACGCCCTCGGCCTCTATTTGCAAAGCTGGTGTTAGAACTAGCCGAGTACACTAATCCCTGTCTGGCTTTTCTAATCCGCGTCTCAACTATCTGTTGGCTCACACTATTCTTTCCTGACCTTATCTTATCGACTGGCCTTCACTGTCTCCTGCTAGTATTCTCTCGTTTCACGACTGTCCTCCAATACACACAAACGTATCTCGCCACCTGCAAGTTAGTTATGAATCTGTAATGTATTTTAGCCTGAGGGTGGGGTGACAAACACAGTTGGAGGAGAGGTCTCTTTGAGTCATCTGATATTTCTGTTTTCAAACCTTTTCTATTGGTTTCGCCTTGTTTTCCAACTTTCCTTATTGGCTCTTTCTTATATGCTCTGGGAGTGTATTTCGTTAATAATTGTATCATTGTATAGTATTTAACCTGATGCGCCACAGAGTGAAGTGGCAGTCTCCTGAGAATCTACTTTGTGTACTTCTAGGATAACTGTACTAGCTGCAGCTAAATAAATCCAATCTTCTAACGCCGACAGCGTGTCCTGTGTCTCTGTGTAGCGAAGCTGGTGAACTCCGGAGACCTTGGGCGTACCCTGCGCCGCCAGGCCCAAAAGGTTCTGGTTCTTCAGAACCACTTCATCCCCTTTGACTGTGCCAACAACTCTTCAATCCTAGGCAGAGTAAATTTATCAACCACAATATTTTTATTTAAATCTTTCAAGTCAATGCACAAACTAAGACGCCCATCAGATTTCCGTGTGACAACCAAGGGGGCCAACCATTCAGGACTCTCAACGGGTTCTATTATGCCTTTACTTTCTATTGCATCCAATTCAGCCATCACTCCATCTCTCATTCCTAAGGGAATATTCCTGGCCTTGTGACACAAAGGCACTGCCCCCTCTTTGAATACTATTTTGTGGACAAATCCGCTCATTTTTCCCACCATCCCTGGGAAGACACTCAGAAACATTTCCTTGACCTCCCTTGCTATCGATAGGTCATGATCACCTAGTAACATGATCTGGTCTCTCCTGTTGGGATTTAGAATAATACCTAAAGCCCCTTGATTAATCTACCCCAACACAGATGGACTTTTCTCAGCCACGTACAGTTTCCCTTTGACAGCTCTATCCCTAAATAAGAATTCCTCCTCTACAAATCCAACTATGGGAATCTCCTCTCTGGTAAACGTAACTGGGTGAATATCCATTGGCCTCAAACATTTTTTCAACATATTGGCAAATTTGTCCTCCCACACTGATCGTTGAATGATGATGTACGGAGACCTGAATCAGGAACAATCGATATCTGCACACCCCCTATAGTTATGTCACCCAGGGTTTTTATTTTTAGAACTGGAGCACAGAATGTCTTCATCACTCAACAAATCCATGTCCCCATCTTCTTCATCCTCCTTGTCCCCAATGCATTTCACGTTTCTTTTCTGCCTTGTTTAACTTCCTCCTGCATACCTTGGCAAAATGCCCTAAGATTCCACAAAAGGCACATTTCGAATTCATAGCAGGACAACATTTATCTCTAGCCATGTGTCCTTTATTCCCACATCTAAAGCAAACCAGGCGTCTATACTCAGGATCAGATTTCTCTTTGCTTGTACTTTTCCAATTCATATCTCTGTAATTACTTTCTCACCCTTCTTACTGTCCTCTCTGGAAGTAGACCCTTTACTTGCTACTTCACCTTTATTTTTTAAGGCTGCTTTAGCACGTCTAGACATTTCTGCTTTCTTTATTATAGCTGTAATTTCATGAACCCCTTCCATGCGCATGACGGAACCACGCCGTCATGAGCCACGGGCGGCGTGTGCTCATGACGGCGTGGTTCCGTCATGCTGTGGCCGCTCCGCCCACGCGGCACTGATTCCCCGCCTGTGCGGGCGGAATAACGAGTGGGCGGAGTCGTGACGGAACCACACCGTCATGAGCACAGCTCGCCCGTGACTCATGATGGCGTGGTTCCGTCATGAGCATGGCAGCGCCACGCTCACCCCGCACCCCCAGCAGCATCACGGCGGAATTAGCGCAGCGGCGTAGGAGTTAAGAGGAGACTCCCCACACACCCACAATTTCTCTTGAAACCTGTATTGTTAGAATGCATAACCAGTTGATCTCTTATAAGATCGTAATGTAGTGACCCAAATTTACATGTAATTGCTAATTTCTTTACCGCAGCAACGTAATCTTCTATGCACTTCATTTTAGCCTGCTTCTTTTGGAAGAAGGAGATCCTATCAGTGGCTACACAAACAGTGGGTTGATAATGAACACCTAAATCCTCCAACGCTTCTAAAAACATGTTTGCATTTCCACATGGTCTTACTTTTTTTTCCACCTGATTATATACACGTAAATCCTCCGGCCCCAAATTTTGTAAAATAATCTTTTTTTTCTCTAAGATGGCGTAAATCCATCTTCATTCTCTTCTTTTAAAGCTGAGGCACAATTTAAAAAATAATCCTTCCAATCAGGCCACTTCAAAACGGGCACGCGAGGACAAGGTAAAAACGGAACTGGTGGTGTGAGTCCACAATTTTGTGAGCTCATATTGATTGTGAACGCTGGTTTACTGAAAATGTTGGAAGATAGCAACACACACTATGTAAAACCTGGTATTCTGGCTGAAGCCAACCTACCCTATCAATTGCCATTGTGCTTAGGAAGTAAAACGACAATAAATTATCTACACTGCACATAAATAAATAAGAAATATACCTAAGGTACCATAAAATGTTTATCAATGAAATAGGTGAGTGTATCAATTGAATTACATTCCTCATATAACTGTTGTAAACTTTATGGTGTGCATATCACCGGATGCACAACGAACCAATTCCTTACTTAAATTAAAAATTGTTACCGCCGTCTGAATTACGCATCACCAAAATGCGCGTTGACTCCCCGAAAATCACCCACAAGCTCCCTAAATGCCGGTGTGCGCATCAACAAAATGCGTGCTGTCAATCCTCCCGGTCTCCACATACGCGAGACTGGTTCCTGTAACTCTTGGAGTCTTTCCCCAAAATGCAGTCACACAGCGTGTAACACATAGCGATGTACTCGACATTGCTCAAGAAGACCCTCTTGAGGTTGCCCGGCAACAAGGGACACGAGGGACGTAAGCAGTCTTCTCCACTTCACTTTGACAGCGCCGGACGCTCATGACATAACAAAGAACATGGGTTGCTGGGTCATTAGCCAACTTCTCGCGAACTCCGCTTGAGCATCTTTCACCTGCCTCTCTCATGCTAGACCCCAACCATTAACTCGGTTCCTAAAATACACCAATCCTTCCACATTTCCTCAATCCAGTTCACCAAGACATCGCAGACTTGCGGCACCAGTTTCCAACACAGTGTCCGGTTTCCTCTTTTCCTCTACTTGCTCTCCATTCGTAATCCGTTCGAATGTATGTCGTTACAACGAATTCCGTTGCAACGCATCCCTTAACACGCATGCGTTACAACGGAATGATTTTTCCTCGCATATTCTTTACCACTAATATTCCTTTACCACGCATACTTGCATGGTAATGGAATACTCTTGGTAAAGGTTATACCCCTCCCCTGTACCCTTACATTATCCCCCTTCCCCCAATACTTTTTATAATTACCCCTGCCTGTTACCCTCAATGTGTATATATATATTACCTACTGGCGGTCGCCAGTAGGTAGTTATAGTTAGGACCACGTTTCCATAGGAAATCCGCAACATTCTATTTTGAATAACTTTGGCGCCGGTCGACGAATCCTCGCGAATTTTTCAAAATAGGTGGGGCGCTACGCTCCGCTCCTACCCTGAAAGTCTCGGGGGGATTCGGCAAGCGGGGGCCGAGAAAAAAGGGGGGTCCCAAAACGCGTTTTCCCCATGCATTTTTCCATAGGACCTTTAGACACAGCTACAGCCCGAACGGCTGAACAGAATTATGTGAAATTTGGCAGAGAGGTAGCCATAAGGTCCATGAAGTGCCTTGTGCAGGTTTGGTGTAAATCTGTTCAGTATTTCCTGAGAAAATAGTATTTAAGTCAATATATATATCTGTAAGCGCGCAGCGTGCGCGCTGGGTGCGCGCACCTTGCCGTGCGCGAGCGCAATTCTGATTGGTTGTTAGATCTTAGTAAACATTCGAATCGGTGGAAATCAGGAAGCGGCGGCCGCCATTTTGTCTATCGCATAAAGAGGGGGTGATAAACAAAGGGGGAGAACTTGAAAAGGGGGCAGAGTGGGGAGAAATTGACCCAGTAGGCATTGTAAGGGGGTCACAGTAGGACCTTGTAGGGCAAAAAAAAAGATTTATATTTTGTTAAAAAATATCGCCGAGTGCGCGCACCCAGCGCGCACCCGAAAAAAAACTTTATTAAAATTTTTTTTAAAAAATCGCATTTAAGTGTTTAGATATAAGGTGGCTCTAAAAAGAGCCCTTGTGTTTATTGTTTGTTTTTTGGTACCTACAAGTAAGTACCGATGCAGAGTCTAAAGTTCAAGAGGAAGACTCTGTTGCCTTCATCAGTGAAGTGTACACCATCTCCTCTATAAATGTCTTGCATGTTGTAACGCAAGTTGTTGTGGTATATAGAACCCATACCATAGTCTCTGAGGAAAGCAGAAATAGATTTGTTGACGTGCTTCCTTGCTTTGTCAATCTGCGGACAAAATTGGTTGGACCAGTTCCACTTTTGCCTTTGGCATATGTTAGAATATACGAAGGCAGTTTGTGGAAAAAGCGACATCAATTGCACAAAGGTGTCCTTAATAAGCATTTCCAGACCTACCCCAGTTAAAGTGCCTAGGTCATTTCCACCACAGTGCACAATAATAAGGTTAGGCTGTGGGAGATGTAGAAAGGTTTTCACCAAAGGCATTAATTGGTGCCACTTTAACCCTCTCTGACCAATCCATTTAATGTCTACATTTGGCAAAGCAAGGTCTCTCACCATACCTCTTTTTTCTGCAAATTTTTCACTCCAGAAGACATAGCTGTGTCCTACAATCCACACTGTGAACATCTTCAAAGGAGATCTGGATGCACTCAGGAGGTGTCTTTCAATAGAAAGGCAAAAAGAAATGAAATACAGTTGAAAAATGGAGGCACACATACTTTTTTTATAAAAAGAACTCATTGGCTGTTTCAAACCATCCTACACTAAAAACTAGGCTGTATTTTTAAAAAGCATGTATTGCATTGGTTCAGAAAAAAGTGTGAAAAAAGAACATTAGTTTGGATTTGCTGTTAGGTTTGAAAAGTCAAGCACTCTTGCTCTTTGGAAATGAAACATTGTCTGTTGAACTTCTGACCTCTCTGCTCACACCTGTGTTCTATGACCTGTTGCTATGGTAGCAGGCAGAAGTTAAGTTGGGGGAAGGGTACATTTGGAAAGGGGTTGAAGTTTGGAAACTGTGCCATTAACTGGTTCTGCTGAGAGGAGAGAGGTCTGATAAACTGCTGTGTGACTGCCACATTTCTTTCACAACTAACTAATTTTAAAGGTGAGTTATGAGTTTGAGAAGGGGGTGTTTGTGGTTAATTTTGATATATAAAAAAAAATTATGATTATTTGTTTAAAGTTATGATTTACATTTTCTGTTTTGCGAAAAATTTAACTGTTTTGAATATGTAAAATAATATGGAGTATGTTTTCAACATAAGATAATGTGTACTGGTAACAATGAGGAATACTGTTTTGTGCCTACCATCAAACCATGAGTCTGTGTGCAGAGAAGAATTGTGGGCAGAGATATAATTTGTGTTGCTGTTGAAAAGTAAGACTTGCAGTTGAAAGAAAAGAACAGCTTCTTTTTAATTGTGATGGTTAGCATTTAGCAGAAATCACTTTGAAAAAAAGAGAGGAAAATGGCAGCACATTTGAAAAAAGCATTAGTTCTGTTAGAATTGATAACCCAGGAAAGGGGCAGCCTGTGTTTTGTGCCTACCAACACAGCATGAGTCTGTCTGTATATAGGAATTGTTGTCTGAGATTTAATTTGTGAAGTTGTTGTTCAGTAAGAAATGTAGTGCTTAAAATGATGACATGAGTCTGTGTGCACACAGGAATTGTGGGCAGAGATTTAATTTGTGAAGATGTTGTTCAGTAAGAAATGCAGTCCCATGGAAGGGGCAGCCTGTTGTGTTTACACAAATTATCCCTTAGCACACATGCACTGTTACATACATCCCTGCAGTCTTCATGCAGTTCTGGAAGTCTCTTTGCTCATCTGTCAAGCACCAGACAATCCACAGTGTTCAGAAACACACTCTTGGCACACACGCAGCAGCTTCTCCAACACTCTCATGTGTAGTACTCAGCTCTGTGTGCTATTTCAGATAGCACTGTGTAATGCAAACACATTCAACGTCACCATGGCCTCATTTAAATTGATCTTGTTTATTTACTCACTCTGTAACATATGGACATGGTCTTAAGGAGCTGTTAGGAAATGTGCTGTTTTCTGCTTCTGTAAATAATAAGGGAAATGTATCAGGCTGTAACAGTAATTTGGTACTATTCAGGGACACTGTTTTGTTAAAAAAAAACATAGCATGAGTCTGTGTGCGCACAGGAATTGTGGGCAGAGATTTAATTTGTGAAGTTGTTGTTCTGAAAGAAATGCAGCCCATGAAAGGGGCAGCCTGTGTTATGTGCTTAAAATGATGGCATGACTCTGTGTGCTTCCATTTCTTCACCTCTTTTTGTATATAATTTTTTTTTTTTTTTTTTTTTAAATAATTTTTAAAAAACCTTGGGTGCGCGCAGGGTGCGCGCACCTCAAAAAAATTTCAAAAAAAATATCTCAAAAAAAAATTTGGGGGGTTTAGTTTATAAGTGGCTCTTAAAAGAGCCCTTGAGTTAATGGAGGGAAACAGGAAGAGAAAAACGCAAAAAAAGAAAAAACATCTATGGCCTAGTGCACGGATGCGCATCAAATTTTCTCTGAAGGAGATCAAGACTGGTCTCCCCCACAGAAATAAGAGAACCGCAATCAGTGCACCGTGTAGACAACCTCGCCAAACAAGGTGGACCAACAAGAGGTGTAGAAACAGGTGAAGGCACCATCGCAGCTGAAGTGCTCCCCTGAGCTGCCGAAGATGTGCTCGGCTAAGCTGCTGCAGATGTCGTCGGCTGAGCAGGTGGGGGGTTTTCTCCAGAAGCTCGACGAAAAGTTACTGGATGCATTTTGTTAACATGTCTCAACATAGTGTGAATGCTAAAAGAATATTTCTTGTTAGGATTCCCACGAGATAAGACTTTTTTACAAAGTACACATGTAACTTTCGGTGCATTTACCTTTTTCAGACCTTCAGGAAAAGTAAAAAACTGCCATATAAAGCTGTCTTTCTGCTTCCTGTTCCTCTGCCTCTCAAGAGTGTCCTGGTCACTGTCTGAAGATGGTTGCTGTTCAGCCATTGTCTCTCAACAACAGAATAGCTCCTTCTCCAAAGGAATCAGAACTAATAATGAGGGGAGTAGGTGTGGTTTGGGAAGAATCTGGAACTGAAAGTACTTCAAGCCAATCAAAAGTGATGATTCATGATCACATGACTTGCCATGAGGGGATTGGGTGTGGTATTGAAACAATTAGAAACTGAAAGTAATGATAACCAATAAGAAATATTGTTTTATTATGTATAAACCCGAGGTGCGCGCACTGCGCAAGCTCCGAGCGCGCACCCCGTGATGACGTCTGCACGAACGCGTAAGCGCGCAGGTGCATACGTCATATGCGCGTACCTAGCGCGCATACGTTGAACACGCGTATACGCGACCGTTATTGCGCGTAATTTTAGCGTATGCGGAAGTAAACCGCGTCGAGCGCGTAGGACGCACGCACGCATGCGTACGTACGTACGCATACGTACTGGGTGCGCGCTCCCAGCGCGCACTATAACGTATATTTGCGTACGTAAATAACGTACGCCGGAATTCATAAAAAACTTACGAAATAGTACTAGGAGCGCGCTCAGAGCGCGCACCCCAAGAATTTATATATAAAAAAAAAAAGTGGTCAAAAAATAATTAAAAAAATTAATTAAAAAAAAATTTATCCTAATTGAATTTTTTTAAAAAATAAATAAAAAAAAGATACAGATAATATATAAAGGAATATATAGTAATTTTATTTTTATTAAAAAAAAATATCTTTAATTAAAAATACAAAAATTAGCATATAAAAAACCGTACAAATTCACTGAAAAAACCGAAGGTTTCAAAAACGTTATAGTTAGGAATTAGCATTTAAAAAACCTTGCAAATTCACTGAAAAAACCAAAGGTTTCAAAAACGTTATAGTTAGGAATTAGCATTTAAAAAACCTTGCAAATTCAATGAAAAAACCATAGGTGTCACACATGTTATAGTTAGTTGGACATTTCACTCGTAAAAAACCAATGAAATTCCCCCGTTATAGTTAGTTCAGCTAACTATAACTCGCGCACCCGCAATCCACTGCTGATGACGTCACATATTACATCACTCATGACATGGTCAGTGACATCACTCATGACATCACTGATGACATCTCAAATGACATCACTGATGACATCACTGATGACATCATCCTTGTGATAGAGTGGCAGACCTCCTCTCACCCTAATATAACCTTTGATACACACATTCAAAAATAGAGACTAAAATTTTCAAAACAATGGACATACCAATACCAGTTACAACAACCTCTTCAGTAATTTTAAGATCCACATACACATCCACTCATTCACCAACAGCCCTATACAGTCACTCATACATGTACTCACTCATCATATGTACTCATACACCTATACATCCTGTTACACAATGCCACTCATCCATAGAGTTACTCACACACATAGTCACTCATGCTAATAAAGAATCAAACATACATTTACTTGCATATACAGTTATACACACACCACCACACTTACTTCTACGGAAACTTACACATCCTTAGTCTTTTAAACAATCACTTATAGAAACACGTGCTTATTCATACAGGAACTCTTTCAATCTCTCACTCTCACATATACTCACTTATATACACCAATAGTCACATATACTAGTTTAAAACATATGTAGTTACTCATAAAGACACTATTGAGACAGTCATTCACTCACTAACACACCCATACACACACTCATCCACCCATACAGTCCTGCACACATGCTGTCTTCAACACATACAAACAGTGAGTCACTCATTCATGCATCTATGCACTACGTAATACCCCCCACCGAACCATGCAGACACTCAGACTGATACTCAAAAAACCAACTAATACCCTATATAGACACCCATGTAGCTACTCACAACCCATGCAGCCACTTATACACAAAGTGAGAGACTGATACAGATATTTACATATTTAAACATTACTCACTAAGCCATGTATTCACTATGATACACTTAATCAGTCAGTTACACAATCAATTTTTCAAAAACAAATCATCCATTTAGACACTTATATACCCATTTATTCTTCCATCGACCTTGAGATATACATATATAAAACATATTTAATTTTCAGAAAAACAGACATTCACTGGATGATGTAATCAGTGATGTCATCACTGATGTCATTTGAGATGTCATCAGTGATGTCATGAGTGATGTCACTGACCATGTCATGAGTGATGTAATATGTGACGTCATCAGCAGTGGATTGCGGGTGCGCGAGTTATAGTTAGCTGAACTAACTATAACGGGGGAATTTCATTGGTTTTTTACGAGTGAAATGTCCAACTAACTATAACATGTGTGAAACCTATGGTTTTTTCATTGAATTTGCAAGGTTTTTTAAATGCTAATTCCTAACTATAACGTTTTTGAAACCTTTGGTTTTTTTCAGTGAATGAATATATATATATATATATATATATATATATATATATATATATATATTAAATTTCTATTTCCCTTACCTCTTCACGTCGTCTCTTCGTTCTTCCTTCGTGACTGACGTTATACGTCTTAAATTTGAAGCGTCATTTCCTTTCACATAAAACGACGTTGATTTCCTCTACTTCCCCACAGTGGGTTTTTTTTGGCGGAGGGGGACCCCACCCCCCCTTTCTTTTCTCATTTTTTTTGGAGGGAGGGGGGGGAGACCCCTCAAGCCCCCTTTTTTTTTTTTTTGCCTTTAACTCACGTCTTCAACAAGCTGAAAACACACCTTAGACAGTAAAAAAGGACTACTCTAATGACGTTAACGCAGGACGTAGCAACGTAGAAGACGATGAAGATGGAAGAAGACTTGCGTGGTAAAGACGATCGTGGAAGAAGAACGCGTGGTGAAGACGTCTATGAGGTAAGTGTTGCGTAGTAAATGTTCCTCGTTGTAACGCCATCGTGGTAAAGGATGTTTCCCAATCCGTTCCTGCTGTTCCTTGTAGCATCACCACATTCTCGTGGACGAGCACACCATGTTCGCTCCTCTTCCTGTCGTCGCCACTTTGTAAGGACCACTCTACGCAGGTAAGAAGGGGAAAGTAAGTACATTATTGAAGAACAAGCAAGTGTGTGCATCCACAAGCTGTATTCGCTTCAACTGCCTATTCCTATAATCTACATTCTGGAACATGTGGCATCCCGTTACCAGAGAGCTGGTAGCCAGAATACCACACTTACAGCACTACTACGGGTGTTTATAGATGAAATCTCTGCCATAAGTGGTCTGAGCTGGGCTCTTCTATCTGGGGACCTCTGGGGGCTTTCCTTCCGGTCCAGGGGTTTTTGTGGACATCATTTGTGTTAAAGAGGCGATCTGTGCACTGCAGTGCATCTTATTGCACCGTGAGGAATCTGTGCACTGCACTGCATCTCACTACACTATCTGTGCACTGTATCTTACTGCTTCCTCTATCTGTGCATGCTGCACTGCATCCCACTGCACTATGAGGAATCTTTGCAGACTGCGCTGCATCTTACGGCACTACCACGGGTATTTAAAGAGGAAGTCTCTGCCAGAAGCTGGGCTAAGTTGGACTCTTCTATCCGGCAACCTCAACGGGGCTTTCCTTCCAGCTCTAGTGCTGTTTCTAGGATTGCCACAAGGTCAAGATTTTTCCAGTGTAATCAGCATTTTCATGTAAAGGCCTGTGAAAATCCGCAAAGCAGGTGGTTTTCTTTTTTTGAAATGTAAACATGAAATGGTAGATACAACAAGACATTACTTAAAATCCATTCGATGGCTGTCAGTGCTATTCGTAAATGATAAAGCAAATATAGCCTAAACTGTCATGGTAAATATGGTTACAGAAGGTTTTAAACTAAACATTAGTTCAAGTACACTCTACTCTTTGGGCCTGGTATTAGCCAAGACCTTTTGATTTTACTAAAATAACATGTATGATAAACTTTATTAAAGTGTCTTTCAGCCACTTCTCTTCACCCATTGGTCTATTGTTGTGTCATTCCCATTTTGCTCCCACCCACCACAGCATTCACCGTGGGGCAATGGGTCAGCCTACTTAAGCCTCTGGTTAAGGCCACTTTGAGTGACTGTATTTTGCCTTTTCTCACGGTGGACATCCACACACACTGTAGTTCCCTTTAGTGCCAGTGTTGCCTGATGTGATAGTAGGGTACATTTGAAGTGAGCGCAAGGCACATTCCAGCTGTATCTGTTGCTGTAGCCTTCCAGTGCTGTTGTAAATACCTTTTAAAGAGGGCTGCTGCCATTTCACAGTATACCATTGTAAAACTGGTGACCTTACCCGGCGGGAATGGTGGAGTCCGACCTCTTCTGATCTGTCATTTCCGGCTTCTCCACAGGATCACGAGTGGGTACACGGAAACGAGACTGCTAGCGAATACGAAGACAGCGGGCCCTTTAAGTGGGCGTCGGCATACGAGGGTGAAGCCCCGACCCTCCGTGACGTCCCTGGCTCTGGATTGGTTAAAACAGGGGAAGTCCTGTACACAGTGTGTGGAGACACCGCGAGGAGGAAGGCGGAACCCGAGGAGACGGAGAAGCGGAGCACGTTGGAAGCAGAAACCGGAAGGACCGAAGAAGGAGCCTCCAGAGGAGCTGGAGGAGAAGCTGAACCACAAGGCGAGCCAGGAGGCCAACGACCCTGCGGACCGCCGTGCCACACTCCCAAGGGAGGAGTGTGGCTGACACAGGTACGGCGGCGTTTGGCGGCTTGGCTAGGAAAGCGTAACGATAGCGTGTAGTGCGCAGCTGTATATAAATCTTTCCTCCACGACCTTCCACTCCATCCCCCCCTTACCCTCACCCTACCTTTTCTTACCGTACCCCTCTTGCACTGAGCACTGTAGATACGAATAGTCACACCGGGTGTAAACCACACACTCCCTGGGCCCCCTTGGTGCAAACCCTGTAGAGGACTGTGACCTAACGGCTTTCCGTCCTGTTGGTCTTCTTTCTTACATGTGGAGAGATTCCCGACGCCCGAAGAAAGAACGCCACTTCCTGGGGAAAACGCCTATAGACGAACAGCGCCACGGACTCCAGTGCCTTTGCCCGGGAGAGACTAACTTTCAGGACTCGAAAGACGTTGGTTAATAAGCCTGTCAGAACTATAAAAATAAAACCGTCCTTAAACCCTACGGTTGGTGTCACGGTCGTCCCTTCACCCACGTCCACACTGGTGTCAGAAGTGGGATCCTCTCCTTCCCAAACGACCATGGCAATGGAACAAGTGATCCAAACGCTTATTGATGGACAACAAAAATTAGAATGGGCAATAGGCCAACAGATAAATACAGCTGACGCTGACCGGGACTTATTCAAAATGTCTATGACCCAACAGTTGGACGCCATCCAAAAAGTTGTACAAACTCCCCTCTCGACAACCGCCACAGACCGGCGACCAATAGGGCCACACCCGTCAGGGGTAGCCTTACAAAAATATGTGAATGGGGAAGACCCGGACGCGTTTCTGTTAAACTTTGAACGGGCCGCCAGGGCATGTGGGTGGCCGGAAGAAAAATGGCCTTTCTTTTTGGCGCCTTTACTCTCGGGAGAGGCACAAACTGCCTATCAAGTGGCAAATCAATCAGGAACATCATCGTATGCCGAGATAAAAGCGGTGATTTTAGATCACCTAGGCATGGATGCGGAAGCATACCGTTTGCGGTTTAGAAAAGAGAAGGGAATACCGGGTGAGAACCCAAAGACCATGTATCTACGAGTAAAAATGGCGGCTGAGAAATGGCTCCGGCCAGATATCCGGAGTAAGGAAGAGGTCATGACCAGTATTATACTGGAGCAGTTCATGGAGGTCTTACCATATGGGACACAGAGATGGCTAAGACAACACCCCGGACTGACGGCAGCCCAGGCCATAGAAATGGCAGCCAACTATAATCGAGCAGCACCCCGGTCTTTTCCCTGGGAGAATGAGAAAAGTACCAAAGCTATAACATCGTCAACCAAACCAGAGAAAAAAAAGACTATGCCAGAACCTGTTAAAACACGGCAGTTCAAGTATGACGGCCCCCCTACGAGAGGACCGCAGTGTTTTGAATGTGGGGAGTGGGGTCACATAGCCCGGATGTGCCCCCAAAGGAAACCCTCAGAAGAACCCATGGAGGTCGGATACATCCCAAGGGCGGTCATGTACTCTTCAGAAATGGGCCCCTCCTTTTACGTAAGGGTACGAGTCAATCAGAAGTTAGTGAAAGCCTTACTAGACTCGGGTTGTCGACAATCAGTAATTCAGGAGCGACTCTTACATCCCGATCAGATAGGCCAGGAAGGGACTGTACTAATTAGGTGCGTCCATGGGGATGTCAAACCCTACCCCATGGCCAGAATTACCCTACACCCTATAGGTAGAGATCCCTGTTCAGTAAAGGTGGGGGTCGTGAGGTCTTTGCCCGAAGAGTTAATACTTGGAGTAGATAACCCAGACTTCCTATCCTTGTTTAAAAGAGAGTTGAAAGAAAACTCTGTAGAAGCCTACCTGTCAGCAGACCGATGGGTGTTAGATAAAGGGTTTAAATTCGCACAAGTCAATGATCCCTCTCTGTTAAACGCCTGGGAAGCAGCACACGTAGCTCAGACCAACACCACCAAGAACTAACCTAGGTTCAGAATAGAAAATGATCTGCTTTACAGAGAAAGCAAAGAGGGAGAACCTACCCAACTGGTAGTACCCCAGGAGTTCAGGGACCAGATACTCTTCTATGCTCACACCCACCTTACTGCTGGGCATAGCGGTAGTGAAAAAACTACACAGAATATTCTAAGACTCTTTTATTGGCCAGGAATATATAAGGAAACTGACGCATATTGCAAACAGTGCGAGGTGTGCCAAAAAAAGAATCTAACACGTCCACCAGCAGTACCTCTACAGCCTATGCCCATTATAGGCAATCCCTGGGATAGAGTAGGGATGGACCTGATTGGTCCACTACCACGTACATCCCGTGGCCACACATACGCTCTTGTTGTGGTGGATTACAACACTAGGTTCCCAGAAGCCTTTGCGCTCAGTACCCCGACTACTAAGAACGTAGCGGATAAGTTGGTAGAGCTGTTTTCAAGAGTAGGGTTCCCACGTGAAATTCTAACGGACCAGGGAACACCCTTTGTTTCACGGATGATGAAAGAGGTGTGTAAAACGCTTGATCTCCATCACATCCGAACGTCCGCATATCATCCGCAAACGGACGGCCTCGTGGAGAGGTACAATAGAACCCTAAAAACCACCTTGAAAAAACTACTGACTTCCGAAAATAAGGATTGGGACAGAGTCTTACCTCTAGCGTTGTATGTCATAAGAGCTCAGGTACAGAGTAGTTTGGGATTTTCACCCTTCGAATTGCTCTATGGCCGCCAACCCCGATCTTTGTTGGAAATCACAAGGGAAGCATGGGAAACAGAAGGGGCTGCAGAGCAGAGAAGTTTGTTAGACTATACCCAGCAATTGAGATCTCGGTTAGGTAAATTGAGAGACCTGGCATATTCAAACTTAGAGAAAGCTCAAGTTGCTCAAAAACAATGCTATGACAAAGGAAAGAAGTGGAGGACCCTAGAAAAAGGGGACTGGGCTCTGGTACTACTTCCTTCCTCAACCCAAAAATTCCGAAGTGAGTGGAAAGGTCCCTATAGAGTTATGGAAACGTATGGTCGTACAACATACAGTTTACAAATGTCCCAGAATAGGAGACAAACTTTCCATATCAACCTTCTAAAAAAATGGATTGGACCGTGTCCACGTCAGGCCAACTTCACTCTACCGGAAGAAAAGAATGGGTCCACCTTGAGTCAGTTACCAGTGAACCCCGAGTTAACAGAAGTAGAGAAAGAAGAGCTAAGGTCGACTCTCCTGCCCTTCTCCCCTATTTTCTCAGACACACCTGGGTGCACCCATTTGGCAGAGCATCAGATAAGAACAAAAGAGGGTCAAATAGTAAAGCAAAGGCCTTATCGCATTCCAGCTGCAAAAAGGGCTGATGTACGAAAAGAGGTACAGGACATGCTTCGCCTAGGGGTGATCAGACCATCTAAAAGTAATTGGTCCTCACCTATAGTTATGGTCCCTAAACCTGACGGGTCTACCCGTTTTTGCATGGACTTCAGAGCCCTAAATGCCGTGTCCTCTTTTGATGCATTTCCAATACCCCGTGTGGACGAACTAATAGAGAGGATCGGGGATGCCCGTTACATTACCACTCTAGACCTGACCAAGGGCTATTGGCAGGTACCACTCAGGGAGGAGGATTGCCACAAAACGGCATTTGCAACAGAAGATGGGCTCTTTGAGTTTACTGTCTTGCCATTTGGACTCCATGGAGCCCCTGCTACCTTTCAGCGGTTAATGAACACAGTGCTGGCAAAACACACCTCATACAGTTCGGTGTATCTGGATGATATCGTAATCTTTAGTTCATCCTGGAAAGAACATCTGATACATGTGTCCAATATATTAACCGCACTACAGGCAGCCGGACTCCATGTGAATGCAAAAAAATCAAGAGCGGCATTCCCAAAGGTGAAATACCTGGGCTTCATGTTAGGGGAAGGAGTCATAGCACCCCAGGAGGAAAAGATCAAAGCCATAACGGGAACTCCTTTCCCAGCTACAAAGAAACAGTTACGAGCCTTTCTAGGTCTTATAGGGTACTATCGAAGGTTTATAAAAAACTTCGCAGATCTTTCTAGTCCCTTAACAGACCTTTTGCAGAAACACGTCAAAAACGTACTGCCAAGCCCACCATCAGACGGTGCCATCAGGGCGTTCCAAACACTGAAAAATGCCCTTACCACCAGTCCGGTTCTCATCCCGCCTAACTTTGAGAAGCCCTTTTCACTAGCGACTGATGCCTCTGACACCGGCATAGGAGCTGTGCTATCACAGGAAGGGGATGACGGCGTCGAACATCCTGTGCTCTATGTCAGCAGAAAGCTCCATCCAAGGGAACAGAAGTACCCCACGGTGGAAAAGGAGTGCCTCGCCATCAGGTGGGCCATTGACAAACTGAGGTATTACCTGGAGGGTAAATCTTTCACCTTGTATTCAGATCACGCTCCCCTCCAGTGGATGCACCGAAACAGGTCCCAGAACGCTAGAATACTTCGCTGGTTTCTCTTCCTGCAACCGTTTGCCTTCAAGGTTGTGCATCGGAAGGGGGTTGACAATGGGAACGCTGACTTTCTCTCCAGAATGCCCATTCTCCCCGATCGGGAGAATCCAGGGGGGGAGGAATGTAAAACTGGTGACCTTACCCGGCGGGAATGGTGGAGTCCGACCTCTTCTGATCTGTCATTTCCGGCTTCTCCACAGGATCACGAGTGGGTACACGGAAACGAGACTGCTAGCGAATACGAAGACAGCGGGCCCTTTAAGTGGGCGTCGGCATACGAGGGTGAAGCCCCGACCCTCCGTGACGTCCCTGGCTCTGGATTGGTTAAAACAGGGGAAGTCCTGTACACAGTGTGTGGAGACACCGCGAGGAGGAAGGCGGAACCCGAGGAGACGGAGAAGCGGAGCACGTTGGAAGCAGAAACCGGAAGGACCGAAGAAGGAGCCTCCAGAGGAGCTGGAGGAGAAGCTGAACCACAAGGCGAGCCAGGAGGCCAACGACCCTGCGGACCGCCGTGCCACACTCCCGAGGGAGGAGTGTGGCTGACACAGGTACGGCGGCGTTTGGCGGCTTGGCTAGGAAAGCGTAACGATAGCGTGTAGTGCGCAGCTGTATATAAATCTTTCCTCCACGACCTTCCACTCCATCCCCCCCTTACCCTCACCCTACCTTTTCTTACCGTACCCCTCTTGCACTGAGCACTGTAGATACGAATAGTCACACCGGGTGTAAACCACACACTCCCTGGGCCCCCTTGGTGCAAACCCTGTAGAGGACTGTGACCTAACGGCTTTCCGTCCTGTTGGTCTTCTTTCTTACATGTGGAGAGATTCCCGACGCCCGAAGAAAGAACGCCACTTCCTGGGGAAAACGCCTATAGACGAACAGCGCCACGGACTCCAGTGCCTTTGCCCGGGAGAGACTAACTTTCAGGACTCGAAAGACGTTGGTTAATAAGCCTGTCAGAACTATAAAAATAAAACCGTCCTTAAACCCTACGGTTGGTGTCACGGTCGTCCCTTCACCCACGTCCACAACCATATTGTGTTTCTGGACTTGGTTTTGCTAATGGTTCTTTAATCAACTCTACCCAGGAAGAAAGCCAAACTTTATTGTGTTTCATTTGCAGCACACTAAACATAGGTGGGTGTAATTTGGGTTTCAGTATCCACTTTTTTATATTTTGATTTTGAAGAAAACAAGACTCTATTGTATTTAATTTGCAGCACACTTGTAACAGTTTCATTTAAATATAGGTGGGTTGTAAGTTTGCCTTTAGTGTCTAGGATTTTATACTGTGAACCCTGTTGTCTTCTGTGAGAGGCTGGGTCAGTAAATGATGTACACCTATGTAATTAGGCACCTTGCACTGAACCAGGCATCCCTTATGGTGATTTTAGTGGTGATTTTAGTGGTCGTAGACAACCTTGTAAAGCTCTCTAAGTGGTAGCTATGGAGAGCAACCTTCAGGCGTAGTCCAGAAGGAGTGTGTAGTGGTGTGGGGTGTGACAAAGCACCAGGAAACAAACCAAGTGTACTTTGCACAAAAAAAGGTTTATTTCTTTTCTTGTAGTCTTTCCTGGGATGGCTCTCAGGTAAGAACTGTTTTTGGTCAAAACAAAAGTAAAGGAACTGCAAAGTTCTTTGCAACAGGGATGGTGTCCTATAACAGGCTGATTCTTTATTCTTCTTGGTCTTCTCTTCAGTCCTTTGAGAATAGTAGATCTTGGCTCCTCCCGACCTCCCCCGCCGGTTCAGTTGTGCAGCAAAAGGGGAAAAACAAAGAGAGACAACCAGGAGTTACTGGCAGGCTAGGGGCTTCTCAGCGTGTGCTACCGTCACCAGAATATAGCGGACAGTGAGGGAGGGGCGTGAGGGGAAAAGCCGGCGTGGTATATAAAAAAAAAGAGAACTAAAACACACGGGTGACCTAATTCCCCATGCCTCCCCACCACCCCCACCCAAACGATCCCAAGGGTACTCGTTTCGTACCACGTCCCGTGTCCAGGACCGTGGCGTAGGGACCCGGGGCATCCTCTCTCCTCTATGAGCCTCCGGGCTTGACCGCGGTGTACAGTGCTCTCTCCTGGGTCTCCGCCCTCTTCTCGTCGCCGCCCGCATCTTCTTCTTCTGTTTCGTCCTGCTTGCTCCTCCGATCCTTACAGAGTGTAAATCAGCTTGTTTTACCAGAACACAATCTTATAGGTATAGATTAAGTTAAAAAGAACCACACAGTGTAGTTATAAAAATATGTATTCATTATAAGACACTCACTAACACATAAAGATATCTCCTAGCCGCAGATATCCACAATGCACACAATACTTTTCAATAGAAACAGGTAAGTAGCAGAATACACAGTGGTCCCCAGGGGAAGACCAAACCATAAACTAAAATAGTGGTATGCGAACCACGACTCAAGTTAAGACAATAGTCAGAGGATATAGAAGTTCCGGGGATGCAAGGAACCACCCAAGGTGAGTTTCTAGAAGCCCCACGGACGTCGTGTGCAGTGTAGGAACACAACCGCGTTCTTTGTGCAAATCATTGTGTAAGTTGCGGTTGCAATTTTATAGAAAGAGGACCCTTCCCAGTGAACCCTGAAGAAACCCAGTGGAAGACAAGAGGTTGGAGAGCCACCCCACCCGTGGATACCTTAGGAACCAGGATACCTGCACCAGGGAATCCGGGGGCCTAGGTGTGAAGTGGCGTTGGAAACCGTCGTTGAACTCAATGGGAGACTTAAGAAAGATGCCGCTGCTGGAGAAGGTGAAAGTGTCCGGTTGAACCCAAAGGTGGATTCAAGATGTGAGGAACCTGCAAGCAGAGGGGACATAGTCTATGCCACACAGGAGTGACCAGGAGGCACGGAAGACAAATGCCCACCGATGTCGGGTGTTGCAGGAGAGCTGACCATGAAAATACAGCTGTGTGGACCAGGTGATGCTGTTGAAGACCAGGAACCGTAGCAAGCTGTTCCAAATCAGATGTCGAGAGCTGAGGGGTCGGTGTCCGGCAGGAGCACCAACATGCCTTAACAACTGCAACCAACGAAGGAGTAGAAGAAGGTGCAATGTAGGGACCAGCAAGGTCCAGGAGACTCACCATAAGCAGGGGAGTCAGGGCAGGCCCGAGCAATCAGGGGAGCCCAAAGAATTCAAAATTTGACCCTCGATACAACCCACAGGCCAGAGGCACTGGAGTCGCAAGAGGACCTCGAGCAGCTACCAAAGAAGCAGGCCCACGGTGCAAGCAATGCGGTGTGGTCGAAGATTCTGGTCACTGGAGATGTTTGAGGTTGTGGCTACTTGGAGCCTGAATATCTTGGTAGAAGGAAGCCCATACGCCTTTGCAACTGCAAGTCAACGCGGTGCACTGGGGTTCGATTCCTGCGGCTCCGACTAGGGATACTGGCCTCAAACTTGGTGAGAAGACAGCGCAGGCCTCGAGGGATGTGAAGAACCACCACCTGTGTCGCTGAGCCTTCCAGAGTCCGTAGAAGCCCAGGATCAGTCAGCATAGTTGTGGTGCCTGCAGATGCAGGGAAGTGACTCCTTTACTTCAAGGGAGGATCCTTCTGGTGTCTTGGATGTCCACAGGCCCTGGGCAGGTTCCTGTATGGAACACAGGCACGGACGTTGCAGCAGACTAGCAGGGCGAAGAGATCAGGAGCAGCAGGAGTCTTCACGGTTGCAGCCTTGATCCCCAGAGCAAAGTCCAACGAAGTCCAGAGTGCCCAGACGGTCGAAGTTGAAGTGGTGTCTGAATTGTATCATGTCCATCGACGAATCTAAGGACCCAACCACAGGTAAGCCCTTAAGTACTCTAAGGAAAGGGTTGAGACGATACAGGGGTCCCTCCCTGAGGAGGGGCTTCATGCCAGAGCAGGAGGCAACAACTCCCTGAGCTGGTATGAGCTGGACTATGCACGGAGGGCACCAAATGTGCCCTGCCTGCAGACTATGTGGCGCTGGCCAGCGCTCCCACCCTGCCCCAATACACTACACCCTTTCTGGGAAGTGGTCACATCTCCCTGTGACAGGATGCCTATTGTTCTGCCTTCCCCTGCTCCAGCTTGGCTCAGCAGCAGGAGGGCAGAATCGTGTCTCTTGTTGGCAGCAGCCATGTTGTGCTGTCCGGGTCTAGAAGACTGCTTTTGGGAGCACTGAGGGCCTAACCAGACCCCCCAGGATATAGCGGCATGGATTTGCAAATTTAGCGGCACAAATATGGAAATTTAGCGGCACAAATATGGAAATTTAGCGGCATTTTTGCGGCACTTTATTTTACTCATAATCATTCATTTTCAGCCTTAAATCAATGGAAACTCTTTTAGCAGAGTATTCCACTTTGAATAGGCAACCTGGAATATGGAAGAGAGGAAGCAGCCCACAGGTGAAGGCTGTTATCCTTTGGAAATGCAATTCTCGATTTGCTTTAGTATAGGTTGGTAGCAGTTATCACACCTTTTGACACATGGCGGGACTGGTGTTTGGCACATCCTTAACCCTTTTCTCGCCTAAAAGTCTGAGGGCGGCTGGACACCGCTTTCGTGGACAGGCCATGGCCCGTTGAGCAGGTCTGAGAAGGCCCACTGTGAGAAAAATAACTGACTTTATTAGTATGCAAATCTTTTGAAATCCTACCACTGACCATTTATTTTAAAGCTCGAAATGATTCTGGTTTCTTCTTCCCACATCCTAAAGCTAACTTCCTAATTTGCAGAAGGGAAGAATATTTGTAAAAAATACTCTCGTGTTTGCCTCAATTTGTAACCAGCTAATATACAGAATTTAGCACACAATCCCTGGTAACCCCTAGTTTCACTGCAGAATAATTAAAGACACGTTATCTCTGCCCAGGATCGATATTTCTATTAAGCAGAGGTGAGTGAGCCAATAAATTAACCACAAGCCGAGCTAAGGGTCAGTCTTGGCTCAAAGAGTCCATGCACGAGCCAAGCCTTGAAAATGTTTGGCATGTAAAAATATATTCTCAATCAATCAAATATAGTTTGTTTTGGGACAAAACCTATAAAACCATATCAGTAAAATAAAAAAATAAAAAACGCACATGCTAGACCTAAATAAATGGCACTTAAAAGTCAACCTCTAAATTAATGTTTTATAAATAAATTAAGATTATAATTTTAACATCATGTCAAGGAAACGGGAAATGAGTAGGTACGGGGGCACTCCTAATATTTTACATGGGATTAATCAGGGTCTCCGCGATAGGTCAGAGGCGCTGGCGATAGCCCACAGGTCTGCACCACACAGAGTTGCTCTTTGCCCTTGTGCTTTACATGCCTTCAAGGCCTTTTGGATCAGGTCCTTTATTTATATTGGATCAGGATCCTGCAGAGTAGAAAGCGCTCCCGGTTTGCTGGGCCATCAGATGTCTTGAGTAGATCAGATGCTGCCTCCACCTCACAGAAGTGTATGGACAGCAGGTGACCTGATTGAGGGGACGCAAAGGGCTTCAGCCCCCCCCCCCCCGGTCGTGTGTGGCAGCCCGGACAGCTTCCCGGACACACACACAGCCGCACCCGAGCACTTCACAGGTCTTTAAAAGACCATTTGCATGTTAATGAGGCCTCGCTGTTGTTTCACCCCTTCTAAGAGCCCCTGCAGCTCCACTCTGCCTATTGCATAAAGATTCAGCCCCCCCCCCCCCAAAACAAATTTGGCTCTAGTTGCGCCTCTGCCTGTGGGGGCAGAACATCATCAACTACGGGATTAGGTCCAAGGGTTGTACATTGCCGACTTCGCAGGCACTTTTGTAAAAATTGCGGCATTTTTACAAAAGTGCCGATTTCGCGGGCACTTTTGTAAAAATCGCGGCATTTTTACAAAAGTGCCGATTTCGCGGCAAATCGTGAAATCCTGGAGGGTCTAAACAGAGGGCCTTCACAGTACTTGGAATCATATCTCCCACACCGTTTACATTAAACATATACTAAGGTTCTACAAAACTTAAAGTAGTATACTAGGTGTACTACTAATGAGTGATAATACTTTTAATATATATCATGTGAGTGGCTGTGTGACTGTATGTATCCTTGTGCGCATGGGTGTGTGAGTGGCTTTATGTGTGTATAAGTGATTGTGTAATTAGCTGTGGGTGATTGAGATGCTGTGTGAGTGGCTGTATTGGTGGGTGAGTGACGGTGTAAGTGGCTCTATCAGTGAGTAAGTGGGTGTGTAGTGACTATATGGGTGAGTGAGTGGGTGTCTGAATGGCTGTATGAGTAAGTGACTGGGTGTGTAAGTGGCTGTATAGGTGAGTGAGTGGCTGTTTAAGTAGGTGTTTCATAAATGACTTCATGTGTGAGTGACTATTAGTGAGTGTCTGGGGTGAATGGCTGCATGTGTGAGTACAATACGTCTCGCCTTTGGGACCTTATAGGTGTTTAGTCATGCAGCACGTGATAAACAGGCTATGCACCATGTGTGGGACAAAGATGCTAGATGCTGGACAGCCTAAAATAAATAAAGCCAGCAAACAGATAGCAAGCAATTGTGAATTACAAAACATGAAGCCAACTGTAAGTAATGGGCAGAATGCATTCTCACGGAGGTTTTTAGAAGTAACAGAAGAAGACCTTCGCCGCAAAGCAGACTCCCCAGCTTTTCCATCCCACTTAAAGATATGTGTATATGTTTGTATGCATGTTTGTGTGCATGTGTATATACTGTATGTGTGATCATACCGGTGTGATATGTGGGTGTTTGTGTCTATATGGGTGCATGTGTACATATGTTGCATGTGTGGTTGAGTGTGTGCACGTATTTGTGTCTGTTTGTATCGGAGTGTAGGGGTATATGCTTTGTACGAGTCCGGAGCCTGTTCGTGCATTTGTGCAACAGTGTCTGAGTGTGCGGGTACAGGCCTATATGGGTGTGCGCATGCGTCGGTGTGTGTATATCTATATAAGCGTATATGGCCGGACTGGTAAAAGAATGTTCAGGCGCATATCTCCACAAATACTTGTCATACTTTTTTGTGAATCTAGCCCATAGTTTTAAAAATAAGTGTGAAAGGATTCCTCTTTACCTGATACCATGTCCTCTTAAACAGGCTCAGCTAACAAATAAATAATCTATCTCAACACAAAAAATTACGTTCGGTTTGAACTAAATCTTCGTGTGCGTTCTCTGCATTCCTGAATATGCAACTATATTATTCATGCGTGTAAGTCTTCCTCTGTAAATACGTATGTGACATTATGTGACTATGTATACAAAGTTTCACTTACTATGTCAAACTGTAAGTGTGCCGACACCACCTTCATATGGTCCGCGCTATAGAAGTCCCCGAATTAATAGGGGTGAGAGACCTGGAATGGATAGGCTAGGGGAAGGAGGTGGGGGATGGGCCAGGAACAGTTTCAAGCAGGTGTGATAATGTCAGCTCTGAATCAAAGGGGTGTGAGTGAGTCTCTATATGAGGTAGTGTGTCATCCAGATCATCAGATAATGGGGTAAGTAAGTATCTGTGAAATGGGTGTAGGAAGGGAAAGGTGAGTGGAATCTATGGGGAGGATGGACTGTGGATGGAGGGAGGGGCGAAGGGAGAGAAGGTTAGAAATGTGGAGATGGGAGAGTAACAGGGCAGCAGGTAGAACCAGGGTCAACGGCGGGCAGGAAAGTGATGGGAGGTGAGAAGTCAAGAAATAACAGAATAGTGACCAGAAACTAGGTTGGTGGTGTGTTGGAGGAGACAGAGGAGGGGAGTGATTCAGAAAACAACGAGAGAGCGGAGAAAGTAAGCATAAAAGCTGCTCCGCCATTGCATCAGGTGCATTTCCGTAATTGGGTCAGTGGCGGGTCAGCTGGTAACTGTAAACCTAAGGCTTGCGCGCTGACAGAAGGGGAGGAGCGTGATGAAATGTAACGGACAGCGGAGCCTCTGCTGCAGTGCGGTCACCTCCGGCCTGCAGGCTTGACCCGTGGCGGGTGCAGGCACGAGGCGGGACCGTGCAAGCCGAGGTGTGCAGCCCCCTCTGTGGTGCACATTCACCCTTTAGTAGCCTGCAACCCTACTGCAATGGTCCAAGGAGACTCGCAGTTTTTCAAAACACTTAATTATCTTTATGGATTCAGAAAAACAAAATCTAATGAGGAAAACTCAAAATATACAAATTATTTCCATATATGAGAGAAGTGGTTTGCCCCCAACTCTCTAAAACAAAATACAGTGAAAAATGAAAAACATGCATAATCACCCTTGATTCAGTATAAGATAGGGTTACAGAACACACAAAATGGGGAATAACGCTACAGTGCATAACCGGGTAAAATGATTACAAATTGACCGTTTTGAGCATCGATAATGACGGCGAAAATAGTCTGAGGAATCGGCGGAGGAGAAAAAAAAAAGTATATAGAGAATATAGTACAGACTGAGCAGAGATTGGTTTTGTTTACAATCTTTGCAGCACAGGGGGAGTAGCACACGCGTGCTTGTCACAGTAAAAGCAAAACCCACTGCTGGCACTGCAATCGTGTGTTTGCTGGCCCGGGAGTGGTGCGTGCGTGCGTGCGCAGGCAGCTCTTTCTGGAAGCACATACTTGTGCTTGTGGCGTGCCCCTGTGCGCTCCCGCAAGGTGGATGCCGCCACAAGCAGTACGTGCTTCGAAAAAGAGCAGAACAATGGCTAAAGGTCCTCCTATGCAGCACATGCGCGCTGCGTAGACGAGATCTAAAAAACTAAAATAAATAACTAAATGAACGAATAGCAAAATGTATTTTTTATTTATTTATCTATTGGCCTTTGTAAACAGAAATAACAAACATAACAAACAAATAGCCAGTTGCCCACATTCTCATATTGGATTGATTACTTTTGTGCATTAGTTATTACATACAGTAATTCCAGTATACATTTCCACTTATATAAATCAGACAAGTGTGTTAAACAGTAGATGACTATTTTACAGGAGGCTTTATAGCGTGGATTTAATCATTCTGTTACATTCCAACTCCCCCTGAGGGTGCAGCCCGCCAGTCCCACACACAGCTATGTGGAGCCCTTGTATGGTAATCTGCCGATATTCCACTCACTACCCATTACGAATTCTCTGATCTCTTGTTTATGAATCCCAGGTTCCCCCTGGGAACCCTCCCCTCCACTGTATTGTGTTTGTGCCCACTCCAGAAATGGCCCCCATATGTCCCTGGGCAGAGATGCTGTTGGCATCAGCTCCCAGTAGGTATTTAGTTGCGTGTGTCCAAATGTTACATCTTGAATCCACTCTTTCTTGGTAGGAACTCCCCTCCTCCCCAATGCATGGCCACTCGGCGCTTAGCAAAGAGCAGTAGCATAGCATGTAATCTCCAGAAAGCGACTGGTGTATCTTTTAAATATCCCAGTAATCCCAACAAGGGGTTCGGGTCTACTACTGTGCCTATAATGTCATGTATTGTAGTGAATATGTCAGGCCGAAAGAGAGACAGCCGTGGACAACTCCATGCCATGTGCAAAAATGTGGCCGGAGCTAGACCACATCT
The DNA here is from genome assembly GCF_964204655.1 of Triturus cristatus. Classification (NCBI taxonomy): domain Eukaryota; kingdom Metazoa; phylum Chordata; class Amphibia; order Caudata; family Salamandridae; genus Triturus; species Triturus cristatus. The sequence continues at coordinate 659,887 of NC_140591.1, forward strand.
CCAGCAACTATCGTCTTCCTTGATCCCCATGCGGGGAAGTTGGGAAGGGGTCCTATAGAATTTGTGGAGGTACTTGAATAAATCAGGCACAACTTGTAGTTAGGGGACAAGGCCGTGAGTTGTGCACAGTAGTATGCCCACTGATCCTCTGAGATTGGTATTGTCAGATCTATGCTCTTCTCTAAAACACAGGAGCAAAACGTCGCAAGTTCCCAATGCCTCCCTCGGTCTTCCCAGCGACCGCCTTGAATACTCTTCTTTCTTCAGCCTGGACGTCTATCTATCTTCAGCTTTTCTCCTGGGCTGACTGTTGTTGCACTGAAAATAAATGTTCACATTAAACTTAAAAGATATCTCAACTTAATAACTATTCTTTGCATACGTGTTGTTTTTTATTCTGTAAACCTACCCTGTCGGTGAGTGACCAATGCCTCTCTTCTAGTATTCTTTTGTGTCTTAAAATATTGCCTTCCTTCTGGTGCTGTAGGCTAAAACATTACATGTGTTAGCTTGTTACCTTGCATTTAACTACTCTTTCTTTCATGTCTTTTTCTACAGTCTTCCTCACCAGCTATATCCTGAAGGATGCCTTGAATTGGATACTCTAAGGTAAGTAGTATTATTTTTCGCTGTTTTGCGCACGCTATTTTTATGTGGTGAGGAGTTTCCATTTTGTATGCCTTAAAACAGTTTTTTCTGCTCTCCGTTAATCTTTTACTTCTGGGAATATTAACTCTGCTCCCAAAGATTTTCTTCTTTGTCTCCACACCTTAGTACCTTTTTTTTACTGTTTATCATTCAATTTAATATTTACAGGTAATTACTAAATTACAGTTTGGCACGTCTATTTTAGCTTAGTACAGACGCCGCCACACAGTCATTTATTCGCTGTGCTATAAATCTTCTTATCGGTTTCATTTACATCTAGTACAGTGCGCTTGCCAGGAAATTGAGCACCAATTCCAGTATGCGCGACAACTTCAAAATATCCCTGCGTGAGAGGGATCGGGATATTTACGATTAAATACAATAACTTCGGCAACATCACCATCTTAGCTATTGCAATTCTCCCAGCCAGGGACAAGAGGAGCCCAGCCCATGCCATAATCTTTTCCTCCAGCCATGAGACAGTGCGTCCATAATTCATAACCCAGATCTCCTGCTTGTACCTGCTTAGACACACACCAAGGTATTTCACCGGTCCAGCAGCCCACTTAAGTGGAAATTCTGTTTGGAAGGGAATGGTTGCATCTGTCAATGGGAATACAGTGGATTTAGCCCAGCTGATCGAGACACCAGATAACCCCCCGAACTTTATAAATTCTCGGAGTATCGGGACCAAGTTAGCCGATGGGTTTTTAATGTATAGTGTCACATCATCAGCTTATAGGGATATGAGGAGGCTCCTTGTGCTAAACCCTAGTCCTCTAGCTGTGTGGTGCTGTCTGATGCGTGTTGCTAAGGGTTCCATCGCGAAGAGCAAGGGGGACAAAGGGCACCCCTGCCTTGTACCACGCGATATATCGAACGAATCTGAAAGCCTGCCGTTCACGCGTATCCATGCTGAAGGCATCGTATAAAGCAGTCGTATGAGGCTAAGAAATAAAGTACTAAACCCCATCTGCTCGAAGACTGCAAACAGGTATACCCATTCTAGCATATCAAATGCTTTTGTAGCGTCAAGAAACACTGATATTGCCTGTGAGTCTGGGTGCAAATAATGGACTACTGTTAAAAAGGTCCTCCGGTTATGGGAAGTAGAGCGCCCAGGAATAAAGACCGATAGATCTAGGCGTGCAATTAGCAGGAGCAGAGGCTGCAGACGATTAGCGACCACTTTTGACAATATCTTTACGTCTACGTTTATTAATGAAAGTGGCCTGTAAGAGTTGAGTTCGTACTCCGGCTTCCCGGGCTTCAGTAAAGAAAATAATGATTGCCTCCCGCATAGACGCTGGTAGAATACCCATGAGCTTTCTCATACAATTCAAGCAAATGGAGCGCTAGTTCTTCTGCATATGTTTTTAGGTCTCGCCTGAACCAGCGCGCATGCGCTGCTCTGCGAGACATTTAGTAAGGGCTTTTGAACTCTGAACACACTCTTGTGCGTGTGCTTCTTTTTTTATTAACCCGCAATTGGCCTGTAATTTCTAAAAAATACAGCACGCAATTGGTCCAAGGCGGGTGCTTGTCCAGCCTTCTTTATTCCCTAGCCTAGGGGGCTCGGGAGCGAGCATCAATGCCATCTGTTTCCAATTATTGCGTTCGCGTTAATTGGAAACAGATGCCGCCCACGTTTTTCCTTGTTTTTCCTTAAGAGTAAACCTCGTGGCAGCCATGAACACTGCCTCGGGGTAGGGGGATCGCGTTCACTTCAACGTGCACTTATTTACATCGAACCCTTCTTAGAAGTGCCTGCGCCTTTAAATCCTGGCTGGAAGCTTTAGTTGTGTGCACACGTCGGATAGAGGTTTGCAGTGGTATGGGCAATTTACACGATCGCATTTCCCCAGGCCGTCCAATCAACCACCACCTTCCGTCCTAAGCCGCTTTTTATTGTCAGGGCTTCAGCAAAGGAGAACAGACTAATAATGTGCAGCACAATTTCTTTGAAGTTTGCAGGTTATATGCGGCTGAGAGACATATATCAGCACCCACGTTAGCGCCTCTGCCCAATTCTCGTCCGATTCATTTGTCATTCAAGCCGAGGTTTCAATTCCGGCAGGAGGGGGCGGCCTCTTCTAGGATATTAAGACGTGTGTGAGAGGTGTAGCGCTTACGAAGTTCAGACTCTGTCACACTGTCAGCACCTTTATCAGTTCCCCACATGTACTTTCCTTTTTGAAAGGCAGGTAGCTTGTATGTCCTCGGAGACAGAAAGGTGTTTTTGTGCTACAGATCCAATGCCCCCCATGAAAAAAGGCAGGCTATTTTGTTTACTTACGCCAGACACCTAAGTACGATGGAAACATGCTCTGAAAATGGAGACTGCACTAGGCGTCCCAGATTTACCAGATTTTTCCTCTTTTAGTTTAGCAATCCGCCCAGGCAAATGTCAGTAATATTTGCACATGTCCACATTTCACTTTTCTACCCAAACCAACCCTTTTATTTAACAACATTAGGATGATGAAAGAGTGGTGAAAAAGCATCACTTTCTAACCGAGACGATGCAGTTCTCTGATGGCAGTTCTTATGTGTTATGTTAGGATTGTAACTTAAGAACAGCAAGTAACAACAGGATCTCTGTGACAAAGGAAGTAACCCGCTGAGCTATCTACATAAATACAATTCTGTGATCCGCATGGTATACATTCTTTGCAGCAGGTATGTTAGCCCTGTGCGCTACTTTATGACGAGTCAAGACTGCCACTTGACAAAACTTTGTTCTCTCTTCAACACGAGTCTTAGCCACCGGCATTATCTTGACATTTTTATTGTTACCTGAAATGTAGGGGAAACACTCAGCAGCTGCTCTTAAACCAATAAGTTATTTTGTAACACAGCACCTCACTGCTCCAAAACTCATCGCCACATACCACTAAGTACCACATAATTAAAAGCCACATAATTACACTCTACTCAATGCAACTTAAATACACTTCGCATATTACCAATAGGTACCACATAATTACAAGCCACATAATTACACTCTACTCAATGCAACTTCAACACACTCCACATTCCACTAAATACTACATAATTACAAGCCACATAATTACACTCCCTCAATGCAACTTAAATGCACTCCACATATTACCACTCAGTACCACATAATTACAAGGCACATAATTACCTACTCAATGCAACTTAAATGTACTCCACATATTACCACTCAATACCACATAATTACAAGACCCATAATTACACTTTACTCAATGCAACTTAAATACACTCCACATATTACCACTCAGTGACCCGTATTTACACGCCACGTATTTACACGCCACATAATTACACTCTACCTAATACAACATAAATACACTACATATAATAACACTAAGTGCCACATAATTACACGCCGCATACTTAACACTCTACTCAATGCAACATCAATACACATCACATAATACCACACACTGCGACATAATTAAATGCTACATAATTAGACTGCACTCAATGCAACATACACTCCAAAGACCACTAAATGCCACATAATTACACACCACATAATTAAACACTACTAAATACAACATACACTCCGCGCAATACCACTCAGTGCCACATAATTATATACAACATAAATACACTACACTCAATGCAACATACACTCCAAGCAATACCACTCAGTGCCACATAATGATATGCTACATAAATACACTGCATTCAATGCAACATACACTACAAATAATATCATTAAGTGCCACATTATTACACGCCACATGCAAGTACAAAAACAATAGAAGAATTTTTTTAATTAAAATCTCTTTTTAATAAGGTTTTTCAGTTATATAAAATATCATCTTCGTTTCTATAGAGGAAACAAAAATGCTTAACACTTTTTATTATAACTTTTCAACATAATGCACAGCAGCCACAATGCTCTACAACATAGCCAAAAATTCTAACTAAACACATAAGGTCCCAAAGGCGAGACCTATTGGCTATGCCAATGCTTGTTATAGAAGGCCATGGTAGGCCGTCGGACCTGGGGGCCTTATCCATAGGTAGACTTTTTATTACGTGGGTGACGTCCTCCACCGTAAAGGGGTCATCTAAGTATTCCCTATGTCCCCGACCCAGCCACAGCAGTTCCAGTGAGTCGAGAAAGGGCCGAAGGCCCTCCTGGACAGAGCCATGGGTTGACGTATAAAGCTTAGAGTAGAATTGTGAGAACGTGTCAAGGATTTCTCTCGGTCCTCTAATCATGTGTGAGTCTGCCCCCCTAAGCTCCGTGACATATGCTATGGAACATGGTGCATGAAAAAGCAATGCCAAGGTTCTCCCGGGGCAGTCCCCCTCCCCGTACCGCCCTAGCCTGTGCATGTTCACCTAGGAACTTCACCTCACACTGAGCCTCTTCTTCGAATTCCAGCAGTTTCTCTTTTAGTGGGGCCACTGCCGAGTGGTCAACGAATAGCAAAAATTAATGAACACTACTAAACTATGAGTAACAAACATATTCTGCTATCCTATAAACTGGTTATATCAATACAATATAAAATTATCAAATTTCTTTCTTGCTTGTGAATTAAAGCTATATGAATATTCCTCAAGCAGAGAATTTGAAATCCCCACATTTTTTACTTTACAGTATCCCTGACAAAGTCAGGATCATTTGAATTATAACCTTTCTTTTGTGTGGAGAAATTTACCTTGGCCAACCTGGATAAACTCTATGAACCATTGATTAAATATGCCGATGTATTACCAATTTTCAGCACCTTGAAAACACCAGAAAACTTGGAATAGCCTTTTTTTACATGTGTAGGTAACTTGATTTTAACATTCTCACCTACTTGTAATCCATTCTTTCTATCAACACTTCCACTTACAATGTCCTTTTCTTTTGACTGACAGTTTTCATTTACTATTTTGTACATAGTTTTAAGATCAACCACGTTTTCTTTAGCTTTCAACCAATTTGGATTCAACTCCTGTCTGGGTTCTCTACTTTTTAATAAAATAAATGGTGAAAACGTTGTCAGGTAATGTGGTGTACAATGATAACACCTGCTACATGTTTTTTAACATTCATGCGTGCTTTAATGGCCAATTGAATGCCTTTAACTAAGGTTCTATTAAACCTTTCAACTGATCCATTCATGTTTGGTGAGTATAATGCCGTCTTCACATGTTGGATATTGCTTTTCTTAAGAAATGAAGAAAATGCACTGGAGGTGAATTGTGGTCCATTTTCAGATACTAAATACTCCGGTAAACCTTCCCTCCTAAATAATTCTTGTAAACATTCAATAATGGTGTCAGAATCAACTTGTGAGACCCATTTAATTTCCACCTATTTAGAGAAATAAACTATAACCACAATAATGTAGGTTTTGCCATTTCCAATTCCTTCATAAGGCCCCAACACATCAATGGCTAACTTCTTCCATGGCTTTTCTGGGACAGACGAACTAACATGTATAATCTGTTGTGTCTTTAGAACTTTATCAGAGTTTGCACACGCCAAACAGTCTTTTATAAAATAACAAATATCATTGTCCATGTATGGCCCCCAGAATTACTCCCTTACTTTTTTGATGGTATTGGTTTGCCCTTAATGTCCCAAATGGGCAATTGATATCAACTTCCTTCTAATTCCAACAGGAGGAACAAAAGCTTCACCTTTCAAAACAACCTCTTTTGCTACAGATAAATCATGTCTGACTTTCCAATAAATCGCTAAATCTTTGGATAAATGTTTCTCGAGAGGCCAACCATTATTGAAATACTCCTTTAAAACTTTCATGGATTCATCATCTGATGTAGCTACCATCAATTCTTCTTTAGAAATAACCTGTCGAATGGACAATACAACATCTTCTACAGTGGCCACCACACACTCCTCATGAGTACTTAATTCATCGTCAGATAAAACTTTTCCATTCAGTCTAGATAAACAGTCTGCCAGAACATTCTGCATCCCGGGTATATATACTACCGAAATATTATATTCATACAACCGAACCAATCTAGATGATGCTCTTCCTGCTCCATTCTTAGAAAGTAAAGATATCAAAGGATTATGATTGGTTCTAAGTTTAAATGGTTTGCCCCAGAGATACGTCTTAAAATGCTCAACTGCCCATGCACAACCCAAAGCTTCTCTTTCTATGGTGGAGTCCTTAGTTTCAGTGAGAGTGAGGGGTTCCGACGCAAAGGCAACATTATTTTCAACATTAGCTCTTAAATGGCTTAGAACAGCTCCCAATCCTGTGCCACTTGAATCAACAGTAACTACATTAGAAGCAGTTTGAGAAAATGTTGTTCATGGTTTGCAACCAATAATAGCTTCTTTGACTGCATCAAAAGCCGCACCATGTTCGTTTGTCCTAAGAAATTGAACTCCTTTTTTAAGCCATAATCTTAAAAGCGGCACAATATCTGCAAACTTCCTTGCAAAACTTGAATAATAATCATAAAGTCCCAAAAATTATTTGAACTGGTCTTTATTTTGAGGTTCTGAATTTTTTTGTGTGGAATCAGGCAAATCTTCTTTTGGAGCAATACCTGCCCCACTAATTCTGTGTCCCAAATATACCACTTCCGATGCAAAAAATGACAGTTATCCAGTCTAATCATCATCCCTTTTTCATTTAAAGTGGACAAAACCTTACCCACAGTCTCCAGATGTTCATCAGCAGATGCAGACTATACCAAGATGTCATCCTGGAATGTCACCACCCCATCAATACCTCCAAACAGGCAATTCATAATTTTTGTAAAACGGATGCGGCAGATGATAAACCAAAAGGCATCCTGACATACCTAAAAGTGCCCTCTGGACTAATGAATGTTGTGATGTTATGTGAATCTTCTGTTAGAACAAATTGATGGTACGCTGATTTGAGATCTGTTGTCATACATTTGTTTGCTCCATCCAGTTTTGCTATTAATCCTTGTACCTTGGGCAAAGGATGACACTCAACCACAATTTGTTTTTTAACAGACCTTAAGTCAACACACATTCTGAGCTCTCCATTTTTCTTTTTAACCAAAACAATCGGAGAAACCCATACTGATGCATCAACCGGTTCTATTACACCCTCTTCACCAACTTTTTAATCCTATCAGACAGTTTGTGTCAGACTGACAATGGCACCTGTCTCAAATTATGTTTAGAAGGTGTAGCATTTTTAGGTCGAGCCTAGCGCAGCGCGCATGCGCTGCTCTTGGAGAGGGCTTCTTGGAATCACTCCAGACTTTAACAAAACTTGTGCGTGTGGTGGCCTCCAGCTTGCAGGAGCGAGCAGGGGCGCACAGGGTGCCATCTGTTCTGTATCATGTTTCCAAGGGTCGCTTTCACTTTTTCAGCCACGTAGCTGGGCTTGTTACATTTCCAGACACCTATCAATTCTACCATTTTGTGTGAATCCGTTTTTCACGCTCTCACTTTGTTTCTCTCTCTGGCCTAGTTACCCTCCAATCTTTCTCTAGCCTTGTCTCTCTTTTGTACAAGGAATCCAGCTTACGTTATGTCTTCATTTTGCCCCTTTTCTAGCTCCATTTTTATTTGCCTCTGTTTTCATCTTACCCCGTCCTGCATCCGACTTGTTTTTTTCTTTTAGACTTTGTGCTCAGACCGCCGGCTCCATTCCTAACCTTCCTTAGACCTACCCGTCTGTGATTTTCCCCTACACATCTTCTTCTTTCACTCGTTCTTTTATTCCATTTAATGTAGTTTGGTCATTTTTTCTTTAGCATTGTTTTCCTCATTTTCCACATTTGTTACCACCTTTGTGCCTGCTCATCACTCCTTTTCACTCAACCATCTCCCCATATACTCTACTTATATCCCTGCCTCCTTCCTTCTTATTCCCTGCACTATTCCTTCCTTTCGACTTCCTTTTTTTCCCCATTCTATTCCTTCTTTTTGCCTTTCTGTATTTCCTTCCTTCATCTTTATCCCCACACTATTCCTGCTTTTCATCTCTCTTTCCTTCTTTTTTTGTCCCTCGGACTATTAACGTCCTTCTTTCCTTCCTTTTTATCCTCTGTAAAAATCCTTCATTTCGCCTTTATTTCAGTTGTATATGTGTTCATTCATTCATTCCCCCTTCTCTTCCACAGTTCTTATTTCTTTGTCTCTCCCTTTCGCGCTGTGTATTTTTTATCCTCTTGTTTCTTTTCGCCGCCCTATATTTACTTCTACTCACCTTGCTTACTTTGTTTCTCCATTTCTCTTTTGCCTTTTAGTCCTTCGTTTGTCTTCTTTTGCTAGCCTTCGTTCTCTGTTCTCTTGTACTCTTCTGTCTCTATCCATTTCCGTCACTCTGTCCCTTTCTTTTCCTCTCCTCTTTCTTCCTCTGTCTCACCTTATTTTTCTCTGCCTCCTGCTCTCTCCCTCCCCCCACCCCTATCGCTGTCAGTGTCCTTCCTCCTATGTATGCATGTGCTGCATGGCTAAACACTTAAAAGGTCCGAAAGGGGAGACCTATGGGCTATGCCAATGCTTGTTCTTGAGTTGTATCTTTTGAAAAAATCCTTTGACTTCCCCAAATTCTTTTCTAAACTCAATTTTATATTTATCTAAAAACACTTCTAATTCCTTATTTTCCTTGATGTTATCTTGGATCAATAGCAATTCTTCTGCCATACATACTTGTACCTTTGCATTAGGATTTAATCTAATGTTAAATCTACCTTGATGTTTCCAACCCAAAACTTGTAAACCATCTACCGATACATATACTTTCCCTATGATGTTTTTGTGTTGGAAAGCAATGTCTGTAATGAAATATCCTAGCATATTAATTTATTTTCCTCCAAAACCAAATACTCTTACATCATTAGGTAATAACAATTTGTCTTTCTAATTTTTAACGAAAAATGAATCCGAAATTATAGTGTACAGGGAGCCTGAGTCCACCATTACCTCTAAACTCCTACCATCAATAACAATGGTACATAAAGGAGGAACATACGGTTCATTATCTACCTCAAGATTTGTAATGGAATCAATGACCACTTGTATTTTGTCTGAAATAATGGGAATTAAAACTCTTTCTTTCTTCTGACTGCTGTCTTAAGTTTCAGTTTCCTCATTCTGAATCATAGAATTTTCAGTTAAACACAGCACTTTATTTCTATACTCATCCTCCTCATCTGCTACTATTTCTACATTATCCTCAAAAAGAGCAGAAACTCTTTTAGCCAAAGTTTGACAAACATTGCCAAAATGTCCAATTTTTTTACATTTAGAATACTCTCTTCCTCTTACTGGGCAATGTTTAAATTGGGAAGTGTAAGATTTAGATCCACACCGGGTACATATAGATAGGTAGGCCCATTGTATTTTGACGAAACATTTGGTACTTTAGGTTTCATTTGTTTACCTTTTTGCAATATTTGTTTCTTAACTGCAAGGGCAGCCACCCCTTCTGACACTTTTTCTACATTGATAGTAGTAAAAGAAAGAATAGATTTTTCTACACCTTTAGCTATCTCTATAGAGTCCTGTAAGGTAGGATTTCGATGACGCAAGAGTTGTTCTTAAATGTTATTATTGGCACATCACATTATTAGTTGATCTCTAATACAAGTGTCCACTTGAATTCCAAATTCACAATCAGCCGCCACAGATCTTAAAGTCGACAAATAGGCATCAACAGACTCATCATAAAAGTTGTTGTCGCATATGAAAATGAAACCTTTCTAAAGCAATATGGGGTTCTTCCAAAAACCTTTTTTTTTGCCTGTCTAAAGCTTCAGTGAAACAGTCATAGTCTCCTGCATCCATACCTATTGGAGTTGATAATGAAGCAAGGTGTTCAAAAACATCTTCAGCATCTGCACCCATAAAGTTTAATAACATAGCTTTTTTTCTTTGAGCACTAAAGGTGTTACCATTATAACTAATAAGTAATTTTTGAAGGAGTGTAATTTGTATATATTGGGTTCATTTGGTCCTTTAAAAAATGGTGCTGGTAGGTTCCCGCAAACAGTAGCTATAATGCTTCTAAATAAAATACAGAAACTACCCAAAATGCAGCTAGTAGTTGAATTTATGACAAATTGTCAAGTGTGCGCATCACTGAACACTCCGTAGTGTGCTTAAAATATCTTGCCATCAAATTATTTGTTGCTTGAATGCACTTTTGTGTACACAAAATACATGTGTGCACATCACAGGAGTAGTTTAGGGAAATGAACACTGCGATTTGCAATTTGCTAGAAATATGTGTGAATCACAGAGACTGTACTTCAATTATGCGCGTCACAAGACCCATGAACAATGCGCTTGCAAATTGTAGCACTGTGTGCGCATCACAGAAGCTGCACTTCAGTTATGCACCTCACAACAACTTAATGCTTCTGATCAATTATGCACATTAGAGAAGGTTCCCACGCCGAACATTCTGCCAGAGTAAAACTGACAACAAAGGTTGCTGAGGAGAATTACGTCACAGATGGCCGACCAATCAGCTTCTTCCCAATTAGGTAAGCAATCAGGCTAGGATGAACTCTCTTTCAGCTCTTATCAAACTCTTGAGGCATGTGTAAGCTCTCTCACTGGACAGTTGCTGACTGCGCGCGGCAACTCGGAGGAGATGATGTAAAGGTAAACAACCGCTTCTTTCACACTAAAATGTCAGGATAGTACCTTAATGAAGAAGTATTTCCAGGCTTCCTTCTTTAGAGAAAATCTGACGCATGATGACTCCTCCGTCAATCACACGTCTCACCCAGCTTCTCTGTTTCTCACCCTGCTCCTCTGTTTCTCACCCTGCTCCCCTCTTTCTCATCCTGCTTCTCTGTTTCTCACCCTGCTCCTCTGTTTCTCACCCTGCTCCTCTGTTTCTCACCCTGCTCCTCTGTTTCTCACCCTGCTCCTCTGTTTCTCACCTGGCTCCTCTGTTTCTCACCCTGCTCCTTTGTTTCTCACCCTGCTCCTCTGTTTCTCACCCTGCTCCTTTGTTTCTCACCCTGCTCCTCTATTTCTCACCCTGCTCCTCTGTTTCTCACCCTGCTCCTCTGTTTCTCACCCTGCTCCTCTGTTTCTCACCCTGCTCCTCTGTTTCTCACCCGGCTCCTCTGTTTCTCACCCAGCTCCTTTGTTTCTCAACCTGCTCCTCTGTTTCTCACCCGGCTCCTTTGTTTCTCGACTGGACGGCAAACTGAGAACATTTCCGGGCACGGCGCGATATTATATTGTGGATACTCCTTTCCTTAGATTAAACCCCGTAACATCAGACTCTTCACAATTATAAGTTTACAAAGAAGCTTTATTCGAGCATCCACATAGATGTCTGTGTAATATCTGGAAATTACTTAAGTTTCTTATTTCACAGTTGTATCTATCATTATAGCGATGCTGCTTACATTTAAAGGTGCACCATGGCAATAGAACTCAGTGTAGAGCTGCATCTGCAGTTGAGTGGTCAGTTGTGCCTGACATCTCCTGCTGGATGGATGGAATAAACTTAACCTGCAATCTCACTTCTTGGAGTCTTACCAACCTTAATTTATTACCAAATTGTACACTGGCGACGAGGATGAGATGTACTCATGCTACAGGATTGTGATCTTAACATCAGACAATTTTTTGTGACTGATTCACCTGATTCTGCTGTGGACTACTGTAAGACTGACTCTGATCATCATCTTAAGTGAGTACTCTTATTCTTCTTGATTAAGAAATATAACTAGAGCTCTCCTCACATATACCAATTACTATTTCCTTATGGTTTTAAGGTCACTGTGTGAAGTTTAAAATTAGAGCATTCGCCGCACAACTCACCTCCACCTTCTGTCATATTCCTTGAAAGTATAGAGGTTGGGAGATTTCAGTGCGGGCTCTAGGATTTATTTCTTCACTTTATGAGCTCTAAAATATCATTCTCATCCTTTCTAAAAGTTATCTCCTATCAGCGCTGATAATTCTTGGCTTTGGATTCTTAGTGCCCCTGACTGCAAATTTCAAACAGCTCTCAATCAAATATGTGAACTTGCTAATTGGCTCTGCCATCAACCCCTTCTGAATTTTTTAAACTCAATCAGCATCTTTCAAACATTGGCATTTGTCAAACCCCAACCACCTGACTTTGCTTGCTTTGTGTGTTTCCATGAATAATTAAAACTGTTCACATAAAGCTGATCAGCATCTTTTGAAATGCAATCAGCATCTTTTAAAGATTGGCATTTGTCAAACCCCAACCGCCTGACTTTGCTTGCTTGCCTGTATCCTAGGAACCTGAAGATTCCACACAGCACGGTCATCGGAAGATTCCACAGCACAGTCATCGGGTGGCTCCTTCTTCCGAACTCCTTCATCAAGAGCTCCTCTCTGTCATCACGTTTCTCTATGCAGCGTTTATGCATGGAGAAGTGTGGCTCAATGATTGGAGCGGCAGACCCTGATGCAGAGGTCTAGCCCGGGACCAGGGTTCAATTCCCCGCCTCGGCGGGTCTTGGGCTCAAAATTCCACGGACCTGATAATTCTCGCCTCGGTGCCATTCCAATCATGGAGTCCCACTCTGCAACTCTGGGCAATAGCTTGCTCAATCTCCACAACGGCCCCCACAACGCTAAGGATGCCTGGCCTCCACCTTGGGGGTGCCCAGGAGTGGACGCCTCACAGGGAAAGCCAGGATGGGTTCCACAGCGGTATTCGTACAAGCGCCTTGAGACCCTTGCGGGTGAGTAGTGCGCTATACAAGTATCAATTTACATTTACATGCATGCGTAACGTGACGTGAGCGCCATCTTCTTTTCTTTACTCTTGGTGACAGGCTATATTTGTTTAGAGGAGGCATTTAAAGGCTGTCTCCATGGAGTTTCCTTGAAGCGTGAGTTAACCCCTTCGCTGCCAGGCCTTTTCCCCCTCCTGTGCCACGCCTTTCTTTGGCTATTTGAGGTAGTGCGCGCTGAGGCCCCTGTAACTTTTTGACCACATAAGGTATCCACGCCAAATTTGCGTCCTTTTCTTCCAACATCATGGGGATTCTAAAGGTACTCATGGTTTGTGGATTCCCCTGGAGGGGTCACAGAAATGAGCCAAAATACAGCAAAAGTATGTTTTTGGGGGGAAAAATTGGAAAAACGGGCTGCAAATGAAAGCATCTGGGTTTTTCCCTGCAAATGTTATCAAAAAAGGGTTTGTGGGGCTGAAATCACAATTTTCCCAATTTTTAGGGGATACCAGACTTTTGTCAGAAACCCAACATGTTTTACACAGTTTTGTCATTTTTCTGGGACATAGCCTATTTTTGCTATTTTTTGTGCTTTCGACCTCCTTCCAGTTAATGGTAGAAATGGGTACAAAAGCAATAATGGATCCTGGAAAGCTATACATTTTAGAGAAGTAAACAAAATTCTGAATTCAGCAAGGGGTCATTTGTGCAGATCCATCAAGGTTTCTTTATAGAAACTAACAGTTAAATATAGGATAAATTGAAAATTTGTTGAAAAAAACAGCCTTTTGTGTCAACGTTTTCACCTGTAACTTCTAATTATGACAGCTCTTTGAAAGCAATATACCGTTACATCCGTTGGACATTACTGGTTGTGGGGATATATAGGACTTGTAGGTTCACCAAGAACCCGACGAACCCAGAGCCAAAAACTGAGCAGCAACTTGCAATGGTTTTTTATTATGTACCGGGTATATAGTAATTATTCTGTAAAAATGTGTACATGGAAGAATCGGTATGAAAGACACCTATGTATTTCTGAAATGGGAACAAAATATAGAGTTTAGAAACAGTAGATATTTGCACATTTCCGAAATTGGGAATACTCATACTAGCATGAGAATTATCGGTCTTTTTTTAGAATTACTTCTTTTTTACACAATGTCTTTCATTTGGAAGGCAGAAATGCATCGAAAGTCAATAGGTAATAACATTTCCTTTACAAATCTGAATTACCCTAAGTCTCCCGATAAAAATGGTACCTCACTTGTATGGGTAGGCATAGTGCCAACGACAGGAAATGGCTCAAAACCCAACGTGAACACACCACATTTTCACAATGCAAAATTACCCTATTTTAGCAAAGTGCCTAGCTGTAGTTTTTTAACCCTAGCTCTGCCGGCACCTAGGGAAACCTAGCAAACCTATACATTTTTTAAAACTAGACACCCAGGGGAATCCAGGATGGGGTGACTTGACTGCTTCTCACCAGGTTCTATTACCCAGAATCCCTTGCAAACCTAAACTTTTGTCAAAAATAACACATTTTCCTCAAATTTCTGTGGTGTAAATTTCTGGAATTTGTGTGGATCCACAAATTTCCACCCACCCCGCGTTCCCCAAAGTCTTCCGAGAAATATGGTACCTCACTTGTGTGGGTCGGCCTAGTGCCCGCGACAGGAAACGGTGCAAAACGCAACGTCGACACACCTCAATTTCGCAGTGAAAAATGACCCTTTTTTGGCAAAGTGCCTAGCAGTAGTTTTTGAACCATAGCTCTGCCGGCACCTAGGGAAACGTAACAAACCTATACATTTTGAAAACTAGACACCCAGGGGAATCCAGGATGGGGTGACTGGACTGCCTCCCACCAGGTTCCGTTACCCAGAATCCCTTGCAAACCTAAAAAATTGCCAAAAAAAACACATTTTCCCACATTTCTGTGGTGGAAAGTTCTGGTATCTGCGTGGATCCACAAATTTCCACCCACCCAGTGGTCCCCAAAGTCTTCCGAGAAAAATGGTACCTCACCTGTGTGGGTTGGCCTAGTGCCCGCGACAGGAAACGGCGGAAAACGCAACGAGGACACACCTCAATTTCGCTGTGAAAAATGACCCTTTTTTGGCAAAGTGCCTAGCTGTAGTTTTTGAACCATAGCTCTGCCGGCACCTAGGGAAACGTAGCAAACCTATACATTTTTGAAAACTAGACACCCAGGGGAATCCAGGATTGGATGACTTGACTGCCTCCCACCAGGTTCTGTTACCCAGAATCCCTAGCAAACCTAAAAAAATGCCCAAAAAAACACATTTTCCCCACATTTCTGTGGTGGAAAGTTCTGCAATCTGCGTGGATCCACAAATTTCCACTCACCCCATGTTCCCCAAAGTCTTCTGAGAAAAATGGTACCTCACTTGTGTGGGTCGGCTTAGGGCCCGCAACAGGAAACGGCGCAAAACGCATCGTGGACACACCTCTATTTCGCAGTGAAATGAACCTTTTTTGGCAAAGTGCCTAGCTGTAGTTTTTGAACCCTAGCTCTGACGGCACCTAGGGAAACCTACCAAACCCACACATTTCTGAAAACTAGACACCTGGGGGATATTCCAGGGAGGTATGGCTTGCGTGGATCCCCCAACGTTTCCTTACCCAGAATGCCCTGCAAACCTCAAAGTTAGCTGAAAAAATCACCTTTTTCACACATTTTTGTGTGGGAAAGTTGTGGCATCACCGGGCTGACACAAATTTCCTACCACCCAGCGATCCCCCAGGTCTCCCGATAAAAACGGTGCCTCACTCGTGTGGGAGGCCCAAGTACCCGCGACAGGCAAGGGCCCACAACGTAGTGAGGCGACATGAAAATTGCCTATCTCAAAACGACCTGGTTTTGCAAGGGGGGTCACTTGGTTTTTTGGCCCGGTGCTCGGCGGCCACCTAGGGAAACCTACCAAACCCACACATTTCTGAAAACTAGACACCCGGGGGATTCTAGGGAGGTATGGCTTGCGTGGATCCCCCAACGTTTCCTTACCCAGAATGCCCTGCAAACCTCAAATTTAGCTTAAAAAAATCACCTTTTTCACACATTTTTGTGTGGGAAAGTTGTGGTATCACTGGGCTTTTTTTAAAAAACACACCGGGCTTCTTGCATGTGTTTTTTTCAGTTGCCTCATACGTGCATTTTTTCTATATTCTGTAACACAGTTTATCATACATTTAGTTCCTTTCCACCATAATACACCCTGTTTATCTTATCTCAGCCGACCGCAATTCTGTTGTCACATCAGGCATTCTGCATATGTTTGTTTTCAATGGCCTCTTGTTTCTTTATTTACTCATATTTATTGCTTTATATTTGTCTCTTTACCGGTGCCTGCCCAGCCCTCGTCCTCTGTCCAGACCAGCGGTATACACCCGTTCCCGCTGCAACACCATCAATGCAGCATGCCCCCCTTTCATATAGCCACCCCACAATAAGGCGCAAATATGACCCTTGCACAGTCAAAAAATAACGCCAATTTAAACAACAAATTAAAT
Organism: Triturus cristatus; assembly: GCF_964204655.1. Taxonomy (NCBI): domain Eukaryota; kingdom Metazoa; phylum Chordata; class Amphibia; order Caudata; family Salamandridae; genus Triturus; species Triturus cristatus. Next base: position 676,720 of record NC_140591.1, read on the forward strand.
TCCTAATCTTAGCAGCAGTTTTTATATAATCTGTATTTATAAAACATATATTCACCAGTGGGCATATTAGCCTAAATAAAACATATTTAATATTACACAACAGTACTTATTGTATCGACGTCAGGAGGATAAAAGGTTCAGTCAACACGTTGGGATTTGAACCTGTGACCATAAGGTGAAACACAGGCTCTTACACTGGACGCATTACTCCCCTAAGCCACCAAGCCCTGCTATTACTTGTGTCAAAAGGAATGCATTACGCTGTATTTGTTACAACAGTTCCATATTTGCTAATATATGCAACTCTTAAAAGAAAGGTATTTAGGCATAGGTTTGTTGTAAAAATATCTAAACGGAGTTATGACTAATTGTCCCTGTGGAGTTATAAAAGGACATCTATTTGCCACATGAGGTATTGCAGCCTTAAGGCAATCTTTCTCTCTATAATTGCATTAAAGGTGCAGTACCTTTTAAAGCCAATAAAGGTTCCTTTACAACTCCACAATAACACCTAGTAACAGCTTATGGCATTGCACCCTTTCATTGCTTCATTCCTTTTCTTGTATTACTTATGCTACTAGTTGTATATTTTTTAACAAAAATAAACAGAAAACATTAGCATTTGCAACATCAATTGCTCAAACATTCACTAATGCGAGACCTATTGCATTGAAAATGCTTGTTCTAGGGAGGTCTCTTTCACTAAAAGGTGCAGCCTCGTGCACTCTCTTCTGTTCAAGATGTTGAATGTCTGTCAAGTAGTGCCTTGAAGCCTGACGCCATGGCGCTGCCTTGCTCTTATGAGCTGGACTTCAGGCCTTACATGTTGACATATGTAGAGGGATACCAGCCTAGCCTCTCTGCTCATAGCTCTGCCTCATGCAACACCGCTGCTCATTCGGGCCCCGCTCTGTCTTTGATTTTGTGCTATAAATGGTACCCCTGCACTTAAGGCACTTCTCGGCCAAGGAGAAAGTTAAACTCACATACCCTTCCTGGTTGACTTGCTTGTTTGTTCTGGCGTTGCATCGCTTCAAAGATATTATTTAACTCTGCAGCAGTCTTCTTCCTTGTTTAATGGCAGATAGGAAGTCATTGTGGCCTGACTCTGAGCATACTTTTGGAAATGAGCACAATTAAGTTTTATTTTACAAAGAAGTCGTTTCAGACTGATTCATTCTCTGTCTCCAGCTCCTGTTGTATGTAAGTAGGCTTCACCATTTTTGTAGAGTGTGTCTTTGAGGCCTCTTTATCTGCCTCACCAGACAAAAAATATTCCCCAAAAAAGTATTCACATACATACATAGTGGAGGCTTTATTTGAGCCAATCGTCATCCTTTTGTCTGTTAAATTGTTGTATCCATTTTTCCTCCACTGAGCCTGATCACATTTTGATTGCTCAAGACATCCTTCAAAATAGTCCCCTTTAGTGCCAGTCAGAGTCGGACGCCATAAATACACCCGGCAGTGCCAAAAGGACTGGTCTGACAGGTCAGTGTGTGGGCTGTATTTTTGCTCGTTTGTGGGGCTGTTTTATGGTATGCTTCTATCAGTCAAAGCCCCAGAATCCTCACTAGTAAAAGTGATGGAGGAGCTGAGGCGCTTTGAGCAACAAGCTGGGTTAAGGGTCAATCTTAATAAGTCTTATTTGTTGAACCTCACACTGTCGGAGAGGTATATGGAAGCACTGGCTGAATCTACACCCTTTCAGTGGGCTAAAAAGGAACTCCCCTACCTGGGAATAAGAATAACCCATAAGCTTCAGGTCTTTTATAAGGCAAACTATCCCCCAATGATTTGGCAAGTAAAGACAGACTTGTACAGATGGGCTCCCATTAACCTTCCATGGATAGGACGCACCCAGGCGATCAAGATGATGATATTGCCTTAGGTATTGTACCTTTTCCAGGTCCTGCCGATTCAGATGGATCAGGGGTTTTTCACTACACTAAAATCGGAGATTACCCGCTTTATCTGGGGTGGAAAAATGGCAAGATTATCCTTTCAACAAGTCTGGCTTCCCAAAAACAAGGGGGGACTGGCGCTACCAGACATGAACCTATATTACAAAGCAGCCCAACTACAAGTGATCACAGAATGGTCATCCCAGGTATCCGACAAACACTGACCGCACATGGATAGGGCAGTGGCGGGGAGGAGCATATGAGACTTATTATGGAAGACCAAAATAGATTGTCCGCCTAATGTTTACCTAAGTACTCCTACTAAATCTACCCTTAAGGTGTGGGACAATCTCCACAGATCATCTGCCCTGACCACTTTCCCATCTCCTTTCACACCCATACACTATAATCCAGCGTTCCCACCCGCCTGTGTACCAGGACCCTTTGATGCGTGGATGGAGGGAGGGTGCCGTACGATATCTGACCTGTTTCTTATTTGGGACATCCTCACATTTGAGCGGCCTTCAAGGGGATTTTAAGCATATGTGGTGGGACTGTCCAACAATCCGTCCATTCTGGTCAGAGATTTCGGCACAGAGTAATGATATACTGGGTTACCCATCTGTGTCTGGGAGCAGCCAAAACGGTAGTGACGGCAGCGTGGAAGCAGAGGGAGGCACCCTCCATGACCCAATGGCACGCTCTATGGCAGGCTTTCACTATCGAGAGAATGGCGAGCGTACTAGCAGACACCTTTAACAACTTTGAATATACATGGGGACCCCTGGTGGAACATTTATAGCGGGGTCTTTCTCTGTTTGCGTGTCCCACGCGTACACAGGCACCTCACCTCTTTCACGTTTAGGAAACCTCGGGAAGGGGACATGGGACAGATACCTCTAAGAGCCCTTAGAATAGACCAGGCAAACCATACACTCAAACATGCTGCAGTGAATCCCTGAGCACCAGTAATGTTTGGGGGGGGTGGGGAGGGAGGAAGAGAGTTATGAGGGATTTGTGTTATTGTTGTTCAATGTATAAACATGATCAATGATAATGATGTTCCAATATCCTCTGTTAATTTGAATGCATTCTCCTTCTCCATACAGAAGCAACTGTATTCTCTTATAGCCGTACACTGTATGATGCTAGAGAGAAGGACGGAAGTGCACGATGTAATGTTATGATTGTGAAAATTCTAGTAAAAAGTTGTGGAACGCTGCCTCAGTGTTATCTTGAAAGGAGAAAAGCAACTGGGCGTTGTCAGCAAAAGATGCAACTTTAACACCCCAAGATTCGACAAGATCCGCCAAAGGGGAGAGGTAAAGGTTAAACGAGTGGGCTCAGAGCAGAGCCCTGGGGTACAACACACATGGTACACAGGAAATCTACCTCCAGAACCAATTTTGAGTGACCACGAGGAGATGATTTCTCATTATCCTGGCCACACTTCTGGATGGGCCCATAGGCTGTGCATAAAGGTGTCCCCATTTTGGACGTTGAAAGTGAGGTGTACTTGTGGGATTGTTTTCAGTAGGGCAAACAAAAAGTGCTGAAAAAGTGAATCGGAGTGCTCCTGGTAACTTTTATCCCATTGGTTGTGGAGTGCCCAGTTGCCTCCTCCATCCACTAGCTGGTGCCAGACATAAATGTAGCACCCGATGGTACCTTCCTCAGAAAACTTTCTGGTCCTGCGGAAGATCATAAGAAGACTGGACCTGATGTCTGTAACCTGAGAGGAGCACTGAAGGACTGAAACTGCTGCCACCTGTACCCAAGACAAAGAACTCCAAGGGCCAGTTAGCTGACCTCCATTGTGGCTACAGGAACACAACAAGCTGCAAGAGGCCTTTGTCTTGCAGCACATAGCAGACTAGTTGCAAATACACCTGAGCTGGACTTTGCTGTTGAACTCTGCCTCCCATCCTGAGAGGCTCTATGTGCACTCCCCTAAGGTCCTGGGGTCCTTAATAGTGTACTCCTGTGGTTGTTTTTGTTCCAGAAGTTCATACCCTTTTGAAAACTTTTCTTCCAGCGTTTATGATGAACACATGGGAAAATGTGTATGGCTGGCAGATCCACAGCATTGGATTCAATTTCAGCGTTATCCTGGTCAAGGCTTCTAGCATCTCAGGAAAAACAACAAAGTTCCATCGACATTGGGACTTGAACATTTTTCAGCGAGAGGTCTCAAAAGCTCCAGCAAGATTAACCTTCAAGTATCCTGCCTTCTGTTCCATTACAGCGGTTACGATTACCAGAACGTCCCACTCAAAAAGTATTGCTTTCTTTAAATAGTGACAAATTCCCTTTCTGAAGTGAGACTTTGAAATTTTTCCATACTTTTTGACTTGCAAATTTTCACAGGGACCAATCCACTTGTATCCGACCAGTGCTCCATCGCGGTCTGCCTCAAATCGTACTCTGTTCTACTCTACCTCTTCCATAGATTATTATTAGCACTTGTGTTATTTTGGTTCTATTTCTACTTAAAACTGTTAACATTTTTAAATTGAATGACACTTACTGTTTTTCTCCTCACGCCATCCCTTGATTGATAGCAGCCTCTGACCCCGGTCCGTCACGGCGCGTGCCGATTGAACGGAGGGTCGTTTGGGGTTATCACTGCTTCCGGTGTGTTAACGGAAGCTTTAGGTCAGCGCTCTAGCTTATTTTGCCTCTTCACCTATTTATTCAGGCGAAGGGTGCGGACACGCACCGGCAGCGCACCGAAGGCACGCCAAAGGCAAGCCCGTCTGCGCCCGGCCGCGCCTGACCGTCACCAGAAGCCAGGACCCCTGCATCGTTTTCCCCTTGTTTTTGCTGGATTCAGGAGTTCTCTTATCTTCTTATCGTATCTGTATCAGTCGGCACACTCTTTTTGCCTGAGGAGACATGGGTTTCATTCAATATACGAGTAAAGAAATAAAAAATTTAAATTCTTCTTTGATAGAATTCATGGGCATATGGGAAACTGATTTATCTAGGGTCCCAGAAATTAGGCGTTCACCTTATCCTACTGGTCTAAAGGACCCTATTATCTCCTTGGATCCAAATCTGCATAGCGCGCCCCACAGACTACTCAGTGCAATCTATTTTAACGCACGCTCCATCTCTAAACATCCTATAGAGATATGGAGCCTTTTAGACCAAATAGATCCTGACAATGTTTCGTTACGGAGACTTGGCTACAGGAGCATGCCTCTCCGGATGTACATGTTGCCTTCACCCACAATATAAAATTATTCGAATAGATAGGAAAGAGACTAGAGGGGGTGGCTTATTAATTGCCTATAAACATGGTTTAACTATCACTGTTTTGGAAAGTCTAATGCACAGTCATAAAGAAATATGTATTTTTAAGATCATCGGCCTCTCCAATGGCTCCTGGAGAGGGGCATTAATTTACCGACCCCCAGGTATAAAAGGGGACTTTTCAGATCAGCTATTAGAAATTATTGCGCCTCATGTTTTAGCTTCAGATAATTTTCTCCTGATTGGAGATTTTAACCACCATGCCGAAATGTTATCCAATTCTGATACCGACAAATTGATCTCTAATATGAGCACTCTTGGCCTTGCTCAGTTGGTTGCAGGCCACACACATTGCGCAGGCCACACATTGGATCTTCTCTTTTCAAATTCATCTGAAATTACTGTGGAATTCCCCGCGATCATTATTTACTGAAATTCGCTATGCCTACCATTTCAGTTAAAATTACTTTGGAAAGCGAATTCGTATTGCGCAGACCTTGGCGCAAAGTAACTCCGTCCCTTTTTAAAAAAAAACTTCTGCCCAGATCCGATAGATTCAGAAGCAAGCATAAATCATGTGGCATTACAACTTAACAAAACTATTTTGACTACATTAGACAAAATTGCCCCTCTGAGTAATGCTAAGTTTAAGACTAGAACTGCTCCCTGGTTCACTGATCAATTAAAAACACTAAACGTTTATGTAGAACTGCCGAAAGACAATGGCGGAAAAGTAAAAATCCAGTAGATCGAGAAAGCTATAAGAAACGGCATCATGGTTACATGAATGAAATAAAATTGGCAAAAAATCTTTCCTGATTGATCGGATAAATAAGGCAGAAAACTCCTCAAGGGAACTTTACCATATTCTAAAATAATTCACTATCCCTATTAATCAGCCCACAGAGCCTGTCTCTCGAAATTGGACTGATTTCTTATCTACATTTTTTGAGGAAACAATTGCAAACATTCATCGGTCTTTTATACCTTCGCATAACTGTATCTATCCCGAAGAACCGCCCCGTCTTTTAACTGACCCTCCCGGCATCCTAAATGAGTTTATAAAATGTGACCGTAAATCTGTCACTTTGGTCATGCAGAAGATAAAATCAGGCTCCCCTGCAGATCCTATCCCTTCTAAATTTTTTCCTATCATTGCTCCTACAGTTTTAGATAGACTGACCGATCTATTTAATAAGTCTTTCTTGTAAGTCGATTTTCCCATTATTTGGAAGGCAGCCAGAATTAGGCCAATCTTAAAGAAACCGACAGCTGACCCAAAATTACTTCTAAATTACTGGCCCATTTCGCTACTCCCTTATTTTGGGAAAATGTTGGAGTCCCTTGTAAATCAACAGCTTGTAAACCATCTTGAAAGCTACGGACTCTTAGATCCTTCTCAGTCCGGTTTCAGAACAGCGCATAGTACGGAGACAGCGCTGGTCGAGGTTACTGATAACATCAGACTGGCTCTAGATAAACATCAATCAGTCATCCTCGTCCTGCTTGATCTGTCTGCCGCCTTTGACACCATCTCCCATAAGATCCTTGAACAACGGCTTTGGGAGGTTGGTGTCAGAGGGAATGCCCTTAAATGGTTTAGCAGCTACCTATATGAACGTATAACAACTGTTCAGATGGGAAACACCATTTCATGTGAGAGACCGATTAAGATGGGAGTCCCACAGTGCCCTATCTTGAGTCCCACCCTTTTCAATCTATACATGACTCCACTGGCTGAGGTGATCAGAACATACGGTTTTGATGTCATATCCTACGCAGATGACACGCAGATTCTGGTCACCTTAGGCCCAGATTCCAATGACACCAAGCAACGTTTTAAAAATTGCTTGACCCATGTTGACAAATGGATGAGGTCTAACCATCTCCAGCTTGATGGAGGCAAGTCAGAGATCATGCTCTTTGGTAAGGCCACTGACCATTGGATGCACGACTGGTGGCCGCCTAGGCTAGGCTCTTGTCCTGCCCCGAAGAGCGTGGTCCGTAATCTCTGTTTTTACATGGACGATTGTCTGTCCATGAGGGGCCATGTTAATCATGTCATTGGCAACTGTTTTGGCGTTGTGCGCAGCCTGCGGAAGGTTTTTGAATGGCTTCCTATAGAGGCACGGAAACCCCTAATACAAGGATTGATCATTAACAGAACGGATTAGGGCAATGCTTTATTGTTGTCAATAAATGAAGATCTTTTAAATAGGCTCCAGGTTCTGCAGAATACCGCCGCTAGATTAGTCCTCGATCGTCCACGAAGGTCTCCCTCAGCTGCATGTCTAAACACTCTTCACTGGCTTCCAGTGAAAAAGCGAACTCTTTTTAAAATCTTATGCTTAACTCATAAGCATATATATGGAACGGGTCCAAAATACTGGCTGCAAAAGTTACGCTGATATCAGCCGCCCAGGACGCTTCGTTCTAGCAATATGGCACTACTGAACCTCCTCAGAATTCAAACTGGAATAAAATGCCTTCTCACCTGCGCAGTACTTCTGAACACAGCTGCTTTCGCAAAAAGTTGAAGACCTGGCTTTTTGGAAATTAGATCTAGTCCTCTTTTATCAGAGCTGTCTGCAAGCGCCATGTGAGTGATGTGTGCGCAATACAAATGCTCTTGACTTGACTTGACTTAAAACATCATATCTCTGGTTCCCCGTATTGGTTTTGTGTTGTATTGGGTGTATTATGTTTCTGTTAGGAATTTTTATTACTTGATGTTTTGAATTTATTACATTGGCACTGCATATATGCTTTACACATTGCCCTAGCAGGGCACGAAAAATCATAAAAATATTACTAGATCTACAGGTCTAGTAACTTGAATAATCTATTCGACCTTTCTGTAATGTACTTGACTCATGAACTGGTCTCAAATTGTGTGATCCTAGGCAAATATTTTGTCTTATGGAGCCGCCATTTTCTTTATCATCACATAGGAGAGCACCTTCAAATATGCAAGTTCACTACTTCTATTGTACAAGGGAAATCTTTTTATTTACTAGACTAAATGTTTGTTCCATGTATAACAAGAATCAAGCCCATATATAGGGTACACATGAATCTTGGCTTACCTCTTAGTTCACTATAGCATTGTCATCCGGGCACAAGCAGTAATAATTCCCAGTTCATGTTTAAAAACTCACTTTTTATAAATATATTACTAAAAAAACAAGATGTGGTAGTGTACTATCATTTACACTTCGCTTATTTTCCACTGAAATCGCCACAACACTTTCCAACTAACATGTAGTTTTACTGTGAATAGCACATAAACAATGTTTGGAAATTGAGGTTCAGCAAAAATATTTAAAATTTGCACACCATAAAGTAAAGTGTTCTAATTTGTTTTGATCCTAAAAAATATTTATGTTCACCACAGAATTTCAAAAATGTATCTTAATAACTAGTGAAAAATATTTGAAATGTTTGAACAGTTCACTTATTAGCTATTTCAACGTTGTGTTAGAAAAATAGCCTGATATCTTACAGCCTTTCCTTTCACGTGCTTTATACAGTTCAATTGTCACACAGTTCCCTTTACAAAAACTCTTACTTCAGTCATAGAAAGAAATATAAATGTAGAAAGACAAACAGACTTTTGACCTGTGTCTCTGAAAGCCAGCAAATGTGACAAGATAACAAGATTTAAAGACATCTTTATTGCTCTTTCACTTTGTGGGCAAGCAGAACACCTGTTGTCAACTCGCCAGTATGGGCGAGTAGTCCCTAAAAATATCTTGTTCTGATTAAATCTTGCTCGACATTGCGAGTGGACTTTTCGAGCCCTTCCTAGCCTGTCTGCTCGTTGCCACAACTATCAGGAGGTTGAGGTCAGGTTAGTTTTGTTCCTCTGAGAGTGTACCCTTACAAGGAGTGTTATTATTTCTTAAGGTGAGCAGTCGTCCAGACCAAATAATCCTTTTTCTTATATTGGCGCTCAGCTGTGAGAGCCAGGACTTGAGTTTTGCATACAAGATAAAAATCCTCATCTATGGAATACCATCCCGCAATGGAATGACACTTGGTAACCTGCCGAACTTGGCCCTTCCCTATCCTAGACAGACCACGGCCGCAACCTCGTCATCATCTTGGACTGCAAGTTCTCTATGTAGAAACAGTTCAATGCAGTCTCCTCTGCCTGCTTTCACACCCTACACATTGCTCCACAAGATCTTTTGGTGACTCCTAGTCAACACCAGATGGACCATCACTCTTGCCCTCATCACCAGCAGGCTGGACTACAGTACCATTCTGTATGTAGGAATCACTGCACGCCTCCTGAAGAGACTACAGACAATACAAAACTCAGCTGTAAGACTTATCCTCGACCTCCCCAGATGGGGTTATATTACCACACACCTCAAGAAGCTACACTGGCTCCCTATTCAGAAGAGATGCCAGTTCAAGATGCTGACCCACAAATAAAAAGCCCTGCAAAACCAAGGACCAGCTTACATCAACACAAACTTGACCTTCCACCAACCACCTACGATCTGCCATCCTCCACCTTTCGGTCCCCCCTGCTGTTGGATCCCCTGATCCAACAGCGGAGGGCTCTCCTCTCACCAGCCGGTCAAATCCTGGAACCTTCCCCTGTCCCTTAGTAATGTTGCATCGCTCTGGGTATTCAGGAAAAGAATCAAGATCTGGCTGTTCGAATGAAGAACGGCTAGCAACTCCAGTGCCTTGAGAGCCTCATGAGTGATTTGCTCCACTTTATAAATCCTGATTGATTGGTGCAGTGATTTAAGATAAAATGAAAAATCCCTTTCTAAATTGTCAACAACAAATTACTTTTTGGCTTTTTAGTTGCCATTTGTTTTTTAATTGGTAATTTTTTACTCTTTTTATAACCAATTCACTCTTGCACTTTATGGTTTTGGAAACATGGAATTGGATCTGGCTACCGTGGAGAGCCTTAGCCCGGTAGCGCTGACGAGCATGTGTACGCAGTGAGGGTTGAAGCCAAACAAGTAGTTAAAGAAGGAGGATTACCACATTACACTTGACATTAAATCTTTAGGAGAACCAGATACCCTGCTGTTTGCTACCAGGTTTTCCCAGTCCTCATTTGATTGAGGTATGACTTCAGAGATTTTGGCAGGGAACAGGGAAACATGTTTCTCCTCATCTTTACTAATGTTAGGCTCATCGTCAGAATTAGTTCGTTAGCCCTTTCTAATGCCTGCAGGTCTTTAGGTTTCCTGTCATTTAACAACCTGCATTCTCCATTGGTGTTTGTAGTTAAAGTGATTAATTGTATCCCTGCGCCAAGTTCTCAATTTGCAATCGGAGTTTGTCACTTCTCTTACGTACCTTGTAGAATTTCAACATTGTGGTTGCGATTTTATGACAGTTAAGGGAATCTTTTAGTGAATATTCTTTAAGCCACCACTTACACTATCTCCTCTTCAACTAAACTCCAGATTACTCTATTGGGAAATATGCAGGATCTGATACCAGTTCATTCAAAAATTGATTTGCTAACAAAGATATAGTAGATCCGTGTATATGTGTACATGAGAGAAATAAGAGTACTCCCTATCATTAGTGTGTGAGTGTTTAAAAAAAAAACAACCAACCAATCCTAAGTCATCTATAAGGATTTTGATTTCCAGTCCTGGTTGACGTTCCTTGTTGGTTACACCTGTCCCCATGTCAATGTCCAAGACCAGATTAGAATCCCCCATAAAATGTGATGATGCTTCAGTATTTTTCCCTGTGAGCTAGCTTCTCATCTGATTAGATTGTGCCAAACAAAATAATCATGTGCATATTTCAAAATAAACATAGATGGCTTGTAAAACAGGCAATGCTAACATATGGCAGTGGATCTCATTTTGATATCAAAACAGTGTCCAAATCTATTAAAAATCCCAATGCTATGAGCCACTGTCAAGCAAAAGATGTTAAATCATTGTCACAACTGCTCATATCTTCTGGATGCCATTCATCGTCACACGGAGATGACATGTAATCCTTTGGAAATTGATTTTGGAGCTTTCTGAACAAAATGCACAATCTTGAGGAGTGAATCTAAGCTACCCATCGACAGAAGAGTAGCAACATCTTAAAATTGAAGTAGAATAAAACTGAATTGTTGCTCATTGACAAAAAACACCACTGACTAGACTGCCTGCCCCCACCACCTTCCCCATCCAGTGTTTAAGATTAAATTCCAGTGGCTCATACTCAGTGAGATAATACAGCCTTGCCTATGTGTTTTAATACATTGAGGTTTCTGTGGAAAAGTTCCTCATTTATTACCAAAATCTTAATCTGTGTACTATTACGATAGATTGAGGTAATCACCTTGACTTGGGTCTTCCTATTAGTCAATTACATTAACTACAATAAATTCAGAATTTATGCAGTCAGAAAGGTTGCTTCCCTAAAATGTAACCGCAGCTCACTGGTGAGGTAAAAGCTCCACCGGCTGCCTGTAAAACAGTCCTTCATTTAAGGTATTTACTCAGTAAGTGCAGTGCCCTGCTGCTTTTTGGCTATATTTGCGCTATAGAAATACCAAACACATACATACATACATACATACATACATAGTATAATTAGATCTTTTATGGCATTGAAAACTTCTCTTTCACAAGGCCCACGGCCTTGAACACAATTCTTTGCTTTACCAGAAGCCAGTGTAGTCCACTCATGCTTGAGTAACATGATCAAATTACTTCAGACCGCAAGCTATACACAACAGCAACGTTTTGAATTCTCTGGAGCTAATTCAATGTTGTATTATGGAGGCCAAGAAAAAGTATTTACTTGGGTTTTCCTGTAACTGAACTATATAAACTACAATAAAATACAAATGTTGTACTCACCAAGTTAATTCACTTGAAAAAATGTAACCATGTTTCATTGATCAGGGAAAAACTCCATTGGCAGGCCCTGTGAAACAGTGTGCTTCATTTAAGATATCATGCCTTCAACACCAAGGGGCACATTTACTAATATTTTACGCAACACAGCGCAACATGGGAACTTTCTGCACTGTGTTGCGTGAAAGGTAGAGAGCATAAATTCTGCATAGTTACAAAGATATGGAGCATTTCTGCTCTCTCCTTGTGCTGGTGCACTGTGGGCTGCCTAGCGACAAGGCAGGCACCCTTGCACCATGGGGCAAGGGTGCCTTTATTAAGGGCAGGATTGTTTTTGTGCAGGGAGACACACCTTTCTGAACAAAATAAATCCTTAGAGGCTTATTCCCCTTTCCATGTATGCTGCAGAATGCAGCACACATGGAAAGAGGAAGTAACAAGGTGCAAAAAAGATATTTCGGAGCAAATCCAGGATCACAAGTTTTTATAAATTTGAGTTTGTGTCAAAATACATGGGTGGATGCATGGGATCACCCATGTAATGCCTACCCTATGCAAAGTAATGCAAGGCAGCACTATGCGCTGCCTTGTGTTACGGTGTATCTACTAACCAAGCGAAGCAGCACAAAGTGGCTTTGCGTGGCTTGGTACATGCCAAAAATGATTTCGTCTGGGTTTCGACACAAATCTTTTATGGCACTAAAAGTTCTTATTTAACAAAAAGCTATTTTTAGATTCTTATTAGGCCAGCTTCTACACCCAGACTTATGTCTGTTACTACATGTTTCAAGGAAAAGACTTGCATGCTGTGAAGTAGGCCTATTAGGTACCTGCCCCCAAATTTTGCACACAAGTCTTTTCGTTTTTTTGGTAATCATATGTAGCTATGCTGTGCATCTTGTCATTTTATTTATGGGGGAGGTATTTTTTAGAACCAAGATCTTGGCTCAATAAATGATATAGTCAAATTCCCACTCTGTAACTTGTTTCAAGATTCCAAAGTGCATCGTAGGCTGTATATCTATTAATACCCGTTATTCTCATCTACAGCTGAAACCTCCCCCATTAAGTCTGTTGGACTGTCTCACACTCAATGCTACTATGAAAAGAGATCACCCTTACAAACTCTGAAACCTCAAAAACTACTGCCTAAGAAATAGTTTAACCTGTTCTTATTGTGCGTCTTGAATAGCATTATAAGTACACTTTTTTGATTCAGTGTGTGTTCGTATTTTATGCTGGCAATAATCTTGGCTAATTATCAAAGTCTTTAAAGAGTATATTTCCATTTAAAGTAGCTAATTATTTTATGTTTTATTTTATTCGAGACATCAGTTAGGTGTAATTTAGAGATGCATTGATCATTTTCCCATAACATTCAACAACTTACAATCTATATTTTTAATGATTTTGAATCTGTCTTTATCCACAGAGTGCAGAGACTGATGAGTACATATTTGAAGCTGAATAAGGAAGAGAATACTATAATACTGGAATCATCTTGAAAATCCACAGAAGGGGCACTTGATGACCTCACCCAGTATTCTGAAACAGAATAATGCAGTGTGAGGTGCAGGGGCTCACTAAAGAAAGGAGACACCTATAAGGAAAGGCAAAGTCAATCCTGCTGATATGAGAGTCTGAGAACCTCCAGGCCTTGGGGCTTATAAAATATGAATGAAATCAATTCAAGACAAGAGAACTGGCACAACACATCTAGCATTAAAATGTCCAGAGGCCCAACCTTGTTCCTAAGATAATTTTGGAAAGCCTACCTCAATGTGTAATTTTCAAACCTATAACAAACAAGTTATGGGAATAGTCCCTTTATAAACCCTGACCACATCAATTGTAAAAAAAAAAGTCAGTAGGCATTTTCCATCTATGCTCCCAGGATTTGGAACAACTGCCCCATGTCCATGCAGTCCACCCAAATGCTGCTCCAATTTAGGAAATAGTTCAGATCACAATTCTTTAAAAACACTGTCACAATGCAGTAAAAATCCGCTAACCAGCCAACATCCTTATCAACCATTGACTGTATTCTTACCTTTGACCCTGTATAGCACTCTTCTGGCTTTTTAGCTAATGCTAGTGCTACACAAATACCATATATACATACATCACGACAACTTGTGAAAAAGTCAAACAGTGTTAAAAGCAGGAAACGCAACCTGACATCTCAAAATTTTAAACAAAGAATGGTTTAGTTGCTTCTGGTATAAACAATTCTGAAACCAATCGAAAGATTCTAAACCCCAGTGAGCAATGCACTTGCCAAGAGTGCAACCATGGTTTTGTGACCATTTAAACACACTGTTAAGTTGAAAAGTACACAACCGGAGTATCAAGCACATGCAGCGATTTTGAGAATGTTTTTTATGTTTAATCAACGACAGCAAAGACAGTAATGGAGAGAATATACTCAAAAGAAAAAACACACACGTGCAGTGAATGTACTAAGAGCTTTAGATTCTCAACAGAACTGAAACGCCATCTGCGAACACACTCAGGAGAAAAACCATACAGATGCCCTGAATGTGGGAAGAACTTTAGTGTTTTATCAAGCCTAACACGCCATCAGAGAACACACACTGGTGAAAAACCATACAGGTGCAGTGAATGTGAGAAGAGCTTTAATCAACCCTCAAACCTAAAGATCCATCAGCGAACACATACAGGAGAGAAACCATACTGGTGCAATGAATGTGGTAAGAACTTTAGTTTTTCATCGAACCTAAAGACCCATCAGCAAACACACACAGGAGAAAAATCATATATATGCATTGAATGCGGAAAGAGCTTTAATCGTTCATCACATTTAAAGACCCATCAACAAATACACTCAGAAGAAAAACCATACACTTGCAGTGAATGTAGTAAGAGCTTTGGCTGTGTAGCAAACCTAAAGACTCATCAACAAACGCATAGAGAAAGACCATACAGATGCAGTGAATGTGGGAAAGGTTTTCATCAATCGTCTCATCTTAAGACCCATCACCAAATACACACAGAAGAGAAACCGCACACTTGCTCAGAATGCAATAACAGCTTTATCTGTGCATCACGCCTAAAGATCCATCAACGAACACACACAGGAGAAAAGCCATACAGCTGTAGTGAATGTGGGAAGAGTTTTACACAATCCGCACACCTAAAGACCCATCATCAAACACACACAGGAAAAAAAACTCACACATGTAGTGAATGTACAAAGAGCTTTCGTTTCTCATCAGAACTGAAGCGCCATCACCGAACACACACAGGAGAGAAACCATACAGGTGCAGTGAATGTGTGAAGAGCTTTACTTTCTTATCAAACCTAAAAGCGCATCAACAAATACACACAGGTGAAAAAGCATATAGGTGCAGTGAATGTGGGAAGAGCTTTAAACATCTATCTAGCCTAAAGTACCATCAGCACATACATACAGGGGTAAAACCATACAGGTGCAGTGAGTGTGGTAAGTCCTTTAATCAATCAGCCTCTCTACGCTCTCATCAAAAAACACACACAGGAGAAAAACCATATAGGTGCAATGAATGTGGGAAAGGCTTTAATCAACTAACAAGCTTAAAGATCCATCAGCGAACACACACAGGAGAGAAACCATACAGGTGCAGTGAATGTGAGAAAAGCTTTAGCTTGTTGACAAATCTAAAGACCCATGAGCTAACACATACAGGAGAAAAACCGCACAGATGCAGTGAATGTGGGAAGAGTTTTAATCGATCATCAAACCTAAAGTCCCATCAGCAAACGCACATGGGGAAAAGCCCTTACAGGGTCATGACAAGTGGGAAAATGCTTTAGTATTTTATCAAGCCTAAAGACCCATCAATGAACACACACGGTAACAACCTTAAAGGTGTAGGGAACATGGGCAGATCTTTAATTTTTTTATCTAAAATGTCATCAGCAACATGTCATTCATGTGCTGTGAATGTGGGAGGAGTTTTATTGAATCATCAAACTTTAAACCCTTCAATGTACCCACACAGGAGAAAAAGCATACAGGTGAAGTGAATTTGGTAGAAGGTTTAATTGATCATATAATCTAAATACCTGTCAACAAAGATACATAAGAGAAAACTATACAGGTGCACTGAGTGTGGGAAAAGCTTTGGTTGGAAAACTAAAGGGCTATCCAGGACCATGGACGGAAAAAGCAGACAGGTTAAGTGAACTTGCAATGAGCTATAGTTTTGTGTCCAGTTTAAAAACCAGTAAGCAAACACACACAGGAGAAATGCCAGATGTGCAGCAAATGTGGAAGAGGTGTTGTGTTTTATCAACACTAAATAGCTTAGCAGCATAACAGGCAAAAAGCATACACATGCAGTAAACATAGTACGATCTTTACTTTCTTATCAGCACTAAGAGACCATCAGCGAACAAATATGCAGTGAATATGAAAAGAGCTTTACCCTATCAACACGTCTAATAAACCATTAACAAACACACATACAAGAATAACGCAAAGAGGGAATGTGGAAAGATAGTTATTGTTATGTAAAGATGCATCAGAATATACACACACAGGAACAGCAACTCGGGTGCAGTGAGTTTGGGAAAAGCATTAGTTTATTATCAAGACCAAAGCACCATCAGCACACACCATAATAATACTATACATTTTCCGTGAATGTGCTATGAGTTTTAATCGATAATCAAACCAAGATAGCCATCAACAAACACACTCCCGAAAAATTATGCTGTTTGTTTTCAGATCCTAGGTCCCAGGAGCTAACACTCACAGGAGAAAAAACATACAGGTGCACTGAATGTGGGAAACATTATTCCATCATCAAACCTAAAAAAGTGTCAATGAACACACACATGGGCAGACCTATATAGGTGCAGTGAATGTTGGACGAGTGTTTGCATTTTAACAGGTCGATAGCTGCAGTGATTTTTTTTAATAGTTGATTAATCGATTACCAAGTTTAAACACTAGTCAAAGTACACACACTGGAGAAAAACCATACAGGTGCAGTGAAAATGGGAAGAGCTTTAGTATGCATTTATGTAAATGGTATTTCTATAGCACGAGCCTAGCCAAAATGCAGCAGAGTGCTGTACATGGCTTTTGTATGCATTTATGTAAATGGTATTTCTATAGCATGAGCCTAGCCAAAAGGCAGCAGAGTGCTGTACATGTACTTTTATGTTTTACACAATCTGAAGACCAATCGACAAACACCAACAGTCAAGCCCTATACAGGTGCACTAAGCGTGGGAAGATAATTAAATGACTTTCAAAATTAAAATCCCAGCAGAAAAATCATACTGGAGAAAACATTAACATGTATTGAATGTTGTAGGCTCTTTACAATTTCATCGGACCTAAGGATCCATTACTGAACATATATAGGGGAACAATATATAGGCTTAGTGCATGAGGGAGTTGTAATCAGTTATCAAACCTAAAGCCCTATCAGCAAAAACACATCTAGGAAAAAACATACATTTTGTGAAAAATAAGTGAGTTTGTGGATATCAGTGTTGACATGCCTTAATAGATAACATTTAGGAGAAGGACAAACCAATTCAGTGAACGTTATAGGAGCTGTAATGTACCATCAAATACCGGTCTCAGACATGCACACAGGAGAAGTACGTACAAGTTCAGTGGAAGAGGTTAAATCAATCTTCAAATGCACAGAACCATCAGCAAACACACAAGAACATGCGGGTTCAGTAAAAGTGAGAGGAGCTTTATTCAATCATCAACCCAAAAGATCCGTCAACAAAGACACACAGGACATGAGCACACAGGTGCAGTGAATATGACAAGAACTTTAATGAACACTCAAACCCAAAATTTATCAACAAACACACACTGGAGAAAATCGTAAAATCAGTGTATGTGAGAGATGCATTATTCTATCATCAAACCTAAAGAACCACCAGCAACACACACTTGGGAGAAGAACATACATGTTTAAGGAATATGAGACAAGATTCAGTCAACGATCAAACTCAGAGACCCATTAGCAAACACATCATAGAGCATTACAAGCTGTAAGTCATTTTCCCGATGTAGTTTTGTATCCTTTAGCTTCGGAATCAAATGCTCTCAATACTGTTTTGCAATAATGTATTGTGCTATAAAACCAGGTACAGGCTAATAAAACGTGCTACATCTATGTAGTGGAGTTGAATGTTATTGAAAGTTATAAATGTTTGGCCGTATCTTCCTTTAGCCTGGCTTTACCACATGGCAGAACCTGCGGGAATCCCAAGTGTGTCATTCCTCAAAAGGACCAGAGGTTGGAGGTGGTAGATACATTTCATTACTGCCTAGTGCTAATCTCACCGTTGCCTCTGGAAATCTGTTGGAACTGACTACTATCAACAGACGACCAGATAGAAACTTGGCCTTCCGCCTCAAACTTCGGTGATGCTGACAATGTATCAATTATTGGAAAAGCTGAAAACTGAACCAGAAATGCCATCAATTTTATTTGCATTCTGAAAGGAAACAACATGCATCACACTCAAAATACCACCATTCGTGCTCATTTGGGACAAAGTTAAAATGGATCTCTTACAAGCTAATATGAAGGCACTGCACATGTAAGTTGTGACCCATAAAATGCAGTTATGGGATATTGGTAAAACAGTCATTACTTACGTGTCTCAATAATATGTCTTTACCATGTGAGACTATATTTCTACAAAATGCAACATGCTTCACATGATAGAATTGCTACAGTGACTGGTGTCCTCGCCAAGATGCCCTATAATATGTACAAAAGATGATTCAGAGTATTGTAGCATAGGACGCCAAGTGGGTTCACGCCACTCCATGTTTCCCAAAGAAAATGCCTAGATATGGTATACGCTACTGCCTGCTTATACTGCTCTCAAATTTATATTCAAGATAATTTGCTGTCTGTCATAAGTAATAAGAAGTCATTCTTATATTGTGGTAGAGACATGTGGATCTTCCTGGAATAAAATAAATATCGTAAATCTGTAGAGAAAATGTTCGAACTTCATCTGACCACCAGGGAGTCATATGATTTAAATACTGAGAACATGTTTTTATTTTGTCAATGATGCGCTCTTCTTAGTACAACACAATTGCTTAGTGGGTCAGGAGCGCTCTCCGGATATGATGAATAGGTCCGTTTCTCATCACCCTCTCCACCCTTATTCATAAATGTACTGTTACAACTAATGTACCATCCAGGTGATATTGGGGTGGCTCTTTACCACAACAAGATACTGGGTAATAATGCAGAATCATGTAGCAGCATCAGAATACTAATAGCCTTTAGACAGAGTGGACTGGCCTGTAGGGCAGTTTGGCAGTGCACGACAGGCTGTTCTGACAGGTGAGTGTGTGGGCCAATTTTTAGCTGTTGTTGGGCCTATTTCATGGTCTGGTGGGCAAATATTTACTGTTAATTCTCCTGATATTACTACAAATATTGCCTGCAACAAGTACAAATGCATCCTGCCGCCCATACCCTGCACAACACCTATGCGTTGTGCCTCAGATTTATTAAGGTTTTGCATCGCTCTTGCACCATGCAAGGTGATGATGGGCGATGCAAAACCTAGAATAAGATTTATCAAGCCACGCAAAACCACCTTGCGTGGCCCTGCGTGGCTTGGTAAATCAGGAGTAACGAAAGGCAGTGCAAGTTGCTGCCTTGTGTTAATCTGCATGGTGAGGGCATTATATGGATGGATGGGTGCCATGCTTCCACCCATGTATTCTGAAGCATTCCCAGATTTCCAAACACTGGTAGACATGAGTATGTAGCACACACAGAGAATAGTAGCAGGTGAGATAAAAGAGGGGTGGCACATGCTCTGTGAGAAAATACTGCCCTCATTCACAGAATTGCGACATGCTTCATCATTGGGCTTGCTCCAGGACACCCCCTCGCAGACCAGCGCCTGGGGTGGAGCAAAAAGGAGGGCAAGACAGTACAAACGTATATACTTGTAAATCTGGGATCACCAAAAGAAAAAGTGCAGTGAAGATCAGAACTAGTTCAGTGGTGTCTTTGTGCAAACCTTTATTCCTAGACCCACTGACTAGGGTGTGACAACAGCAATGTCCAGTCAATATGGGGGGTGGTAACTACCTTTAGCAATGTCCAGTCAATATGGGGGGTGGCAACTACCTACAGCAATATCCAGTCAATAGGAGGGTTGGCAACTGCAATGTCCAGTCAATATGGGGGGTGGCAACAGCAATGTCCAGCCAATAGGAGTGGTGGCAACCACCTAGAGCAATGTCCAGTCAATATGGTGGGTGGCAACTACCTACAGCAATGTCCAGTCAATAGGAGAGGTGGCAACTACCTGCAGCAATGTCCAGTCAATATGGTGGGTGGCAACTACCTAAGCAATGTCCAGTCAATATGGTGGGTGGCTACAGCAATGTCCAGTCAATAGGAGGGGTGCACCTCAGCAATGTTTAAGAAAATATGTGCTTCTGTTGGGGGATACACCATATTTGTATATGCATATGTAGTTTTGTGTGGAAATTAACCCTGGGCTGAGCTAGCGTAGTGCCACTACGCAGAGTTCCACGGAGTTATGAAAAAACTCAGTGTAACTCCGCTCTGCCACCCGCCTCCACATAAGCAGGGCCAAGGGCTTGGGCTCCGGTGGGCCCTGGGGTGCAGGAGCCCACGTCCTGAGGCCAGCCGATGGTCCATGTGCCTGGGACGGGGTTCCCTCATGCCCAGGCAGGCTCCCAGATCTCCCCAGCCTGGCTGGTTTGTGAAGCCCGGGGCCTTGGCTTCGGGCAGGGCCTGGGGTGACGGAGCCACTGTCCTGGGTCCGTCTGCCCAGGACGGGGGTCCCTGTTGCCTGGGGAGGCTCCCCGTCTCCCCAGCCTGGCTGGGTTCAGAAGCGGGGACCGGGGCCTGGGCTCCGGCGGTCTCTAGGGTGCAGGAGCCCACATCCTGCGGCCAGCCGAGGGTCTGGGTTCCCGTCACGGGGATCCATCAGGCCAGGGTAGGCCTCCCCCACTTCACCTGTGTGTCAAGGTGCCTGCGGGCCCCGGGTCAGAGTTCCGTCGGGGGCCTGACTCGCAGCTCGTGCCTGAGACCCAGCTAAGGGCTCTGATTAGCTCCTGGGAAGCAAAGCCCCCGAGCCCTCCAAGGGCAGGTGGGAGCCCTTCCTTTAAGGTGCAGGGAGGGCTGATGGGCGTCCTTCAGGTCCGGCCATATGGTTGCGCCTTTTCCACCTGAGCCATCGGGGGTACCCTTCCTCCAGATTACTAGGGACAGGGTACGCCGGAACCCCTCGCGGGCTGGGGGCACTCAGCCAGCGACCAGATGGGCTTGGGCTGGGCAAAAACCTCCCCCCATCCATGGCTCCTTCCTCCAGCCTGCCGTGTGTCAAAGTGCCCCGGATGGGCTTCATCGGGCCTGGGCGGTCCTCACTTGAGCGTCTGGACCCTGAGAGCTCTGGCTGGGCACTCCCTACACTGGGCTCTGTCCGCCGCTCCGCCATGGGCCTGGGGCCCGTAGGGCATTCTCCAGCTCGGCTTGGGTTCAGGCGCTCCAGTAGGGGCCCTTGGTGGCCCTGGGTTGGAGGGTGCTCTCCCCACCCCGGGCTCTATCCTCGGACCTGCCGCATGGCAGGGCACCTGGGACGCGGGCCTTGGGGAGGTCTGCCCTGCGCGTGCTGGCCCTGGACCTCCGGCCGGGTCCAGAGGACCGGGCTCCGCCCCCCTGCTCCGCCATGGTCCCAGGACGGGGGTCTGTCGTGCCCGGGCAGGCCTTCCTCCTGCTTCACCTGCCTGTCAAGGTGCCTGGGGGACCCCGGGTCAATGGTTCGTCGGGGACCCCCATCCGCAGCCCCGGCCTGAGGCCTAGCCAGGGTCTCAGAGCCCCCGGAATGTACAGCCCCCGAGCCCTCCAAAGGGCAGGCCGGAGTCCTCCCGTCAAGGCTCAGGCGGGCAGATTGGCATCCATCAGACCCGGCCATCTGGTCGCACCTTTCCCCTCAGCCATCTGGTCGCACGCAATGCTTTCCAATAGGGCGAGCAGATGGCCGGGTTGCCCTGGAAGTCCCGATGAGAGCTTGTTTGCCTCCCTGATCCCAGCCAGGGCTCCGGGAGGTCGGGCGCGTCAGCGCCTTGGGTCCCCTCCGTCACACGGTGCGCACGGGTTACCAGAAAAGGGTGTACCCTTCCTCCGGATTACTAGGGACAGGGTACACCGGAACCCCTCACGTGCTGTGGTCTCATATGGTGACCAGATGGGCTAGGGCCAGGCAAAAACCTCCCCCCCCGTCCGGGGATCCGTCCTCCAGCCTGCAGCATGGCAAAGTGCCTGGGACGGGCTCCATCGGGCCCAAGCGGTCCTCTCTTGGGCGTCCGGGCCCGAGAGCTCTGGCCAGGCGCTCCCTACACTGCGCTCCGTCCTCTGCTTCACCATGGCCCCGGGGCCCATCGGGCGTTCCCCAGCTCGGCTTGGGTTCAGGAGATCCCGCAGGGTCCCTTGATGGCCCTGGTGTGGAGGGTGCCCGGGCTCTGTCCTCGGGCCTGCCGCATGGCAGGGCGTCGAGACGTGGGCCTTGGGGAGGCCTCCCCTGCACGTGCTGGCCTGGGACCTCTGGCTGGGCCCAGGGGACCGGGGTCCGTCCCCCTGCTCCGCCATATTCCCAGGACGGCGGTCCATTGGGCCCGGACAGGCCTCCCTCCTGCTCCGACCGCCTTTCAAGGTCCCTGGGGGACCACGGGTCGATGGTTTGTCGGGTATCCCCGTCCGCAGCCCCGGGCCTGAGGCCCAGCCAGGGTCTCCGAGTCCCCAGGACGCAGAGCCCCCGAGCCCTCCAAAGGGCAGGCCAGAGCCCTTCTGCGATGGCTCGGGTGGGCAGATTGGCATCCTTCGGGCCCGGCCATCTGGTCACGCCTTTCCCCTTGGCCATCTGGTCACGCGCAATGCTTTCCAATGGGGGGACCAGATGGCCGGGCTGCCCTGGAAGTCCAGGTGAGGGCTTGTTTACCTCCCTGATCCCATCCAGGGCTTCAGGAGCGCATCCCCACCTTGGGTACCTTCAGTCTCGAGATGTGCACGGGTTACCAGAAAGGGGGTACCCTTCCTCCGAATTACTAAGGACAGGGTACTCTGGAACTCCTCCGGCCATGCGGTCCTCAGCGAGCAGCCGGAAGGACCAGGACACACCCCAGCCCGTGGCTCTGTCCCCCAGCCCAACGTATGGCGTGGTGCCTGGGATAGCGGCCCGCGGGCCCTGGGAGACCTCACCTGTGCCCAGGACTCCAACGGGGTCCAGGGGCCCAAGCGTAGTCTCCTAGCCTGCCGCTCTGCCAGGGGCACGAGACGGGGTTCCGCCTGGCCCGGGGAGCCTGCCTCTGCTTGGCTGGGTAGAAGAGCTCTGAAGGGGCCCCCCGAGGGCCCTGAGGAGGGCACCCGAGCTCTGTCCTCAGACCTTCCGTGTGGCAGGGTGCCGGGGACGGGGTTCTGCAGGCTCGGGGAGGCCCCACCCTGCTCCTCCGGGCACAAGAGACCTGATGGGGTCCAGGGGCCCCTCTGTGCCCCGGGGAGGGGGCTCCCACCCTGGCTCCGACTCTCGGTCTGCTGCTCCGGCAGGGGCCTGGTACAGGGTTCCATAGGGCCCCGAGAGCCTCTCCCCCGCTTGGCTGGTGCCCCTGTGGGCCCTGGGGAGGGCGGCCTCCCCACCCCGGGTGCCATCCTTGTGCCTGCCGCATGGCAGGGTGCCCGGGATGGGATCCTGCGGGCCCGGGGGGCTTCTCCTTGCTCCTCTGGGCCTTGGAGCCCCGGCTCGGGCCAGGGGCCTCGCTGGGTCCTGGATTGGGTGCTCCAGCCCTGGGCCCCATTCCACTGCCTACCCTCTCTGCCAAAGGCCCGAGACGGGGGTTCTGTCGTGCCCGGGGAGCCTCCCCCTGCTTGGCTGGGTTCAGGCGCTCCGGCCGGGGCCCCTGAAGGCCCTGGGGAGGGCGGCCTCCCCACCCCGGGCTCGGGACTAAGCCAGGGTACCCGGGATGGGGTCCCGTGGGCCCGGGGAGGCTTTGCCTGCGCCTCTGGGCCTGGGAGCCCCGGCTTTGGTGCTCCAGCCCTGAGATGGGGTTCCGTCGTGCCTGGGTAGCTTCCCCCTGCTTGGCTGGGTTCAGGAGCTCCGGTCGGGGCTCCTGAGGGCCCTTGGGAGGGTGGCCTCCCCACCCTGGGCTCCGTCCTCAGGCTTGCCGTGTGGCAGGGTGCCTGGGACGAGGTCCCGCTGGCCTCTGGAGGCTTCCCCTGCACGTCTGGGCCTGGGAGCCCCAGCTTTGGTTGGGTCGGGTGCTCCAGCCCTGGGCACCATCCCCTGGCCTGCCTCTCTGCCAAAGGCCTGAGACGGGGTTCTGTTGTGCCTGGGTAGCCTCCCCCTGCTTGGCTGGATTCAGGAGCTCCTGCTGAGGGCCCTGGGGAGGGAAGCCTCCCCACCCTGGGCTCCGTCCACGGGCCTGCCTCGTGGCAGGGTGCCCTGGACGGGGTCCTGCAGACCCGGGAGGCTTCCCCTGCACCCCGTCCTCCGGCCTGACGCTCCTCCAAGGGCCCGGGCCGGCGGTCCATCGGTCCTGTGCAGACCTTCCCCACTTCGCCTGCTTGTCAAGGTGTCTGCGGGCCCTGGATCGGAGGGCCCGTCGGCTCCCCCTCGCAGCCCCATCGCTGGGGCCCGGGCCTCCGGTTCCCCATGTCCCGGCACCCGCTTGCCCTTTCGTCAGGGCACAGAGCGACCAGATGGCCGCCCTTCCAGCCCGGCCATCTGGTCGCGCCTTTCCTCTCGGCCATCAGGTCGCACCTATCCACTCGGCCATCTGGTCGCGGGCAATGCTTTCCAATGGGCGACAAGATGGCCGGGCTTCCCTGGAAGTCCCGATGAGGGCTCATTTGCCTCCCTGATCCCAGCGAGG
The DNA here is from genome assembly GCF_964204655.1 of Triturus cristatus. Lineage (NCBI taxonomy): Eukaryota > Metazoa > Chordata > Amphibia > Caudata > Salamandridae > Triturus > Triturus cristatus. The sequence continues at coordinate 701,641 of NC_140591.1, forward strand.
GCTCCAGGAGGTTCGGCACCCCTTGGGTCCCCTCCATCACCTGGTGCGCACGGATTAAAAGAGAGGGGGTTAATTTTACTCCGGATTACTAGGGAAAGGGTCAGTCAGACCTCCATGAGGTTCGGTGCTTCTGATACAGGGGAAGGCAGGGCCTGGGCCCGCCTGATAGGGCCAACAGGGGCCTGGTTCTGCGCCTTCCACCAAGCCCTTCCTGATGGGACTTTCCTCCGAGCTTGCCTGCCCCGGGAGCAGGCAGGGACGCAAAGCCGGCATCCCACGTGGAGGGCGTCCTGTCAGGGGGAGGCCCCAGCCGTACTCCGATCGATTGGGCACACTCGATCCATTTAGGGATGGACTGCTTGGCCAGCCTCTGCTATTGTTTCAAGCAAAGAGCTTCCACGCCGCATGGACCGTCTGACTCAAGGGCCTGTTGCCTGGCCCTTCCCCTTACCCAGCAGAGCAAAGGCCGAGCAGCCCCGGCAGCTTGTGCCACTTAGTGGTCCGAACCAAGCAGAAGGGGTCGGTTGGCACCAGGCCCCAGACGCTGCAACCCGGCAGGTCCATAGGCCCCGCGCGCCACCCCATCACTCCTCTCGGCCCAGCGCATTTCCGCAGCAATTTGGAACGACCGTTCCAAGGGGTGCTGCTCCTGCACCCCTGCGTCTCACTCAGGCTGCACCTCGGCCTGCCTCTCTCTTTCTGCGGAGATGGCTGGGCCCGCCGGTGCCCGTGCGACCGCACCTCTCCACGCCTCCAGCGAGCCCTCCGGCCCAGGCGTGCGGGCTCCTTCCCCTAGCAGGCTCCTGAGAGGGAGGGGTGTGCGAAGGTTGTCGGTCGGGGAGACTGGCACGTGGCTCCCAAACCCCACCTTGTCAGCAGGTGCGGCTACCTGGTTGATCCTTACAGTAGCATATGCTTATCTCAAAGATTAAGCGATGCACGTGTAAGTACACATGGCCGGTACAGTGAAACTGCAAATCTAATGGCTCATTAAATCAGTTATGGTTGGTTTGGTCGCTCCATCTGTTACTTGGACAACTGTGGTAATTGTAGAGCTAATACATGCAGACGAGCGCTGACCTCCCGGGATGCGTGCATTTATCAGACCAAGACCAATCCGGGCTTACCCGGCCACTTTGTTGACTCTAGATAACCTCGGGCCAATCACACGTCCCCCGTGACGGCGATGATCCATTCGGATGACAACCATGAAATGCAGACCCCACATCTTAAAATACGTTCTGTCAAAGTGCACAAACTCCATGTAACATGTGCAAAACATGCCACACTAATATCATTGTATATATAAAAAAACAATTCCACTTCAACCCTGAAACAAGTTGTTGAACAACAATGGTTTTATTTTAAAAAAATACTTCATTCAGCAGTAAAATAAATATATCTTTCATCATAAACAAATGGCAATTGGACAGTCCATCACTGGTTAGTGTCCATGTGACCTTTGAACATCAGGCCAAAGCATTCTTGCCAGCACCATTCCTGCGAGGGGCATCTTGGGGGCATGCCAGGCACCAAAGAGGACACACTATTGGGGACTGGGTTGTGTTTTGAGAGGGATAAGAGCAGGAGGGGTTTCATGGTCCACTGCTGTGGTAAGGTCTGATGGTGGGGTGTGGGACACTACTTCAGTGGTTGGCTCTGATTGTGAGGGGGGTACAGCTGTAATGGGATGGGCAGTTTGAGCTGGGGATGGTGTGGCCTTAACTAATTTAGGAATCCTAAATTTTGTGAGGAGTCTGAAATGATGAAGGTAGGTGTTTTTTGGTGGGTGTTTTAGCCAATCTTGATGTACTGGGCTTGTCTGGGGATCTATGGGGTGTAGGAGTGGATGCTTTGGATTGGGACCAGAGGGATTTCCTAAGGGGAGTTGATGCTTTTGGTTGCTTGGAGGGTGTGGTGGGGCTAGCAGATGCTACAGGTAGGACATCCTGTTGATACTGCCTCTTCTTAGGAGTGGGGTTGCATGTCTGTGGAGGGAAAAATTAAATGGGAACAAGGTGGGGAGCCTGGGTTGAGGGTGGTACCGGAGAGGAAAGGGTAGGGGTTGTGGAGGCAGGGGGTTGTGGAGGCAGATGGTTGTGAGGTGTGCGGAGTGTCACTGGATGCATGTGTGTCGGGTGATGTCCCTTCCTTTGGTATGAGTGTGCTGTCTGTAGCATGGGTGTGGCTTGTGACTTTTTTCTGTGTGTTTGTTTGCTGCGTGTGGATGTTGTAGAGTGAGACTGTGTTTGCATGTGTGTGGGTCAGTGAGGGTAGTTGAGATGGGCAACAACGTTTACATCGCGGATTTTACTCCGCGATGCAAATACTCTGCAGTTGTTACAATGACCCGTTGTCACAACGCACTACCTTTACAACACAAATCATTACAACGACTTGCGCTAGATGGCGATCTAGGATTAGGAATAGTATGATTTATTATTTCACCACTTTCCCTAGTGTTGCTCACACTGGAGTTGGAATAGTAAATCATACTATTCCTAAGTCCAACTTGCAATCTAGCTCAAGTCGTTGTAACGACTTACGTTGTAAAGGTAGTGCATTGTGACAATGCTGTCATTGAAAAGACCGCGTTGTGTTTGCATCACTGAGTAAAATCCGCGATGTAAAGAGATATATTCAGTTGGGACGGTGGATGAGGAAGAGGTAGGAGGGGAAGGTACTGCTGGAGGAGAGATAGTGCTGCCGTCAGTGTTGAGGCCATTGCCTGATGCCCTCCATGTACGATGAGATGTCTGTCAAAAGAGTTGTGTGTGCATGGAGGACACTCAGCATTGATGTCTGCCCCACAGAGATCTATCTCAGGAGGTCATTGGTCTCTACGCTGAGGGCAGCAGGGAAGACAGGTGCCGGGGGTGAGGTGCCTGGTCCAAAGGCAAGTTCGCCCCGAACACAGTTGCGGCCACGAAAAGTGGAACTGGGAGCAGCAGGGAGGGTGGAGATGGAAGGGTTGGTGAAGGCGGACTCTGATGTTGTAGATGCAGTCTCTGTGTCCCCCACCACCACATGGGAGTTTTCACCAGGGGTGTGATCTGATTCAGATGCTGCAGATGTTGTTGCAGATCCGCTGTCAGTGAGACTCCCCTCACCCTCTCCGTCACTGGGTCCCCTCTCTGATGACTATTCACTGGACCCAGTCTGACGTTCTGCTCCCACAACATCCATGGCACTCTCTGCTCCCATGTCAGCTGATGATGCTGTGACCAAGTAATAAAACGATTTACGAGTCATCCATACCTAGTTGACACATAGTTAATATACAGATGTAACTAGATATCAGACATCACATTGAGTTGTGCTATTAGCACAAGCTGCATTAACAGAAATGGTACTTGTTAGCCTGACACATTCACTTTGCTCAATGGCACATGATGTGATCAGCAACTTTGCATGTATTCATCTTCAAAGCACAGAACAAGAATGTTGACTGATGGAGTTTGTGGTAGGGAATGTTTTGTCTTGTGTTCATGATGGACTTGTGCACTGGTATTACTTTCTCCTCTTCTGCATGTGAGTAGAGCCATCAAAATGTGTATATGAATCTCAGATGTCATTGAGGCATGGTACACATCCTGTAATCATTAGTCATCTAATGTTGAACCATTGGCTCATATGTCACGACTCACTTGTCTACCTTGTCAAACATGCACAATGCATACTCATTGCATGAGTCATGTTACACAGTTCACAGTGATTGATAACGTGTTCAGTAGCTTTGCATACCCAGTGTCAGTAGACACATATAAGCGTCATCATGGAGACACCAAGGCAGTACGCATAGCTAGTCTGGCAGGCATGTAGCACACTGTCGTGTGTCATCTATGCACGGTGTCATGTAGCAGAATCATATATATTTAAAGACTTAAAATAAATAAAGTTTCATAGATGTAATGAATGGTCTACAAATGTCCATGTCTGAAATTTTCAGCTTCACAATGCCTCAGGCGGAACACCATTCCACTGGCACATCTGGGTGCAATGACTGGATGGATTGTTGTGACTGAACCCATTTCCAGCATGAGTACAGTCAACACTGTTGAACAGTTTGCCTACACTGAACAAGTCCAATATCATATAGACAAAGTCTGACTGTCCCTCCCTTTGATTAAAAAGTATGCACACTTTCTACTGCAGAGATTGCTCATGTCTTACGGACCATGTGGTTATCAAATGTTCAATTGGTGCACATTTTACATCTCTGAATAAGACAGTAATGCCAAAAAACCTTGTTTACCAAACCATCATGTTTGGGTATTCAAGACGATAAACACACATGTCAACAGTTGTGACTGTGTAGTTCACATCATACCTAAAAAATCTAGATATGTCGCAATCAGTGACAACCTTTGTTTGACAATGAATGGCTTGTGATTTCACCATCACATACTCCTACATATGGACTCACTTTTCCAAATGTTGTTTGTATGTTTTAACTAGACATCATGGGAAGGACATTTTAACATGTGACCAGAGTTACCCTAGCTGTGGATGTCCCCTGGGATACATGTGATCATAATTGGCAGCACGTCAGTGAAAAAGACCTTTGCACACGGACCAAGACAAACAAATCTATGTCTCTACATGGAGAAATACTTTTACATAGATCACAAAACCTGCCAGGATAAAGATAGCAATGCAACATGTAAGTGACTCACCCCCTCCTTGCTGCTGTTGGGCCTTCAACTGCCCTTTCAGGTCAGGGAAGACCACCGGTATGATGCGTCGCATGTGGGGGGGTCAATCTTCGCCGGCCGCCTCGCTTGCCCGGTTGTGACAGGCCCAGCTATCTTCTTGGCCCAGCCACAAGGGTCCTGCCACCTCTTGCGGCAATGACGAACATGACGATATGCGACCCCACATCACGCACCTTCTTGGCGATGGTCAGCTAATCATGTTATTTAGTCCTTCTAATGGGAGCTGACCTGTAAGGATGAGATGGTGATAGTCCCTTAGTCCACATGCATCATGTGTCACTATCAAACACTGATATACCTAGCTCATTACATGTTAAATAACTAAGGGTAATGCATGTGGCATCATGTGCATCAGTCATGTACAATCTAATCTCTGTACCATTTGGGACAGTGATGACATGTTTGCCCCAGGACATACACTTCTACAGCAGTGTACCTGTCAAAATCAGTTCCAGACACCCAGGTATGTTTTAAAATAGCATAAATAAATATCTCTGATAGAGATTCCTACTGCCAGTAATGCACAGTTGTCACACATGTCCAAGGGCAATGCACTGTCAATCTCACTCACCTGCTCTTCTGGTTTGCCATACATCCGGCTGTGTAGCGGCAGGGGTGTGTCCAGCAGGGCCTGATTTTCCTCCTCAGTGAACGCTAGGGCCCTGGGGTGTGTCCTTGCCATTGTGGCTACCAGATGATGTTGTCACAGCAGCAGAGAGATGGGGAGGTGCAGGAATGAAGCAGGTAGTGCTGGCAAGTGAAGTCTCTAGGGAACAGACATGCTTATATCTAAACAGCAGGGGCGGTCTCAAATACATGCATCAAAAGTGATAGGTTTGCGTTGGTCTCTTTGTACGAATCGAGCCAATGCATTACCTTACTAGCAAATGACACGCCTACCGCGACCACATCTTCATGTGATCTCTTTTGAAATGGATACATTGGTGATGTGAGGTAACCAAGTCGTTTTCCTTATGCTGAAGAAATGAGTCAAAACACGCGTCTTCACCATGCCAACAAACAGCCAATGACTGTGACCGAATAGTTTCTGATGCGGAAGACGCATCTTTTAAATACTCACCCGAGTTTTTCACCATGACAACTAAAGGCTGTGACCGAATCGTTTCAGATGCGGAGGAAGTGTCCTTTGAATGCTCGCCCGCGTCCTTTCACCATGACAACCAAAGGCTGTGGCCGAATTGTTTCAGATGCGGAGGACACGTCCTTTGAATACTCACCTGCGTCTTTCACCATGACAACCAATGGCTGTTAATTAATTGTTTCGGATGCAGAGGACGCGTCCTTTGAATAATCGGTCGTCAGAGCACACACTGCTGTGAATTATGTATTTTAGTACAGTACATGTGTGTATGCACCTTATATATACAAAAAATGAGATGTACATTAATTAGACACACTCCCATGAGGAGTTAACCTTAAGGAACACATGCCACACTATATAATTTGCATGTAAAGCATGTCTGGATTGGAAGTGCTTTTTTCTGCATAGTACTGGTCACAGTGAACATCATTTTATGTGTGGATGTAAATGTGCAATCTTGCCTTGGCACTGCATTAGTGTCCTGTATGACCAATTGCACAATTTAAAAAATGTCAGACTGTAGATGTCTGTGGTGTCAGTAATGGCTATGGATTTTACCACTGGATGATTGGACAGTGAAATCATTATGCATGTTAATCTGGTTTGTGCACTGTGAATTACTAGTCCATCTGTGTGCCCCAGACTGCAGTGTAGGATATTGTTACCCATTTCTAAATCCACTACATTGAACATAATCTGTTTATGTCAATCAGTCAATCAAACATTTGTAAAGTGCGCTACTCACCCGTGAGGGTCTCAAGGCGCTGGGGTGGGGGAGGGGAAAGCAGCTACTGATCGAACAGCCAGGTCTTGAGAAGTCTCCTGAAAGTCAGCAGGTCCTGGGTCTGTCTCAGGTGGGTGGGGAGGGTGTTCCATGTCTTGGCGGCGAGGTGGGAGAATGATCTGCTACTGGTGGTCGTTCGGCGGATGCGTGGGACGGTGGCGAGGTCAGCGGAGCGTAGCTGGCAGTTCGGGGTGTAGAAGGTGAGTCGTTCGTTGAAGTATGCTGGTCCGGTGTTGTGGAGTGCTTTGTGAGTGTGAGTGAGGAGCTTGAAGGTGATCCTCTAGTTGACCGGGAGCCAGTGCAGGTCTCTCAGGTGGGCGGTGATGTGGCTGTGGCAAGGGATTCTGAGCATGAGGCGTGCGGAGGCGTTTTGTATGCGTTGAAGTCTTTTCTGGAGGTTGGCCATGGTTCCCGCGTAGAGGTCATTGCCGTTGTCCAGCCTGCTGCTGACGAGGGCTTGGGTGACTGTCCTTCTGGTTTTGGTGGGGATCCATCTGTAGATTTTGCAAAGCATGCGGAGGTTGTTGAAGCAGGAGGAGGAGACTGCGTTGACTTGCTGGGTCATAGAGAGCGTAGAGTCCAGGATGCACCCCAGGTTGTGAGCGTGGTTGGTGGATGTCGGGGCAGTTCCCAGCGTGGCTGGCCACCAGGAGTCATCCCATGCAGAGGGGGTGGAGCCGAGGATGAGGACTTCCGTCTTGTCAGAATTCAGTTTCAGGCGGCTGGTCTTCATCCACTCTGCGACGGCCTTCATTTCCTCGTGGAGGTTGTATTTGGCGGTGGCTGGGTCCTTGGTGAAGGAGAGGATCAGCTGGGTGTCATCGGTGTATGAGATTATGTTGAGGTGGTGCACTCGGACAATGTTGGCGAGAGGTGCCATGTAGATGTTGAAAAGGGTCGGCCTGAGGGATGATCCTTGGGGTACGCCGCAGGTGATTGTGGTGGCTTCGGATCGGAATGGGGGAGGCGGACTCTCTGGGTTCTGCCGCTGATGAAGGAGGTGATCCAGTTCAGGGTTTTGTCGTGGATCCCTGCGTCGTGGAGGCGTGTGCGCAGGGTGTGGTGGCAGACGGTGTCGAAGGCGGCAAAGAGGTCCAGAAGTGTGAGGGCCGCGGTTTGGATGGTTATCTGTTGGATGAGACACACGGAACTGTTGTCTCTTGCAGGGGAGCTTAGGTGCCTTAACGGCGCTTGGGTAGCCTTTTTCCCTTGTTGGAGAGACCATAAAGCTTCCTCGGTCTCATGCAGGGAAATAGACGCACCCGCGAAAAATTTCCGCTATAACCCACAAGCTGGAAGTAAGTGACGCTTTTGCTTAAGTTTAAGTTGGTTCTTCCATATTTTCAAAACTTTGTGCAGGACACAAAAAAGGTATGATAGCTTGGAGATTGTACCTCCTTTGATGAACATTTTGTGCACACTTTATCTCAATGGATTGGGATCAAGCAGGATTGATCCTGTGGTTCAGAATAACACTTTGATTTTGGTGTCGTTTGGTTATTCTTTCTTTAGTGTCATTCAGAAGAGAGATCCTTCGGAGAGGGTAGATCTTGGTGAGCAGGAAACAAGAAAGAAAGCCTGGGTAGGTGTAGGGTCTGGCACTTTATTCAAAGGTACATAGTAAAGACTCAAAGAGGGGAGGGGAAGCGGAACAAGAAACCATCCCTAACGTTGTATTCTCTATCGTCTTCTCATTTGCCTAGAAGGTGTTCTGAACTTGCCATCACCCTCTGCTCTCTTCTGATGTTGCAACCCCTTTTCTCTTTATTTCAGGTAGGGGTTGTTATAGTGAACAAACAGGCTATATAGAAAGGTTGTGGGGAAGTACTGAACTTAGAGGTCTTACGCTGTTTACTTGTCTCCTTCGCAGGTCTCCCTCCCTGTAGTTCCTACCCTATCCTTCCCCCGCTCAATTACCTCAATAGTCTGTGTGAACATTGCTAATCCAGACTTGGGGTAATTCAGAGGTGGGCCCCCTTTCAGCATCAGCACGACCCCGAGGAATCGGATGGAGGAGCACGACAGTCTGGTGTCTGGTCATGGCGCCACTGCTTCTCGAGTCTTCGGCAGGTTTGCTTGGAAGTCTGGAGGTCGGTGTTGATCCAGATGGCTCTCATGTTGGTGCGCCTGTTTGAGGGTTTCTTGATCGGGGCAAGGGTGTGGGCGCAGTCGTCGATCCATTGTCTGAAGTTGTGGGCCACTGTGTTGGTGTCTGAGGACTCGGATGGAGGGCCTCGGGCGAGGGTGGTGATACGCTGGTCTTGGGTGACTTTGTTCCAGCTCCGGTGTGGGATTCCTTGCAGTTGGGTGTGCACGGTGTGTTTCTCGAAGGAGAAGTGGATGCAGTGGTAGTCGGTCCAGTGGAGTTCGGTGGTGTGGCTGAAGGTGACGTGGTTGCTGGAGAAGAAGATGGGGTCGAGGGTGTGTCCTGCGGAGTGGGTGGGTTTTGTGACAAGCTGTTTGAGTCCGAGGTTGGCGAGGTTGCCGATCAAGGTTGTGGAGTTGCTGTCGTATGCGTTCTCGAGGTGGAAGTTCAGGTCTCCGAGGAGAATGTAGTCTGTGGAGGCGAGGGCGTGCGAGCTGATGAGGTCGGTGATAGAGTCACTGAACTGCGGTTGGAGTCCCGGGGGTCTGTAGACGAGGGTTCCTCTCAGGATGGTGTTGTGATCGACGAGGATCTGAATGTGTAGGTGTTCGGCCCTGCTGAGGGAATCTTCGTTGCTGGTTGAAATTCTGATGGTGTTACTGTGGACGATGGCAATTCCTCCTCCTGGTTTGTTGATTCGGTCCCTGCGGGTGCTCTTGTAGCCGTCCGGGATGGCTATGGCTATGTCAGGAGCTGAGGAGGCGTTCATCCAGGTCTCCGTCAGGAAGGCGACGTCCGGGGAGGATGAATTGAACAGGTCCCAGAGTTCGACGGCATGCTTGTGGATTGAGCGGGTGTTGAGTAGTATGCATCTGAGATGGTTGTGATCTGCTTTGATGGTGTAGCCAGGGGGTCTGGCGCTGGGCACGGTCCAGGCGTGGACAGGAGCAGAAGAGCTTGCCTTAGGCGCAGCGGTCGCCATATGAAGGGAAGGGGGGCAGGAGCAGAGGTCGGGGGCGGGAAAACTACGCACAGCATGCAGGGAACTAAAAACTAACACTGGGAGACTAAAGTAAGCAGGAAATACAAAAAGAAACAAATAAGCAGGAACAGAAAACCATCACACGAGGCAACGATGAGGGACGGGGGTGCCTCTGACAACAAAACGGGCAGACTGCAGGGGTGGAACAGCGGCACAGGGACGGGCTGCTGGATGGAACCCTGAACGGAAGGCACAGAGCTGAAGGCTGGAGGCCGACAGACAGGCCGAGCTGCTGGGGAGAGTGGTGGCCTTGAACCGGTGGTCAAGGTATGTGAATTTATGTGTAAAGTAGACATAAATGAATGACAGTGTCCAACCTGTGACAGTGTTGGGCATGACTGTGTATTTGAGATGATGTGTATATCAGGTGTTACACATCTCTTGAATTACATGTTCCTATTCAGTCTTATTAATAATTAAGAAAAGCGTCACACGAGGCAATGATGAGGGACGGGGGGTGCATCTGACAACAAAACCGACAGACTTCAGGGGTGGAATAGCGGCGCATGGACAGGCTGCTAGCTCAAACCCTGAACGGAGGGCACAGAGCTGGAGGCTGGAGACCGGCAGACAGGCGGAGCTGCTGGGGAGAGGGCTCGCCTTGAACCGGTCAGTGTCCAACCTGTGACAGTGTTGGGCATGACTGTGTATTTGAGATGTTGTGTATATCATGTGTTACACATCTCTTGAATTACATGTTCCTATTCAGTCTAATTAATGCACATGTAATATTTTTAAACACATCAAAGTAACATATTTTAACTATTGATTCTTGGAATATGTGCTGTTTGCAGACATTCATGATGTCAGACACTAGTGATTTTTACATTACACCACTATAATTGCTGTGCCACCATACCCTGATAACATGTCTGTGTGTGGTACTGATGCTGGGATATGTATATAAGATCTCTTTTTTTTTTAACATTAAATCATGTGTTTGAAGGATCTGTAGGTTTAGTTGTGTTCACATTCATGTTCTCTTTGTCTCTAAGCATGTTGCTTGGTACATTATGCCTTGACACCAACTGTGTTCACACTCTACACATGGTATCGCAGACGACCTGCAGTCCACAGGTCCTTTCAAGACCTGGCAACCATGGAAGAACGTGACACCATCAGGAAGTTCCGCTTCACAAGGCCAATCATTGAAGACTTGACTGCACAGTTGTCACCTCAGCTACAGCCTGGTCGGCCATATCCAACTGCACTGACGTCCAAAGTGAAGGTTATGGCAGCTTTGCATTTCTTTGCCACCTGTACATTTCAGTACACAGTGACAACATCAGGTGGAATGTCACAAACCATGTTCGTGTTCTGCGAGATGTTTTGGCTGCAGTGATGAATTTTCTGTGCCCATACATAACGTTTCAAATACCTGGAGAATTTGGAGAGGTCAAAGGTGAATTTTATGCATTGGGGCAGTTACCCCATGTAATTGGCTCCGTTGATGACACCCACCTTGCATTGGTGCCACCACAGGCTACTGAGGTAGTGTATCGTAACCGCAAACATTACCACTCATTTAATGCCCAGGTGGTTTGTTTGGCAGACATGTCCATCTCCCACGTCTGTGCACGTTTCCCTGGATCTGCACATGATGCTTACATCATGAGTAGACTGTCCGGTTTTAGGTTTAAACCTATAATAACTGATAAAACCCCACCGGAAGGGAAATAGCCCTCACCAGTGAAAACATATAAACACTGAAAAAAAACCTGCACAACCACAAACTAAATGCTATTCGAAGAAAGGGAAAGGAGAGTGAAAGAGTCATTTTTATTTCTTACTGAAGGTGCCAATACAATGTAACTTTGTTATATAAGGTAGCAGTAAGAAAAACTGGGCTAACGTTATTCTGCTTGAGTTTTGTTGTTTAGGGATGTCACTAAAATATTGTTTCTCCTTCCTTTTTTCAGTTATGTGGTCTTTGATCTAACGATATAAAGGTTAGAAGCATGTTTTAGGTGTGGTTTATTTATTTTATAAACTGTAGAGAATCAGGAACTATCAAACTCATATTAAATGTTTTGGCTACGTGTGAGTCTTTCACTGATAGGAAAAATGAAGATTTCAGAAGAATCTTTCCCAATATGTACCATCACATTTACCCACATAGAATGGGTAAAAACCCTTGATACATCAGCCCCCCTTTTCTAGTGAGTCAGTATTGATAGTAGGTGAATTGCCAAACACCCCAGGCTTTAAACATTCATTGCAAGGTATAGTGACAGGTATATGTGAAGAGTGCAGTCACAAAGCATCTGGGATGCTGGTGAAAAGATGACACCAGACTTTTGGAAAACATGCAACGCAGTGTCACTTGGAATGCTGCTGCAAAAAGTTCTTACCAAGTTCAACTATGATTGGAGTGATATTGTTTTAATTTGCACTGATTCAGCTACGTATATAAAAAGGTTGTGTGATGACCTGTCATCGCTACCTGAGCTGAAGGGCTTCCCTGTAAGAGATCCTTGCCACTTGTTAGATGGAATGCTGAAAGCATCTTTCCAATTTTCAGAGTTAATGAAGAATGCTATTGACTTTTTAGTCCATTCTGGTGCACTGTTTTGTTATGCACGGAAACTAAAACTCAAATATTTCTTATGTTGTCCTTTGTGTGGCATCAAAGAAACTGTGTCACTTAGCTGGTGGTTCTCAGTCCTAGAGACCATGAATGCTATATTATCCACATGGCGACCGTTTACTGAACTTTTGCTGAGTGATGATGCCAAAGACAATAAATGTGAGGATCTTTGGTCACATATTGATAGTGATTTTAAAAAAAGTACAATATACCGCATTCTTAGATTTTTACAGGAAAGCACGACTGCTGTAGTGGACATAATAAAAAAACTAAAGTCTGAAAACACCCTAATCTACCAAGTGTCCAGCATAATTGGTGTAGATGTGAAACATCTCCTGGAGAGTAGGCGGGGCGACACTTTTAGTGACTTTTGCACTGCAACATATTCCATGTTAGAGTGCTTGCCACTTGGTAAGCAAAGGAATGTTGAGGAGCAATTCAGGAACATTCATTTTACCATGTATGAGAAATAACCCTTCACCAACCATGGCATTTGAAGTCAATGAAGCCTCACTGTGGTACTCAGCACAAGTTATAGATCCCTTCTTTATAGGGAAATTTACTCTGGAGTTTCAAAAGTGCTGCCTCATTTTTTACGGTACAAAAGGGGGTGGTGATGGATGGAGCATCAGAACCAATCAAACACTCACACCCAGTCAACAGATCTGGGTTTGATCCATCACCGTTCTTTAGCCCACTCTGCCACCCCAGTTCAGACATGGCCATATGCAAATCAGTCTGACCCTGTGCCTCATGGGAACAGTCCAGCCCGAACTGCCAAGCCATGCCTTCCCTGGACCGGAAAAAAGCTTCCTAGGACCGGTTTCTGGCATTTCAGCCGTCTTCAGCCAGGCTTGCTTGAATCCAGTGGCAAAGTGAGCAAGGGACTCACGTCTGAGCATACCCTGCCAACTTATGGCGAACAAAGCGGTACAAAAGGGGGTGGTGATGGACGGAGCATCAGAACCAATCAAACACTCACACCCAGTCAACAGATCTGGGTTTGATCCATCACCGTTCTTTAGCCCACTCTGCCACCCCAGTTCAGACATGGCCATATGCAAATCAGTCTGACCCTGTGCCAGAAACCGGTCTAGGAAGCTTGTATCCGGTCCAGGGAAGGCATGGCTTGGCAGTTCGGGCTGGACTGTTCCCATGAGGCACAGGGTCAGACTGATTTGCATATGGCCATGTCTGAACTGGGGTGGCAGAGTGGGCTAAAGAACGGTGATGGATCAAACCCAGATCTGTTGACTGGGTGTGAGTGTTTGATTGGTTCTTATGCTCCGTCCATCACCACCCCCTTTTGTACCGCTTTGTCCGCCATAAGTTGGCAGGGTATGCTCAGACGTGAGTCCCTTGCTCACTTTGCCACTGGATTCAAGCAAGCCTGGCTGAAGACGGCTGAAATGCCAGAAACCGGTCTAGGAAGCTTGTATCCGGTCCAGGGAAGGCATGGCTTGGCAGTTCGGGCTGGACTGTTCCCATGAGGCACAGGGTCAGACTGATTTGCATATGGCCATGTCTGAACTGGGGTGGCAGAGTGGGCTAAAGAACGGTGATGGATCAAACCCAGATCTGTTGACTGGGTGTGAGTGTTTGATTGGTTCTTATGCTCCATCCATCACCACCCCCTTTTGTACCGCTTTGTCCGCCATAAGTTGGCAGGGTATGCTCAGACGTGAGTCCCTTGCTCACTTTGCCACTGGATTCAAGCAAGCCTGGCTGAAGACGGCTGAAATGCCAGAAACCTGTCTAGGAAGCTTGTATCCGGTCCAGGGAAGGCATGGCTTGGCAGTTCGGGCTGGACTGTTCCCATGAGGCACAGGGTCAGACTGATTTGCATATGGCCATGTCTGAACTGGGGTGGCAGAGTGGGCTAAAGAACAGTGATGGATCAAACCCAGATCTGTTGACTGGGTGTGAGTGTTTGATTGGTTCTTATGCTCCGTCCATCACCATCCCCTTTTGTACCGCCTCATTTTTTACAGCTTCAATAACTCTAAGGGTATATGCGCTCAGTTCAATGCATATGTTGCAGAACCTGTCACAGAGAATCATAATCTTCAGGTGCACCAGTATTGGCATGGAAAGCTATGTCAGTGGCCAGAGTTAGCAAATTGTATACTGGCTATTTTGGTGTTGCCTGTCTCAAGTGACAATGTTGAGAGGGCCTTTTCACAGATAAAAGTTTACATGGGAAGGAAAGAGTGAGTGTGCATGACCAAAAACTCACTGAAGAAGTGATGTATGGTGTACTACGATAAGTTTGATTTGTAAAAATGTATTTGGACCTCCTATACACTGTACGTACACTGTCTATATACCATGCACTATCAGTGCAGAAAGCAAGCAATAATAAAAGCAAAAAGTTCCATAAACACCGGAAAAACACTGTTTCTGTTGTATTTAATGGCGCAAAGATCTGTAATCACTGATAACCACTGTATTTTTAAGGTATTGAAATCACTTGAAAACACTGAAAAAACCCCACCAGAATTTACCAAAAATAGAAACTGAAAACAGGAAAGCCTAATCATGAGGAACAGTGCCATCCGCCGTTTGATGTCATGGGCACAACATGCTTGGCTTGTTGGTAGGTGATGTGACATGTGTGCTGTGTTGTGTGTAGATTGTATGTCTGATAATGCTCTGTGAACCAACTACAGATTATATGTTTCTGTTTTCAATGCAGGAGACTCTGGGTACCCCAACCAACCTTGGTTACTGACACCACTACGTAACCCAGTCACCCCTGCCGAAATGCAGTATAATGAGGCACATGGTAGCAGCAGGAGAGTCATTGAGCGGTGTTTTGTCCTCCTGAAGACAAGATTCTGCTGTCTCAACCGGACGGGAGGAGCCCTTTTATATGCACCATTGAAGGTGTGCAACATCCTCATTGCTTGCTGCATGCTTCACAACCTGGCTCTACGGAAGGAAATTTCACTTATACAGGACGATGAAGACCAGCATCCGCCAGCGAGGGAAGATCCTGGACTAGGACATGACGACAGTGAGGATGATGATGATGATGGTGTGGATTTGAGGTGACAACTTATCAACAACTTCTTCACATGAGTGTAGGTATGCAATTAAAGTAGGGGTGTACCCCCAAGGGTTTGTTGTTGTGTTGCTGGTGCACAATGTGTATGTATGTTTGTGAGTGTATACAAATTTCCATGATGTTAGTTGTATGATAAGTATTTGTGAGATGGAAAAGTTGAGATGTACAGTGTTTCTGTGAATCAAAGATAGTTTACACACTGACAATCTTGTGCTTCAGGTGACATTCTTGTCAAAATTGAAGAGGCTCAGTCCTGTGTGCCTAACTCTGTTCTGTGTTTCTCCTTACCAGGGTACTTGGCCGTGTCAACCATGCAATTTGTGAACCCACCAGACACCTGATGCTTTGACCTAACCCAACATTGGACTTGTTTGTAAATCCGTGACACGCTATTCCTTTTGGACTGATGGACATTTTTCTTCATGTTATAGCTTTTTCTCACTGTGTGATGTCCATTTAAATAGTGTTAATGCGCAAGGTTGTGTCACGGAAATAATCCTATGATACACAAGGATTAATGCCTTGTGTGTTTTCACACATCCAAAGTAATTTTTTTAAATAATCATGCACCATGATGCTCCAAACCATATTAACTCAGGGAAGGTGCTGCACATTAAACATATATAATTTACTCTTCCCACTCCAATAAAAAATAAATCAGGGAAATTGCTGGACACTACACATATATAATTTACTATTCCTAATACAACTTATATCAAATCAATGAAAGTACAAAACAACATACACATAACATTAAAATACCCAAAAATTAAATATCATAAGCACATATAAAATAATACATTATACAAATATATATATTAACATATTCACAATTCAACAAAAATATAAACAGAATTAATTTTTTACATATTTTGTATTTCCATAAATTAAACATATTATTATTTATAAATAATTATACAATTAATATTAAAAATATATTTATATATTTTTTGCAAAAACATTAAAAACCCAAAACATTGAACATTTAAAACATTAATAATGTAAAAATGTATCTGTACACTGCTTTAAATTAAAAATTATTATTACACATTTTATTAAATAAAATATGCATACCATATCAACACAAAACACCTCTACATTAAACCCCTTTTTACATTTGTCATATTTTAATATTTACTACTATAGTATTAATTAAAAACAACAAATCATAATTTAATATTTAAAATAGTTATTTATTATGTTCTCAATTTTTATTTTTTGGGGACATTTTTAGATTTAATTCCATAAATTATATTCAATACACACAATGTTTCCCCTAGAATTAATTAATATATTTTTTTAAATACACCCCGCATAAACAAAAAAAATCACACTCATGAACATAAATTTGAAAAATATCAAAAATACATTTGTTTTTATATTTTTTTTTATAAAACATATATCCCCTTTTAACACAAAATTGCAACCATGAATTTGAATATAAATTACTTAAATGTTATATTTATTATTTTATAACCATTGTTTACAATTTATTTAAAAAAAATCACAACATTATCCCCTATAACCCCAAAATCCCTTAAAATATAATTTCTTTAAATGTAAAACACTCCTCACCCTTATCCCCTATAAACCCAACATCCCGCTCCTAAATAAAATATTACAATTTTCATTAATATGAATTAAAAAAATAAAAATGTAATAAGTGTTTTTTTAAAACACTCCCTACCCTTATCCCCTATAAACCCAACATCACGGTCCTAAAACAAAAGTTCAAAATTAAAAATCACATTTTAAATAACATTTACAAATATATACTATAATACAAAAAACAACATTTACCAAAACGATATTTTTTAATAACGATATTTTAGTAATCAATATTTGTGACAATGAGATTTTAAACAACACAGTAAATCGATATTATTAACATCGATATTTTAAACAACAATTTTTTGGTGCGTATGGACATTTAAAACTCAATAATATGACACAACAATATTTAAAACTCGATATTATGTCTACCTTCCCATAATTCCACTCCACACCACTTAAATCAACACTCCAAACAAAACACTGGGGTAAAAGACATTACCATTTACAGTGCCAATAGCTCTTACTCTCGCAAATGCAAGACCTATTGCATTTCAAATGCTTGTTTGTTCATGTTGAGACAGAATGCGCGCTCTACTGAGAGATGTGGCAAGCAGTGTTGACCTGCTCAGCAGGAGCGCGCCATATTTTTTTGATCAAGGCAGCCCATGTGTTTGTTTTCAAGCCAAAAGGGAATGTAAGAGATACCCAGCTTGATCCTACTGCCTTTTATTGGCGCAAGATTTTGTTTTTAAATCATAGAAATCCACTTAAGTAATTGGAGAAAGCCTCTCAGCTGAATAGAATACGAAAAAGAAAATCCTGTGAAAGGCCTTCTGGCAGCAAAGGCTCGAGCTCCAGGCAGGTGTGAGGTTCAAAGAAAAAATAAGCATGTAGGAGAGTAGGATCTGCTCTTATGGTTACCCCCACTTTTTGCTAATGTTACACAGTTTTTTTTACTTTAGTCTGGCTGCTATCCAGGACCCCAGACTAGAAGCTTCCTCTCTAAATTGATTCCAAGTACTTTAGGTACACTCCATTTTGGTTACTGGGTACCCTTATGAGTCCCTAGTATATGGTACCTTGGGTACCAAGGGCACAGGTACCCCAGAGGCCTACCAGGGACTGCAGCATGTATTATGCCCCCCCTGGGAAGCCTTCCAAAATGACACCACAGGACTGCTACTGCAGCCTGGGTAAGGTGGTGTATGCACCCCTTACTTAGATATAGGTTGCCTATATGTACCTTAAATCACTCCACATATTTATTTATTTATTTTGAAGGTTTTTTATAGCGCGAACAAGACCTTTATGGGTATCAGAGCACTTTACATGTCATATGTTGGATAACAAGTATAAGCCTAGAAAAAATACAATTGTAGGTGATTCAGAAATAGGGTGCTCCATAATACAATCTAGTAATTAAATACGGTGCTCACTAATATCTACTAGTGATTAACGTCCAGTCATAGGTAAATAATTCATGTGAATTTCGCGATGAGAATCACTTTCACTTCTTTTTTTAAGGAAGCAGTGGAAGGGTTCAGTCTTGTTTCTGTAGGCAAAGCATTCCAGATCCTTGGAGCCGTTCCAGAGAAGGACCGGTCGTATGTTTTTTCTTGGCAAAACGTTGTGGTTTCAACAGAAGATTCTTGGAACTGCTGGAGGCTCTATTACCAGCCGAGAGTACCAATTTCTGAGCTAGATAGCTCGGGGAATTGTAGTGTAGTGCCTTGTGCGTCATACTGGCGATTTTCAGCTGAATTCTAGCTTCAAACGGTAGCCAGTTGAGTGCTCTAAGGTCAGGAGAGATGTGCGATGTTCTTTTTAATCTGTGATGAGTCTCGCAGCTGAGTTAATCGCTGCTCTTAGCGGAGCTGTCGTCGCCCTGGGGAGGCCGACTAGGGCTATCGCCCCATATTCCACTCTTGGGATTACTAGGGCTTGAATTGCTTGTTTGAAGTCATTAGCTGGCAGGACGGGTTTCAATTTTCGCAGGGTGTTCATGTGGAAATTTGCTCCTTTTGTGGAGGCGCTGATATGCTTCTGCATCTTTAGGTGTCTGTCCAGTGTCACACCTAATGATTTAGCTGATTCTACAATGAGAGGTTGCCCTTTGAGTGCGGTTAGGTGCTTCATCCATTCAAGGATGGTGGATGATTTGTTGGGGGGGAGGGCGATTAGGAGGAACTCCTTTTTGAGGGCATTTAATTTCAAATGGTTTTCAGCCAACCATGTTTGAGTTTTTTGTAGTGTTGTGTTGAGAGACTTGATGTCCTCAAGTGAATGGATCTTGATGTAGAGTTGAGTGTCATCTGCATACATATGGAAATGTATCCCGGAGAGGCTGAGAAGTTTGGTGAGTGGTTCCATGAAAAGTTTGTAAAGCGTGGGCGAAAGGGAAGAGCCTTGTGGTACTCCTAATGTGACTGGTAGGGTTTGGACAGGGATGGATTGACCTTGAATCTTTGAGATCTATCTTGGAGGAAAGAGATAACCCAGGTAAGCATAGATCCAGATATTCCCATTCTGTGTTTCAGCAGTTCTAGAAAGTTGTCGTGTTTAATGGTGCAGGATTTTTAGAGCATTGTCATGGCTAATTCATCACTGTGACCAGCACGGAAGCCTGATTGGTATTGGTTAAGCAGGTTGAATTGATCTATGTGGTTGCTAAGCTGGGTGAGCTTAGCTAGAGTGGGGATGTTGGATATCGGGCGATAGTTGTTTAAATCCGCTGGGTCAGCCGTAGGTTTCTTTAGGATAGGGGACATCTGCCCTGTTTTCAAGATTTCTGGGATGGTTCCTTGAAGGAGGGAGGTATTTATATTCTTGGTTCAGAGAGGTAGTATCAGTGGAATGAAGTCTTTTAAGTAATTAGTGGGGAGCGGGTCTGTGGAGTGGCTGGAGGGGTTCAGGGCGGTTAGCATTTTTAGTATAGTATCTTCACTGTAAATGTTGGAGTATAACCAGGTTGCCTTGTTTTTAAGGTTGAGTTTTGTGGAGCGTTTACCTGGGACACCTGCCAAGGGCAGTGTGGCATTCTTTTGCATGTCCGTAAGGGACCAAAGGTCATTGTGCAAGTCAGTCTTTATGGATTCTGATTTTCTAGTGAAAAAGGAGGCAAATTCCTCACAATTGGGTAGATTGTCAGGTATAGTCTTGGAGTGGTTGGGTGCACTTTTGGTTTGGGCTTTGATCAGATCGAATAGTTTTTTGGGAAGGTTCTTGGCTTGGTCTAGGTGATTCCTGAAGAAGTCGGTTTTAGATCTTCTGATCTTTCTGAAGTAGGAGTTGCTGGTCGTTCTTAATAGCTTGAGGTGGTCAACTGAGGGTGCAGATCTCCAACATCGTTCAATTACTCTAAGTGAGCGTCTGTCTTCATTTAGTCTACCATCATACCAGGGTTTTGAGACTTTTAAGGTGGTTATTTTCCATTGTAGAGGGGCTATTTTGTCTAGTAGGCTGTTCATGGAGTGGAAGTTTGGTTGGTCAGACCTTGAACATCGACTGGGTCTTCCGGGGGACTTAGGATGTTTGGAGTAGAGGATGCTAGTAGGTTGGCGCCGTCATTTTTTCAGATTCCTCTTACAGATCTTTGTTCTCAAAGGTTGTGTCAAAAGTCTTTTAACTGATACAAAGACTTGAAATGTAATGATGTGATGGTCAGACCAATCACAGGGGAGGATCGAGTTGAGCTGAGTGGCGTCAACCTTGGAGATTACTAAATCGAGGGTTGCGCCTTTGTCGTGTGTGAGACTGTTACAGATTTGGTTAAGATTAAGGTCTGAGAGGAAAGCTTTGAAGCTGTTGACATCAGGGTCGTTCTGGTCATCCCAATGCAGGTTGAAGTCACCCAGAAATATTTTCATATTTTGTTGGCTGTCATTGGTAGCTAAAATATCCATGAGTTGTTCTATGAACGTGATGTTATCGCCTGGCGCGTGGTAGAATGTGTGTAATGAACATTGTTTGTTGTTACTAGAGATGTTTAAGCAAAGGTATTCACAGCAGGATGGTGCGGGGGCATTGGAGTTGATCACTGTTAGATTGCTCTGATATACACAAGCGATCCCTCCACCCGGCCTATCATTTCTGTCAAGTCTAGCATAGTCATAGTTAGGGGGTACTAGTAAGTCGAGGATAGGTGTAGATGAATCCTTTAGGCAAGTTTTCGTCAGGATTAGAATGTCTGGTTCGTTAGTGAGTAGAAAGTCAGCTATATCGGCCACATGTCTAGATGCGGACCTGCAGTTTAAGAATATACATTTTAGCAGTGTCTTGTCGGATACTAAGGTGGGTCCGGATGTGAGAGGGATTCGTGTGAGGTTGTTTTCAACTATGCCTCTGGGGTTGTGTCTTGTGGCTCTGTGTGAGTCAATAGGGATAGACTGGATTAGGGCGTCTATATGCAAGCTATCTGGGTGCACAGAGTTGTGTGAGAGGTACGATAGCTCACATGATCGGAGTAAGGCACCTAATTCTTTAGATGATAAGGAATTTTTCATCCTGATTGGGCGGGATAAGGCATTAGGGTATGGCACTGTACTCCATCTTGGAGGCTTGAGACTTTGAGCGTCTACGTGTATAAGATGGGTGCAATTAGATTTTGTGATGTGTGGGTATGTTCTGGTATCATGCTTAGGGCGCGGGAGCTTGGATTGCTGTAGAATCAGGTCGTGTAGGGATTGGATGTCAGCTTTGACCTGTTGCAGTGATAATAGTATCTCGTCAAGTCTGGGGTCTGTAGTAGGAGTTGCCATATTTGATGTGTGGATTGTGGGTGGAGGCGGAGTATTTATGCCTTGTGTGAAGTTTGAGGGGGAGTCATATTCAGGATCCTTGTATTGAGTTCTTTCTGTGAGTATGTCAAAAAGTGGTAGTGTAGAAGTTGGGTCTGGTGGTGTCTGGATGTGGGTTATGTAGGGGACTATGTTGGTATAAGTGGGGACAGAGGGAACAGTTGGGACGTCGGGCTGATGGGAGAAGGGGATGTCGATGGAGAGTGGGAGTATAGAGGTTGTGTGTGGAGGGGTCTGGATGTGGGTTATGTAAGGGATTGTGGTGGTGTACGTGGGGACAGTTAGGACAGCGGGCTGATGGGAGAAGAGAGTTATATGTGTGGTTGGGACCGTGTGACTAGTCGTGTTGTTGGGGGGGTATGAATAAGGGAGCTGAGAGAGGGGTTGGCTGAGAGGTGTGGGCTGGGCGCTGGGAGTAAAAGTAGGGGGAGAGGGTGGGGGGTAGTGCAGGGTGGGTGTTGATAGTGTGTGTAATGGTAGTGATAGAGGGCGAAACGGGTATGAGGTGGTATGTGTTGATAGCCTGGGTGTCAGTTGGGTCTGGGGTAGGTGTATGCGTAGAGAGGGACAGCTGGGTATCATTAATTATTTGGGAGTCAGATTGGAAATTGGAAATTAAGCTGTGGTTGGCTGGTGAGGTGGGGTGTGTTCATATAGCTTTTTCTTTGATGAGCGGAAAGGTATTGTCTAGTAGGTTTAGGTTGCAGTCCGATGATTGCATGAGGATGATACCATTATGATAGATAGTGATTGTGGCTGCTGCATTATAGAATGGGGATGGGAGGATAGATAATGTGTATTCGTGCGCTGTTTTCCTCATCTTGGCGACCTTAAAAACCGCAAGAAAGGCTTTTCTCCATTGAGCTCTTCTCTTGGTATAGAATATGATGTCATTAGTGATGATCCATTTGTTCATTGAGTAGTAGGGATCAGAGATTGGGGTTTCCGGGTGAGATTTTAGAATGTTGTGTTTAAATCCTTTAGCTGCTTTTTTTGTAAGTTTGGGGGGGTGTAGTTAATGGAATAGGTGTGATTGCCCGTGCGCTCCATAGTGAGGGCTAGTGTTTGTAAGAGGGGTGGTGCTAGGTCTGATGTGCGGTGCTCTCCCCTATCAAATGTTGGGTTGGGAGCTGAAGCTGTTGACTGAGTTCTTTGGATGTTCATCCATTATGGATGTAACAGTCCAAGATGGCCGCCCTATTTTACTGTTGAGATATGTATTTGCAATGTAGTCCTCTTTCTGTTTCCATTAAGAGTCCTCTTGTGGTGAGGTCCTTTTTCTATGTTAGTCAAGAAGGTGGGACTGGGTCCTTTATTTATTTCCAAGTAGTTAATACTCTGGAGGGGTGCTATGTTTCTTTCACTTCAATCCATGTGTAAAGTCCCTTATCCCTATTTAGTTATTGCGGCCATTTTGCGAATTTTGTAGAGACAACTAATGATCTTCTACCGATAAGAGTGTATGCGGTTCTAGAATGGATTACTTGTCCTATGGTCATCACATTATGGAAAAACCAGTATGTCCCCGTGTCAATAGTACCTTTGTGTGCCCCAGTGATTGGTTACAATTGGTTTTGGGGTTACAATGTGGCAAGTGTACATAGACTGAAATCCGTGTTGGCATGTACTGCAGTTCTCATTCATAGAGACGAGGGTTGGGGGTCCAGTCTGTGCCACTTAATCAATACCAGCCTACACATGATCCATGTGGTATGTGCATGGCTAAAAATCCTGTTTGAGTTTATATTGGGTACTTTGACTAACTTTAGATAGTGGGTTCCGATGTGACCACAATCGCTGTGCTCATGGGTTAACCAGTGCATTCACCCCGGCATGTTTTTGGTTTTGTTTGTTTGTTTAGAGAGGTGGGGGAGGCACCCAATCTGTGCTTTCCAAGGTCTTCTGACACGCCTGTTTTAAACACGTCCGTGAGGGAAAGCTGCTCTGCGCCGCCCGTAATTGCTCTTTATCCACTTCCCTGGTTCACGCACTAATGGCGGGGTGGGGTCGGGACAGGGAAACCAACCCGGAGATCATAGCACGGGCCGCCTGCTTCCCCCATCCGATGTCCGCGTCCAGAACCGTTCAGTCACTGAGCTCTCCTTTCCTGCGGAGGCCGATCCGGTCTTCGGTATGTTTCCTCGAATCCCGCATGACGGACAGCTCATCGCCTGTCGGCCGCTCTGCACATCCTCAGCAAGCAACGCCCTGTACTTGGAACTCTGAGGGGGACTGTCAGCAATAACATTGCCCTTGATGTCTCTGAGCTCCGAGGTCTGTAGCGCAACGAGATGGAGGTAATCAGTGTAGTTGATCCTGTTACTTGTGCTGTTATTCCTCTATTCTTCCTCTAGTCTTGGTTTCGGTAGCACAACTGATGGGGCTAACAGGGATATCACGGAGAGTGATCCCAAGCAAGAGGAGCTGTCCTAGTGAGCTCCTCTCCCACTATGGCAGGCCTTATCAATCCTGAAGGCAGGGTGCGGGGTTTTGTGTGAAAGGGTGCCCATGCATGAGCAGGGCCCCTCTGCAGTCTTTGGAACCTATTCTCTGGGGCTGTTCTGTGATACAGCCAGACCATATACTCTGAAGTGCATTATAACCTCATGGTAAATGCTAACTTTGGAATGGCTGCAAGGAAACATGTCGTGTTTGGTGTCAAACACTTTGGAATCATACCCCCCCCCCCCCGAGAGACATGTACATGATGGAGCAGGGTTTTTTCTTTAAAACTGAATACCTGTTTCATTTTCGCATGTTATAATTAAAAGTACTACTGATTAATGAATAACTACTAAAAGATTGTCGGGTTTGATTTAATCAATCCTACTAACAGAAGAATCACACGTGGGAATGCTATTGCATGGCTTAAATAATAAGTGAACTAAGTTGGTGAGCAAATTGACAGAAATAGATGTTGCTTATGTGATGTATTGTGTTTTGCGCTTATAATTAATATGCATTAATGGCTTTTGATGTCGCAAATGGCTAGATAAATACACACACATAAGGGTATTACCAGGGGAATAACACTGTTTAATCATTTCCGTGCAGTAATTATGTTTTGTGTCTCCTTTTAATTAAGTTGACCATTGTGGCCTGTGAAAACATGGCTACCATCCGCAGCCTGCTTTGCGTAGATGGAAATTTTGCGAGGAAGCTTCACGTTGCCTGTGACCTTGCCCACTCGACAAAAAATGAAAAGTCATGAACTTGACGACAAACTTAGGACGGATGCCAAAGAACCCCTGAACATGAAAATGATACAAATACGAATGCTGAACTTATGAACCAATGATTCCACCACTGAGATACAAATTATCTAACTTCCGTAGAAGTATCGAATTAGTCATGAACATTCAATTTTTCCTATTCATTATTTGGGACAGTCTAAGTGTGAGAAAATTTCGTATTGTAACAAGAGGACATTATTTCCGCCATTTCATCCGTTCTGAATAATAAAATGTAACATTACAAAATGCAAATTTAGTATAAATACTAGTAGACTAGAGAGGTCTAGCGCCACTTGTTCCCGAACTGATGATCCGAGGTCCCTACGCTGACGGAGAGGACGGTGACTTTGCATGACGGCTAGAGACTCTGATGGAATTACTGAAGACCGGTTCTGACTTAGGATCTGACATGTAGACAGAATAGGTAAATATGAGAGAATTGAATTTGCATTTAATTGGCTTTTCTTACAATTTTAGATAAAGAAATATTCTGTTTGAATCTCTGTGTCGGGTGGTTATTTTCTTGTCATGATTATTGAATTTATTGGCATATTGTGTGAAATGTTTTCGCTAGATTTATAAGCAACTAGTAGATGCCATTGACCTCAGGATATATGCAGATTGGGTAAGAAACAGAAAGTGTTTCCCCTTGTACATGGCACGGACAGGGTGGTAGGATGAATGTTGGTGTAATGGGCCCCATCAGCGTGTGATGTGTATGTGCGTGTGTGACTGTGAGATCACTCCGTCCGTGGAAGTAGAGGGGATTCGGAAGTGCCGATCTGCACCAGTTTCTTGGTAGCAGAATGATGGTTTAACTATTGTCTTGGTCTGGCGAAATTGCGTGTATATAGGCTTGTTGATTATTGATTGATATTTGCACTAACACTGTTGAGTTTTATGTATTGTGGACGGCTTCTGGGACGTAGGGAGTCGGTGACAGTTCCGTAGTAGGGCAGAGGGAGTGCTGCTCTTGGAAAAAGGCGGGATTGTTGGCCCTGTATGCAGGCAGGGGAAAACGTGTGACAATTGAAGTTGCGCGTCGATGAGGTAGCATCGCCGTGTGTTGCCATTAGAAACGTATTTCTGTGTGAGAGAAGTGTATATGATAGCGAAGGGTATCTGTGAAGTTCTGGTCTTAGGTCTCAGGGATCCGTATGGTATTCCGTTATCACTTATCACTAGAAAGGTAATAGGTATTCTCTGAGCTTGTTAGAAGGACAGAGCAGAGGTAAGCGCTGCTTTGTTAACGTATGATATAATTCTGTAGTAGGACAGACTGTTCGCTGTTCTCGAGAAAGACAGAATTCTGTGTGAATGTACTACATTTTCTGGTGTGAAAGTGCGTGAATGAGAAGGCATTCTGGTTAATTGCGAAACTCTTAGGAGCATTCCGGAGAAAACAGTTAATTGGTGCTTGCTAGAAGGGTAAGGTAGAGGGATGTGCTACTTTATCAACGGAAGTAACGATTCTGTAGTAGGGCAGAGGTAAGCGCGGCTCTCGGGAAAGACAGAATTCTCGTGGGAAAGGTCTTTTGCTGTTCTGTAGCTAGCGAAGCAGACAATGGAGATGTTTGTATGTTGTAACTAACAGACTCGTAGAGATTGAAACAAAGTCTACCGAGTAGTCTTGTAAAGGAGGGGTAGACGAAACACAGGAGACAGGAGCAGAAGCTGCTGCAGCGACTGCTGACGTCAGGAAGACCGCGCTGTGATTGGACAGTGGGTTAGAACAGTGGAAGCACGGTGATTGGTGCACTAGTGTACGCCGTGCTAGGATTGGGAGACATACAGGGTGACGTAGACGCTCCAGGATTGGTGCGTTGATGTGAGTCGCGCTGGGATTGGATAAAAGATCGTACAGTTGTAGAAAGGACAGACAGCTCACGGAGAATAAGAGAAATGTATTACCACGCCGTAGAAAAGAAAAAGAAATCCTTGTTCAGTAAGGTTAAGACCTGGTTCGACAAGGATAAGGATATTGTGACTAGGGAAGGACAATTACTGCCCCCGATAAGAACCCCCGCATCCTTCATGGTTGCGAAGTATGGGTATCATACCTGTATTTGGTTAGATAACTGGGTGAAGTATACGAAAGAGGATGGAGTTTTAGCTTTCCCGGAACATGGCTCATTTAATCTGGCCATATTGAGAAACTTACGGGAACGGATGATGAGTCTAGAGCCTCGGCCTAGGCCGACGCAGTTTGAGGCATTGACTGAATGGGAAAATGAAATGCATGAGAGAGAAAAGCAGAGGGGTGGGGGTAGTTACAGGTCCATGTTTGGGCGAAAATATGATCGCGAAACCCAGCATGACCGAATGAGAAGATGGCGTGATGCCAGTATGACCGAGGGATTATATCCTGTAAGAACAGCAGAGGAGTCAGGAGGGAGAAAGTGTACAGAGAAAGAACACAATGTAGAGACCAGGAGATTCGGGGCAAATGAGTCTGATGATGATGTCTTAGAGGACATGCTGTACAAAAAACCACGCCCGTATAGACGAGAACCGGAGGTAGGAACATCAGTTACCCCAATGAGAAGCACCCTGCGGATTATAAAGACAGAGGCTACGGCCCCTGAGTTGAAAAGCAGTTGTTCCCTGGCAGAAAGAGAAAGAGAGAGAGATAGATAGAGAGAGAGAGAGAGAGAGAGAGAGAGATAGAGAGAGAGATAGAGAGAGAGAGAGAGAGAGAGAGAGAGAGAGAGAAAAAGAGAGAGAAAGAGAGAGAGAAAGAGAGATAGAAAGGGAGAATGAACTTGAGGATGAAAAGACCAGAGAACTAGCAAGAACTACCTTTGAACTGACAGAGAAGATCAGGGAACTGACAAAAAATCTTGAGGCAGTTACAGTACTTGTGACAATAGGTCCGGTTATGCCGATCTTCGATAAGAAGAGGACGGGTGAGAATGGGTTGACAGTTCCGTACGTGAGCAATAGATTGATGGTTCCTCCAGAGCAGGCAGACATGAGAGCGGGAGAAACACAGTGGAGAACGGGAGAAAATCAGTGGAGACATACCATATGCGGAGGAGAATTGAGTGTGCAGACTAACACAAGTCTGAATTCTGGATGTGTGGAAGGGAACAGAGGAACAATCTTAGAACCACAAAGAGTGACAGAACCAGGGGGTGCAGAAAAATCTGTGATAACTGCTGAAGATTTGAATGATTGGCTGAAGACTTTACAGAGAAAAGAAAGGGAATCCCAGGGAATTGATGTAGCTAGGTTACGTATGGAAATGGAGGAGCTGATTGTAGGAACGATCCCTACAGAAACGCTGAAAAATTATCAGGAAGGAGAGATTCTGTTTTTATGCAAGAGCCTCACATGGAGAGCAAAGAACATACATGACAGGTTAAAAGGAATAGCCAGTGAAATGGGAATTGACATGGACAAGGTAAAAGCTTTACAAAAGCCTTACCGAGTAGATTTTACAGATAAGGACATCGAGAATCTGAACCATGCACGCCGAACAGGACAGATCAAGGAGATGATTGCTTTGCTGAAGAAATGGGGAGATGTAGAGAAATGGAAAGACAGATGGTACCGAAAGCGAGAGGATGGGACAGATAGATCATACTCAGCATTCCCTCTGAAAGAAAAAGAGAAGGCAGTGACAGCTTACCCCATGAGAGAGATTCCAGGAGGAGGGTATGTACATGTCCCATGGACCAGACAGGATATTTTATCCTTTACAAATGATTTCCCTCGACTAAGGGCGAAGCCTGTTGAGTGGTATAGACAGGTCGATAGATTTGTGAAGTTGTCAAAAGTGTTGTGGATTGACCTGAATAGTCTGTTTGATATAATTGTACCAGCAGACCTGTGGGCAGAATGTAAAATAGTCATAGACTGGCCCACTAAAGAATACCCGAGAGATCCAAAGACAGGAGCTCCAGATCTGGAGGTCATGAAGAAATATGAGCAGGTTATGGCCTTCCTGAAAAATAAAGTACCCCCTAAGGAAACAGATTGGGTTAAAATAGATCGAACACACCAAGAATTGAAAGAATCAGTCCATGCTTATTATGAAAGACTGATACTAGCTTTTAAGCAGTTCAGTGGAGATGAACACCTGGGTGACAAGGATCTGAGTCATTTTGTATATAGATTTGTGTATGGTTTGCGACCTGAAATCAGTGTAATGATAAGGCAGCATACCGTAGACTGGCAGAGCAAAAAGATTGATGAGATTTTGAGACATGCAAAATACTTCAGTGATGAAATTGAGGCAAAGCAGAGGAAGTTAAAAGAAAAGGCAATGTGGGCACAGGTGAAAGTTGCAGAGAGACAGGAAGCTCAGTTGGTTGAACAAGCAAATAACCCAGGAAATAAACCAAGGTTTGGTTATGGGAAAGGGAAAGGAAGCATTGAGGAAGCGAAGAAAACGTTCCCATGCCACAACTGTGGAAAATTAGGGCACTGGAAATCCGAGTGTAAGAATCCACCGTCTACTAATGATGACAATCCATCATTGAATCCACAGGTGCAGAGTGAGGGGTGTGGTCAGCATCAGCAGCAGCAGAAGGCTGTTAAGCAGCAGAATCAGGTGCCAAAACCACCCTTGCCACAGAGGAGAGGATCCCAGAAGTACAGCCAAGAGTCGGGGTTCTACGATGAAGAGCAGGTAAACAGGCCAAAACGCGCAAGCGCTGTTGCTCAATATTGGCTGAAAAATTAAGGAAGTGATTCTGAGGGAGATTTCTGACGGTGCCGAAGAGAGGAGGAGGCGTGCGTACTTGGCGCAACTCTAGAAATAGACCAGGCAGGGTCTTTTGTAGATGGGAAAATTAATGGTGAAAGTATTACTTTCTTAGTTGATACAGGAGCCACGAGATCAACTGTCAGGTCAGCGGATATAAAGAATCTTCCTCTCTCGGACGAAGCAATCCAAGTAGTTGGTGTGTCCAACACACAGATTAAAACACTACTTACTGAACCAGTAAAGGTTAGAATAGGGAAATTTTCAGACATGCACCGATTTGTGGTGTGTGACACCAGTCCAGTGAACTTGTTAGGCAGAGACCTGCTGTGCAAAATGAATTGCACTATTTTCTGTACACCAGATGGAATAACCTTTGAAACACCAGATGAGGACGTTCTATACAGAATGACCATGGATAACAGGGAATGTGAGGCAATGGGGACATATGCTGTATTTAATCCTGATGCATTACCCCCAGAATTGAAACAGACAGTGAAAGCGGCAGTTTGGGATTTTACTGGAGAAGATGTGGGCCTGATGAGAAATGTAGATCCAGTGAAAATTACCGTAAAGGAGGGAGTGGTTTACCCAAACATTCCACAGTACAGACTGACACCTGAAATAATTGAGGGAATAACACCCATAATTGAGAAGATGATTCAGCAAGGGGTGTTAAGAGAAATATTGAGCAGCCCATGTAATTCGCCAATAATGGGACTGAAGAAAGCTAATGGAAAGTTCAGAATAGTACAGGATTTGAGAAAAATTAACAAGATTGTTGTGTCATGTTGTCCCATTGTGCCAAATCCATCAGTGATTTTGTATCAGATTCCTCATGATGCAGAATGGTATACTGTAATTGATTTATGTCATGCTTTCTTTTCAATCCCGTTGCATCATGACAGCCAGCCAATATTTTCTTTTAGATTTGGAGAGCGGATTTTGGCATGGTGCCGAATCCCACAGGGGTACACAGAGAGCCCCTCTATATTTAATCAATTGTTGAAAAAATCCCTGGAGAGTTTAACAATGCCTGAAAATTCAGTTTTGGTCCAATACATTGATGACCTGCTTGTGGCATCAAAAACACGTGAAGCTTGTGAAGTAGATACCATTGCTTTACTGAATCACTTGGCAGATGGAGGATTAAAGGTATCTCCAGCCAAATTACAATTCTGTAAGAAAGAAGTCCAGTACCTGGGACATAACATTGAGAAAGGTCTGAGAAAAGTGACCATTGACAGGATTAAGATCATTAGAGGAATGAGAGCTCCAATGACACAAAGAGAAGTGAGAATGTTCCTGGGAATGGTGGGTTACTGTCGTCAGTGGATAAGTAACTTCTCGCTGCCAAGCCATTGATTAAATTAACCAAAAGTGAGGTGAAAGACCCATTAGAACTGAACCCAGAAGAAATGGCAGCATTTAAAGAACTAAAGAACAGGCTATGTGAAGCTCCTGCCTTAGGAATGCCTGATTATGAAAAAGAATTTGAGCTGTACTGTAGCGAAATAAATGGATGTGCACTATCAGTGTTAATCCAGAAACATGGACGCCTGAGAAGGCCAATTGCCTATTTCTCAGCAACACTTGACCCAGTAGCTGTGGGTTTACCAGGTTGCCTGAAAGCAGTAGCTGCTACCTGTAAAAGTCTGGAACAAAGTGAGGGAATCATAATGGGATATCCTGTACGGGTATTCGTACCTCATGATGTGGCAATCCTTTTAATAAGGAGTCGGACACAATTCATTTCTCATAGTCGGCTGACTAAATATGAGAAAGTCATTCTTGGTGCAACCAATGTGAGCCTGGAGAGATGCGTGAATGTGAATCCAGCGACACTGTTGCCTGATGATGAATGTGTGGGAGTGGGAAATGAAGTTGATCATGATTGTCTGGATGTGCTTGATTACTGTACAAAACCAAGACCTGCTATAAGAGATCTGCCACTGCCTGAGAGTGATCATGTGTTGTTTGTGGATGGATCTTGCTTGAGAACGGATGAAGGAACCTTGAGTGCTGCATATGCTGTGTGTATGGTTTCAGGAGTTGTGGAAGCATCACCTTTGAAAGGAGTTAAATCCGCTCAGGTGGCAGAATTGGTGGCATTGACAAAAGCCTGCAAAATTGGAAGAAATGTAAGAGTGACTGTAATGACTGACAGCCAGTATGGCTTCGGAGTTGTCCATGATTTTGGCCAGCTATGCCTACAAAGAGGTTTCCTGACCTCAAGTGGAACTCCCATAAAGAATGCTGAAGTAGTTGGAAAATTGTTAGAGGTGATACAGCTGCCTAAAGAACTAGCAGTAGTAAAATGTGCTGCTCATGGTCAAGGCGATGATTTTGTCACCGTTGGCAATACATTTGCCAATGACATAGCACAGTATTGTGCCAGAAACAATCATTCTATTAACCGGTGTAAGGAGAAGGAAATATCTTCTTGTTCCTTAATGTTTACTAATGAAGTGGGAACATGGAAAGAGGTGAAACAATTGCAGGATGAGGCAGGAGACGAGGAAATGAGAGATTGGGTGAAAGCAGGTTGTGCACCTAGAGAAAAGGATCATGTGTGGGTCTATAGGGATGGAAGACCAGTCATGCCAAATAGCATGCTATCTACGATGGCAAGGATGTATCATGGCCAAGGACACCTGGGGAGGGATGCTATGATAAGAGCCTTTAAGCAAACCTGGTACAGTCCAAAGTTCAGACTGATAGCAGAAAGTCTCTGTCAGAGATGTCTGATATGTCAGCAGTTCAATCCTGGAAAGAAAACAG
The DNA here is from genome assembly GCF_964204655.1 of Triturus cristatus. Classification (NCBI taxonomy): domain Eukaryota; kingdom Metazoa; phylum Chordata; class Amphibia; order Caudata; family Salamandridae; genus Triturus; species Triturus cristatus. Next base: position 734,096 of record NC_140591.1, read on the forward strand.
TGGTGAGCCTAGGAACAATAGGCAGAGAGGGAGGACCCTTTACAAGAATGCAGATAGACTTCATTGAAATGCCCCCAGTCAACAGATTGAGGTATGTCCTGGTGGTGGTCTGTTTGTTCTCCAGGTGGGTAGAGGCCTATCCGACAAGAAGGAATGATGGGATAACAGTGGCCAAGCTTCTGTTAAGAGAATTCATCCCAAGGTACGTGTTCCCAGTAACCATTTAGTCAGACAGAGGAGGACATTTTTATAATGAAATCATGGGTTTGATCTGTGAAGCATTAAGTGTACAGCAGAAGTTACATTGTGCTTACCGACCAGAGGCTTCTGGTGTGGTTGAACAAATTAATGGTACCATAAAAAACAGAATTGGCAAAATGTGCCTAGCCACAGGAATGAAATGGCCTGATGTCTTGCCTCTAGTCCTGATGACCATTAGGTCTACTCCAGACAGAACAACAGGTTTGAGTCCACATGAAATTATCATGGGACGTGCTATGAGACATGCGTATGTACCAGTGAACAAGCTGATGACTATAACTGATGACATGCTTTGGATTACTGCAAAGGCCTGGCTGACGCAGTTCATTCTGTGTTTCACCAGGTTGGAAAAGACGCCACCACACTTGAAAAGAAACCAGCCCATGATCGGAGCCCAGGGGACTGGGTAAGGATAAAAGTCCACAGAAGAAGGAATTGCCTGGTTCCAAGGTGGGAAAGGCCAAGACAAGTCATTCTGACCACAACGACTGCTGTGAAGTGTGCTGGAGTGAAGAATTGGATACATGCAAGTCACACACTGAGAGTTCCAAATCCAAGAGATGGTACTGGAAAAGAATACTTTGAAGAATCAGATTCCAGTGATGATGCAGACAGTGAGACAGTAAGAAGGAAAAATAATCCTGAAAGTGGGGAAAGTGAGTCAAGGGAAATTTTCATCCCACCAGAAGAAGTTCTGAAAAGAACAGTGCAAACCGCAGAGGCAAGTTCAGATTCCGAAGAGGTGCCTGAGGTTAAAATTGACAGTGACCAACACAAAAAGAAAGAAAGAAAAGAAAAAAACATTCCAACAGAAGAGACACCTGAATCACATGAGGAAATTGGACAAGTTCCACCTGAGATAAATATTGAAGAAAAAGGGACAGACAAAGACAGAGAGGGACAGATTGCGGAAAAACCCAGAGGAGGTGTAGGAAACATCAACAATAAGCTAGGTGAAGGGACAAGTAGACAGCAAGAAGATTGCGTGTCGGAGACCCGAGGAGGGACAGAAGTAGGGAAATCTCAATTGGTGGAAAAAGAGACTGTTGGAGAAAAAGAAGTTGTTGGAGAAAGGAAAGCTGTTGATGAACAAGAGGCAACTGAGACAGAGTCTGATGAAAGTGACAATGAGATACATGGAGGACGAGTTCTGAGAAAGAGAACTAAGCATGGAGAAAGAAACAGTAAAGAAGGAAAGCAAAATAGAAATGCTAAAGGAGATCTTTGGCCGAATAAAATAAAGAGACTGAGGTATAGACTGACACGAGTTAACTCTTCGAAAGCTGAACAAGTGAACGAAGTGTCAAGTCAAAATCCAACCAAGGAAGAAGAAACAAAGATACATGAGAGAACTAAAATAAGAAGAAAACCAAACCAGAGGTACAAGTCACCGGAATGGACGTATGTGGCACTGCCTGAACAGGGAGAAGAGGCAGACAGTCAAGGAAGTCCAGAGGAGGCTTTACTGAAAGTGGTTGATGAAGAAAAAGCTGTGGGAATCCTGAGAGTTATCTTGTCCGATATTGGAGAAGAAACGGATGTTCAGGACTTGATACAGTTTGATGATGATGAAGAAACAGTGAAAAGTGATGAAAATCCAAATTGAATAGATCCAAGAAAAGTCTGGAGAAGAAAGAAAAGTAGTAAAATTAAAATTAGTAGATTGTAATAATCTGTTGGGTACTTGCTGCCCTAAAAGTTCAGTAGTAGAGTAGAAGAGGCTAAGTCAAAAGACACGGTCAAATTTGTAAGATGGCTAACACTGATGATAATCAAAATAGATGTACCTTTCTGAAAAGATGGTGCAAGATGTGCTGCTGCTGTACAGGTTTATTAATGCTGCTTTGGAGTGTGCTTGCTCTTTTGATTTCATTTAGAGTCACTATAGACACTTTAGAAGGCCATACTGAGAACAGGACTACTATAGGGAAGAGTCCATTAAAGGTAGTTCCAACTAGAACTAGTAATGTACATATACATAAAGATAGGTCAATTAATGATTTTTCTAGCAATGTTTTTTCTAAATTGTTGTATGAATACGTAAAGACAATGGAAGTAAGGGATTGCTACGTTTGCATGCAGTTACCTGCCTCTGTTTCGGTGAGGAAATATGAATTTTTATGATCAATTGTGTCCCCTATCTAGACCCCAACGGCTCCATGTACATGCTACAAGTACATGTATGTTCCCTCCAATTCAAGCTATGAAGACGCAAATACAATTGTGTCCAACGTCAACATGTCCTCTTTCAGATCCGCCCTGAATGGGTCGAATATTCCGTTCCTAAGTATGCCTTGCCACCGTCTTTATATGGTGTACTTTTCACGTTTTTCAGCTCTGGCAAGTTAGGCCCTGAATTCTGCCATCAAGCCTTTTCCTGCCTTCTGCCTCTGAATGCTCCAGCCTGGACCTGCATCTGTATCCATGACCTTTGTCTTACTTCCTGCGCAGCTAACGGTGCCTGGCCCGGCCTGTTGCCTGCCAAAACTGTATTCAGCCTTCAAGTTATCTGCTCCGCTCCTCGAGAAATACATTCCTGCCTGGAGAAGGAGGAATTTAAACATGACCCATCTGCAAAGGAGAAAGCCTAGCCTTTCTGTCTCTTTTTGTGTGATTACAAAGCTCACGTCAGTGAAAAGCCCATAGCCCCCGTGCAAGACCTCTGCAGTAAATGAAGTAAATGAAGAAATATATGCCACATCGGCTTTTGGTGATGAGCAACCTATGTCACAAATCAGTCCCTGCTCCAGACATCAGATATCAGATAAAACAAGATGTGCTGGTTGTCCTGACACTGAAGGCCTCACTTCCAGACTTGTCCGGTTGCATAGCAACCCTCCTCACGTCAGTTACACGTCATGCTCGAGTTGAGCACAAGTAAGGCAAAGTTCCAGTACAATTCCAGCAGATCACGCAACCCCCTCCAGGTATCCACCCACACATGACAAATTACCCATTATCATCAAGTGGACGCCCACATGGACGCCCACCTTCACACCCTCTTACACGCCCACATGCTCTTATCTCACTCTCTTTTGCTCTTTTCGTTTCCGATGTATATATACTGTACTCTGTGAATAATGTTTTGAGAATATTGAGAATACTTTTGAGTCCCTTCCAGATCCTTTGTGGTGATGGTAATATTCTCCCTTTGACTCGAGTTATTGGAATAACGCCCTTTTTGAACCTGATACCACAGACTCAGCCTCTTGCTTTATGCATGATCTTATTTATATACTAAAATTCTGAGAGCGTAATATTTTATTCACGACATAATGGCGCCCGAACAGTTCAATCTCTTTCCCCACACGCCGGAGATGACGGTCCAGTTTTGCCCCCTTCCATAGCCGTGACGGACTTCAAGCGCGCACGTCGCGGGTCTTCCCGCCAACTCCCTCAGGCCAACGAAGGGGACGGACTGCGACCAGGCATCCAGACGAGGCGGTGAGGAACGCAGATTGTCCTACCCAGAGCCCACCTGCGAGAGAGCTGTGTCCGAGGTATACAGAGGCCCACCAGATTCCGAAGTTCCGAAGTATCCACGTCACGAGTCGAGTCCAGTCCAGTCTGGTCTAGTCCAGTCCAGAGTTTCCGAGGCCTTCTGTTCCGTTCCGTGCTTCCCGGTGAGTACCGTTGCTGGGGACGCATCTAGACGTGCACATTGGTTTGTGCCGGTCAAGACGGGTTTGGGTACACAGACCTGGTCTGCACTGTTTTAGCAGTGTATCTGTACTGTTTAGCAGTACATCTAGTATTATGCAGTTAGCTAGTTTTATTCTAATTATCGTTGTTCATTTTAAAATGTTTTAATGTGTTTTAAATGTCGTGGTATGAGTGATTGTTCGATCTTCATTACTGTTTTTATTGTATTAATTGTGTTCAAGTCCGAGTAAGAATCAAGTAGCAAGGTTTAAGATGCCGTTATTCTCAAAATTAAGACAGATAAAAACTAGAAAAGGAATACTCGAGGAAGCCGTTCTCATTCCACCTAGGGACACTGCAGGGTACTTTATGTACCATAAACATGGCCTAGATGCCGTATTATATCTCGATTTGTGGGTGGACTACACCAAGGATTTAGCAGAGAATCAGAGATGGCCCGCTGTTGGGACATGGGATGCAGATTGCATCATGAGAGTAGAAGAAGCATTATGGAAAAAGAAAGCCAGACAGTCACAGAAAAATGCCATTGAATTATGGCGTAAAGAATAGCATAGACGCATAGAGAAAGCGCTCAGAAAAGAGGATAAAAGTAGGGAGGATTCAGACAAAGCCCGAGAAAACGTATTAGTTGAGGAAGGTATCCGTGTAAAAGCAGAACAAGTAGACAGACAACGAAACACTCTTATGAAAGAGAAAATGTAGACCAGCTCGGAAGGATGCCATTGAGTTTTGGCGCAAGGAGTCACATAGGAGGACAGAGTAAGTGTTTCACGAAGCAGAGAGAAGTAAACTGGAGTCTGGAAAAGCCAAGGAAAAGATGTTACAGGAGGAAGTGGAGCAGGTAAAATGAGCGCAGGCTGACAGAGAAAGAAATACTGACGTTGCTGGTATTTATCCCGTCCTTTCAGAGGACCTAGCAAGAGTGGCCCCAGTAGAAAGACCAGTTAGAGTGCCACCGCAAGTACCACGATACATATAATAATGATATAGTAGCCCAAAGGTTCTTGAGCCTCCCACCAAACGAACAGCGCATAGCTGGTGTTTACATGGTCCAACATTTGACTACGTTGTCAATAGGAAATTGAGAGGGGTGTAGCTAGAGAAGGAGCAACACCTGTGATTTGATGACACCCCTAATGTACAAAGTGTTAACGAAAAAATAATTAGTGAAAAGTTTAGCTTGAAAAAAGAATTGTGGGTATTTCGAATTTGCAAATTGTTCAAGAATACAGGTTTGTGTTCTTGGTGGTCCAGTGAGCCAATGTGCTGGGTCAAGTCGGTAAGATTATGACCCCCTGAGTGCAAATTGTATGTAAAAATAATTTTTCAATTGGGCGAATTATTGCAGTTTTTATGGAATTGAGTAGTCTTTTTGTCTTTGACAGCTTCAGAGTGAGGAGAAGGTGGGGGCTGTGTAGAGCAGAATGTGATACAGAAATCGGAGACAGATTCTGACCTTGTAGCCAGTGTAGGTGGGGGCCGGTGAGAGGAGCAGAACAAAGGCACTGCTTAGAAAGCTTCTCTGACATCGCATCTGTGTAATGCCTGCAGCCGGAGAGCCTTGGGGGCCAGGAGTAAGAAAAAAAAAAGATGGCTGGCAGCCCAGGCTCAAGCCGCGCTGAGGGGCTATTTTTAGCTTCTCTGATAAGACAGGGCAGCTGAGAAATGTAAGTCGAGAAAGATTCCCTTGTTCTATTCTGTGCAAAACCAGTGCCCCGGGGAAATGTCTATGGAGAAGATTTGTTTTATTTTTTAGCAAATGTTATATTGCTTCTGGCCAGAAAGTAAAATGTTGCTCTTGCTTGGAATTTTAAGGGCTATATGCCTATATAAAAACGATTTTCAAATTCAGACATTTTTGAATTGTGGCCACAAGCTGCCACCAGTTGCATTGGATAAATGATCCAGTGGTTACGGGTCTGTGAGGAAAGATGGGAGATGCATCTTCGACTAGGACATGAGGGTACATTGTGTACGAAGATTCATAGCTCATTTTTATAAAAGAAAAAGACAGGTTTGTGTGTTCTTCATTTTTGATTATTGTTGCTGATCCTGTGTGTCAGACTTGACACGGTCATCATTGGGATGACCCACTGTCAGATGGGGGTGTATAGGGCAGGTAAATCAGTTATTGATTATAAGCCTGACAAATTAAGCAGGCCAGAATGTTCGCCTCTGAACTGTAGGTACTGTAATTGCGCATCACTGCTCATTTATATATGTTAGTGTAATTGTCTATGCTTTCTGTGCTTGGTATACTGATGGCTTGGCATATGTATTTTATATATGTTTTGTTTTTGTGTTGTATTGACCAGTATGTTTAGCATTAATACAAGTTCTCCTGGGCGTTACAGAGATGGTCGTGACAACGTAAATCTTTGCGCTGCGCTTGGGTGGAACTTGTTCACAATTACTAAATTTCACAGACATGATATTACCTTTATCATGCTGTCAAAATAGCAGACAACACGTTATCAGTGTATGTCTAATTGGTATTGGAGATGAATAAAAGAAGAAAAAAGTTATGCAAGACTAAAATATGTATCACATGACTGCCTTTCTCTTATAAACAGGCAGCCTCGGTCATATGTTTCCAGATTGGACATTAAGGAACCATTATGATCTGTGCACTCGCATCTTAACTCTTGAAGAGCCTGTTTTAAATAAGGACTGCCACCCCAGAGTGACAAATGAGGCTCGGTATTTAGGGTAATGAGAAAATATCTGACAGGATTTCCTTTTTAAAGTTTGCTTTAGTAAGCTCATTCTTGTAAGTGGTGGCCCCAAAAGTTGACTTGTTTTTAAATTAGGCTATTTATTGTATAGGTGGAAATTATTGCAAAATGACTGATTTCTTTAGCAGATAAATTATTAATTATCAACATTAACAACTGTTCTTGAACTTGGTTTTCCGAATATTTAGGTAATTTAGCATTCCTATTAGGGCCTCCTAGCATTAATATTGACTTCAGGTTGGTGTAGGTTCACATAATAGGGACATTTGCATATGAGATGTCATTTGGCCAGCCTATGAGCTCACACAATGAAGTTTGTACATTTGCTGGAGGGATTTCTCTTGAATTTCAACTGCGCTGTGCATCTCCTATAATTTTGCTTACGCCCAGTTGCTACACGCAGGGGTAGTGTTTGACAGCAGTGGAATCTGTTTCAGATTTCCTCCTGTCAAAAAGGGGGGAAGGAGGAGAATATTGGCTTTCTGCTGGCCCCTGAGGAGGTTCGCTTCCCGCTAGCCCCTTAAGAAATTAAGCCCCTTAGAAATTAGCCCCCTTAGAAATTAAGCCGAGGAAATAGGTATGGTGCTTTCCCCTTTTTCTCATGTTTTATTGTGATCTTTCAGGGGAATTAGTTGTGGGCACCGGAACGTATTCAATTGATTTCTGGTTTTTCACAGCCCAAGACACAAAAGGAGGTACGTGCATTCATTGGCCTCACTTCATATTGCAGGCAGTGGATTCCCCAGTATGCTTACATAGCCAAGCCCCTGATACAGTTAACGACACAGGAGGCAGTTTCTACTAAAGTCCTCTCTTGGACACAAGAACACACTGTGGCATTTGAAGAATTAAAGAGAGCTTTATGTCAAGCACCAGTTTTAGCAAACCCTGATTACAACAAATCGTTTATGCTTTTTGTGACAGAGCGGGATGGAACAGCACTATCTGTCCTAACACAAGATCATGCAGGAAAACACAAGCCCTGTGCTTATTTTTCTAGTACATTAGACCCAGTAGCACAGGCTTTGCCTGCGTGCCTAAAATCAGTTGCAGCAACGGCCTTAGCCATAAGACAAAGTGACTCGATAGTGCTGGGCCACCCTCTGACAGTACAAGTACCACACGCAGTAGAGGTTCTCTTGAACCGGACACAAACACAACACCTGACTGTAGCTAGACTGACAGGCTATGAGCTAACGTTATTTCAACCACACATAGAGATCAGACGATGCAACATACTGAATCCCGCTACCCTTTTGCCCTCCAGTACAGAAAGCGTTTCACCACACGACTGTGTTGAAGTAATACATACCGTGACTAAACCAAGACAAGACTTGACAGACGTTGCACTCCCAGACCCCGACCTAACACTATAAGTTGACGGCTCATGCATGAGGACAGGGGCGGGAGAATTAGTGGCAGCATATGCAGTGACTACTGATACTGTAATAATAGAGACTAAAAGAATAGACATATTGTCAGCACAAGCAGCAGAGCTCATCGCCCTGACACAAGCGTGCATAAGAGCTAAGCACCTGAGAGTAAACATTTACACCGATTCTGTGGCGAGAAAGAGGTTTCTTGACCTCTCATGGGGCCAAGATACAGCATGGCCCCCTTATTCAAGCCCTACTGGAAGCAATACATTTACCAACAGCCATAGCTATCCTAAAATGTAAAGCACATACTAGAGCCACAGATACCATTTCCCAAGGCAATGATCTGGCAGACCGAACTGCTAAACAGACAGCTCAGACCCCACTAGACATGACAAAGTTACAGGCTCAATCAGTGTCCAACGCCATGACAGTTAGGGATCCTTCCAAGGATGTACAAGACATACAGACACATGCTACTATGGACGAATTAAAGAAATGGTCGGAACAAGGAGGGGTACTGACTGATCAGGGTTGGATGAATAAGGGCAAATCCACATGGTTTCTTCCTGATTCGATGGTACAAGTGATTATAAATACCGCACATAGTCCTGCACGCTTAGGAGAGAAAGCAATGATAGATAGCTTACAGAATATATGGTTCAACAAGCACCTGCGTGCAGCAGCGAAACAAAAGGTCAGAACATGTATGATCTGTTGCCAATTCAATCCAGGTAAAGGCATTCCGATGGAACAAGGTGGATTCCATCCACCTGACCACCCTTTTGAAGTGCTCCAAATGGATTATATCCAAATAAACAGATGTAGAGGTTACAAATATGTCCTGGTACTAATGAAGCAGGTGTCCCTTCTGTTAGGGTATACCTGGAAATTCCATTGTGTGCGACATCCTGAAGCAGCAGGCCTTGTAGAAAGACATAATCAGACATTGAAAATTAGACTAGCAAAGATTTGCGCAGACAAAGGTGTAGATTGGATGGTAGCCCTACCGGTTGCCCTCTTTTACATGCGAATGGTAGCTCATTCTAGAACAGGCTTATCTCCCTATGAAGTGGTCTTTGGTAGACCACCAAATATGTGGGGCACTCCAATGCCTAAAAGATTACTGATGTTGATAGTAACATGCTGACAGATTACCTGGCTTCCTTGATGTCTGCACTACTCTCTTGTTGTTCTCAGGTTGCTGCCGCCTTCCCTGACAACACCCAGGTCAAGGGACACTCCATCGCTGATCCGGAACTTTGATAGATCAAGCCCTCTTAAGCCGAGGTGGAAGACGCCTAAATTGGTGTTGCTAACAACAAGGACCGCCGTTAAAGTCGAGGGACGGAAAGGATGGATACATCATTGCAAACGTTACTTTGGGAATAACTGTACTTTCCAAAAGAACACTGACTGCTTGGACTTTGAGCCCCCTTTTCTAGAGGAGACTCCCCAGCAGGAGTTAAACTTAGATCTAAAAAGTCAGAACCCGTTTGATCAATTAAGTCCACTAGGTGGTGAAGCGGTTGAACATGTATTCTGGCTTGCATAAGATCTTGGACAATAACATAAAAAAAAAAAAGAGCAAGATAAGAAGCAAATACTGTAAAATATTACGTGGTAGATGTATAGTGACTGTGATTTTTCTATCTCTTCTGTGCATCACGATAATATGTATCAGCTTAATACTACATGCTATTTTTCCTCCTATTGCCTCACTCTTATACTCCTCCACTAATGATACCATAAAGCACACATTTAGTGATCTGCCATCCCATGAGTTATCATATCCACTTGCCTTACGCAGCAATACCTTTATTCAGATGCTGCACCATTCACATCAGGTTAGCAATGCTACAGACTGCTGGGTCTGTGGCCGATTTCCCCCGTATCAGAAGGTAAAGGGAGTGTTGACTCTTTTTCCTTTTCCGTTCTCCCATAATGGTTCTTGCGGAGCATGGTTTGCCTTAATGACATCCATCAACGGTGATGCCAAAGAATGTCAAGACAAGGAGTGTAGGGGCGAGTGGGTATGGGGTAACTTGAATAAAGTCATGAACAAAGCATGTTTCCCAGATGAAGAGGGACTTCCCCAAATGAAAGGTACAGATCTAGAAAATGAAGAGTATCTGCAAGGAAATGTGACCCTCGACTTTATAGTGTTGAATGTCAAGCCCATACACAATTTAGGTCCATCCTCAATTACAGTCCTGCCAGTAAAAGGGAACTTGTGTGTCAGAAAAGAAGGCTCAGTACATTTGGGGCACAGTGAGTGTGATACTATAATAGTATTCAAAGACAAAGGAAAGTCCTATTTCAGAGCATCACGACACACCTACTTTATTTGTGGCCAGACAGCCTATGTGCAACTGCCCTTAGACTGGGGTGGGACGTGCTACATATCATTTCTTTCATTCCTAATAACGCACCGTCTGTATACAAAACAATAACAAGGCTCCACAAGATTGCCCAAAGCATACATCAAGACCCAGGCACGTGGACATGGTCCGGTTGGCTCTGGGGATTAATATCGGCTTGGGGATGGAAAGTGTTGACCGTCTGTGGGTTGATACTATTAATAATATTCAGTTGCTGCCTGTGTCTACAATGTGGGCCAGCGATTTGCGGCCTGTGTGCCACATCATGTATTCCACGTTCAAGTTCTCATTCAAAATCCCGGAAGAAGAAAGAAGAGCAAATGATGTTACATGAACAGATTGATGGATTCCTGAGGATCGATATCTCATGAAGGGTCCGTAGGGGACAAGGAGGGAATGAGGAAATATGAATTTTTATGATCAATTGTGTCCCCTATCTAGACCCCAACGGCTCCATGTACATGCTACAAGTACATGTATGTTCCCTGCAATTCAAGCTATGAAGACGCAAATACAATTGTGTCCAACGTCAACATGTCCTCTTTCAGATCCGCCCTGAATGGGTCGAATATTCCGTTCCTAAGTATGCCTTGCCACCGTCTTTATATGGTGTACTTTTCACGTTTTTCAGCTCTGGCAAGTTAGGCCCTGAATTCTGCCATCAAGCCTTTTCCTGCCTTCTGCCTCTGAATGCTCCAGCCTGGACCTGCATCTGTATCCATGACCTTTGTCTTACTTCCTGCGCAGCTAACGGTGCCTGGCCCGGCCTGTTGCCTGCCAAAACTGTATTCAGCCTTCAAGTTATCTGCTCCGCTCCTCGAGAAATACATTCCTGCCTGGAGAAGGAGGAATTTAAACATGACCCATCTGCAAAGGAGAAAGCCTAGCCTTTCTGTCTCTTTTTGTGTGATTACAAAGCTCACGTCAGTGAAAAGCCCATAGCCCCCGTGCAAGACCTCTGCAGTAAATGAAGTAAATGAAGAAATAGATGCCACATCGGCTTTTGGTGATGAGCAACCTATGTCACAAATCAGTCCCTGCTCCAGACATCAGATATCAGATAAAACAAGATGTGCTGGTTGTCCTGACACTGAAGGCCTCACTTCCAGACTTGTCCGGTTGCATAGCAACCCTCCTCACGTCAGTTACACGTCATGCTCGAGTTGAGCACAAGTAAGGCAAAGTTCCAGTACAATTCCAGCAGATCACGCAACCCCCTCCAGGTATCCACCCACACATGACAAATTACCCATTATCATCAAGTGGACGCCCACATGGACGCCCACCTTCACACCCTCTTACACGCCCACATGCTCTTATCTCACTCTCTTTTGCTCTTTTCGTTTCCGATGTATATATACTGTACTCTGTGAATAATGTTTTGAGAATATTGAGAATACTTTTGAGTCCCTTCCAGATCCTTTGTGGTGATGGTAATATTCTCCCTTTGACTCGAGTTATTGGAATAAAGCCCTTTTTGAACCTGATACCACAGACTCAGCCTCTTGCTTTATGCATGATCTTATTTATATACTAAAATTCTGAGAGCGTAATATTTTATTCACGACATCGGAAGGAGTGACTTATCATCATCTTCCGGCTACGTATGGGATTTCCTGTAGTGTGTTGATTAGTATATTTTACCAGTTAGGAAAATTAGATTATAATATGTCTAATGTAGATAATATTCTTGGGCAATTGCCTATGAATAAAGCACTGAATCCTGCAAAGGAAGCTAACACTTTAGGTGAGATTTTTTTAGAAACGAAAGAATTAACCTTAGAATATGTTTTTAGAAACAATTTAACTTGCAGTTTAAAGGGAGAAGAGAAGAATTTTTTAGACATGGTTGAGAAAAGAAGGTTGAACATGCACAAGAAAGCAGAAGGGCATAAAATGAGTGACACCATGTGGGATATTGAGAAAGAAAAGGAATTGAAAAATGGAGCCAGTCCAACTATGGCTATAGATGCCCCACAGAAAGGCAAACTGTGCATTACCAGGAAGAGATCCCGGTATGATTATTATTTCATAGGGACTAGTGAGTGCCATGATACATACTTTATTGCAACCGGATGGGGATTTAGAGGAGGAGAAGATCCAGTTTTCCCGGGAGTGTATTATATTTGTGGGAACAAGGCTTATTACCGTTTGCCTGGCCATTGGTTTGGTACAGGTTATGTTGGCCTGGTCTTCCCAAAGATTTTTCACATGGATAGAGTAGATGATGCTGAACAAACTAATCTATTAACACGCCATAGAAGAGAAACATGGACAGAAATTGTAGGAGATATTTTTGGAGCTTTATTTCCAGCAGTGGGAATTTCTTTAAATGCATTTGGCATTCGGAAGCTGTCAACAGTGGTGGATCGCTTGTCAACAAGCACCGCTGGAGGCTTTCTTTTGGTTAATACAGAAATGGTTGCTTTACGCGCTATGGCAATGCAAAATCGACTTGCCCTTGATATTCTTTTGGCAAAAGAGGGTGGAGTGTGTGGAATGCTGAAAGTTCAACATTGTTGCACTTACATTCTTGACGAAAGTAAAGATCTAAAAGTGTATATCAAAAATATTACTGATTTGCATGAAGAATTAGTACCTCTGGAAGCTGAAAGTATCTGGACTAGAATGGCTAATAAAATGATTGCTATTAAGAATTTTATAGCTAAAATAGGTAGCACCATTTTTGGTAAGATATTATTTCCATTAACCTGTGTAATCGTTGCATTATTGATTCTTAGATTAGGGTGTATGTGTTGTAGATATAGAAGAAATAAAAAGAAAATCACAAAAGAAAATGTTAAAAGAAGACAAAAGAAACCAGAAAGAGATCCACAAGAAATAGAATTAGAAGAGCTAAGAGAAAGCATATATATTGAAACTAAGAAAGAAGACGAGTTAGAAACAAGGGTTTGATAAATGAACAAGAAGATATTTCGATTTCTTCCAAAAAGGGGAAACTAAATTGATTTTTTGGGGGTTTTTTGTTTTTTGTGGTGATTAGATATCACCAAAGGGGGGATTGATGGAGCAGGGTTTTTTCTTTAAAACCGAATACCTGTTTCATTTTCGCATGTTATAATTAAAAGTACTACTGATTAATGAATAACTACTAAAAGATTGTCGAGTTTGATTTAATCAATCCTACTAACAGAAGAATCACACATGGGAATGCTATTGCATGGCTTAAATAATAAGTGAACTAAGTTGGTGAGCAAATTGACAGAAATAGATGTTGCTTATGTGATGTATTGTGTTTTGCGCTTATAATTAATATGCATTAATGGCTTTTGATGTCGCAAATGGCTAGATAAATACACACACATAAGGGTATTAGCAGGGGAATAACACTGTTTAATCATTCCCGTGCAGTAATTATGTTTTGTGTCTCCTTTTAATTAAGTTGACCATTGTGGCCTGTGAAAACATGGCTACCATCCGCAGCCTGCTTTGCGTAGATGGAAATTTTGCAAGGAAGCTTCACGTTGCCTGTGACCTTGCCCACTCGACAGAAAATGAAAAGTCATGAACATGACGACAAACTTAGGACGGATGCCAAAGAACCCCTGAACATGAAAATGATACAAATACGAATGCTGAACTTATGAACCAATGATTCCACCACTGAGATACAAATTATCTAACTTCCGTAGAAGTATCGAATTAGTCATGAACATTCAATTTTTCCTATTCATTATTTGGGACAATCTAAGTGTGAGAAAATTTCGTATTGTAACAAGAGGACATTATTTCTGCCATTTCATCCGTTCTGAATAATAAAATGTAACATTACAAAATGCAAATTTAGTATAAATACTAGTAGACTAGAGAGGTCTAGCGCCACTTCTTCCCGAACTGATGATCCGAGGTCCCTACGCTGACGGAGAGGACGGTGTCTTTGCATGACGGCTAGAGACTCTGATGGAATTACTGAAGACCGGTTCTGACTTAGGATCTGACATGTAGACAGAATAGGTAAATATGAGAGAATTGAATTTGCATTTAATTGGCTTTTCTTACAATTTTGGATAAAGAAATATTCTGTTTGAATCTCTGTGTCGGGTGGTTATTTTCTTGTCATGATTATTGAATTTATTTGCATATTGTGTGAAAAGTTTTCGCTAGATTTATAAGCAACTAGTAGATGCCATTGACCTCAGGATATATGCAGATTGGTTAAGAAGCAGAAAGTGTTTCCCCTTGTACATGGCACGGACAGGGTGGTAGGATGAATGTTGGTGTAATGGGCCCCACCAGCGTGTGATGTGTATGTGCGTGTGTGACTGTGAGATCACTCCGTCCGTGGAAGTAGAGGGGATTGGGAAGTTCCGATCTGCACCATACACACCGGTATACCCGATACCAGTTTAAAAGAACCCTGGCCTCACAAAATGGATGCTGCAGCCACAGACATGAGTCTGGCCTCCTGCTGATGGGCGAAACTCCGGCAGGGGAGGCCTGGACAATAGGTTTTCTGTCACACCTCCCAGATAGGCTTTAGTGTATTGAGGCTGGGTGGGGGCACTCTGAGAGTGCTTTGAAGTCTGCACTGGGGGCACATTTGGTGTCCCTGTGCATAGCCCAGTTCAAACCGGTTGCAGGGGCTACCAGCCCCTGCTCTGGCGTGAAACTGGACAAAGGAAATAGGTGTAGCCACCTCTCTTTCCAAACCCTCCCATAGGTGGGTCTCCAGAGTATGTCCAACCCCTTCTTTGGGTATAAGAAAGGAACCCCTGGCTACAGGACTTTAGATTACACCTGGACAAAACTCTGCTACATATATCCTAGAACTTCGACGATCTACACGACTAGATGACTGAAGAATCTCCCTTGGAGTAAAGGAGTTACTCTCCTGCTTGGCAGGCACCAAAGACACATCTGACCGGTCAGCATCTCCGAAGCTCCCGACGGACTCCGAAGTAATTGCAGCCAAGGAGGTGGATTTCCAGGCTTCTCCGAGGCCGACCTGAGTCCCCAGCAAAACTGAGACCCGCAGCCCTCGTGAGTACCATGGAACCGGAACCCCTGGACACCGTGCACATTTGCAAGTGCATTAACTTCTCGACGTTCCTTGAGGCTGTGCATTGGGTTACTTGTAGCCCAGACCCCGAGCACCTTTTCCACCGAAGATTGCTGGCCTACACTCCACGAGTGTTCCGTGAGACGGCCCTTTGTGTTTTCGCTTGAGGTACCTTCGCGACTGGTGGGTCCCTGAGAAGGCAACTTTGACTTTTCTTGGGTTTCCCTGGTTGCTCCAGACGTGCCCTGACTCTCCACCACTTGGTGAGTCCCCCGGACTTTGCTGGTCCGCACTGAAGAATTTCTTTTCTTTCTGTGTGGGTTGCTGTTGCCAAGGCTTGTTGGGTCCTATCCGGTCACCGACACCGCAGCACTCGACATCCTTCATGGGACAGCTCAAATCCAGCTCCTGGTCATCGTCGACGCCTCCTGGTCCTCGTGGCTGCAGACTCAAGCTTCACCTCTTCAACCTGAAATCACCCGACATCGGGGGGCTTTCGACTATCGTGCCCCTGGTCACTGGCAAGTGACCCAGACTCTGTCCCCTCTGCTTTCAGGTTCTTCTCATCTTCGATCCAGGCTCGGACCACATCGGACACTTTCCACTTCGACAGCAGCACTTTGCAGCAGATCGCCATTGAAATCAACAACGATTCCCGACACCAAAAGACACCTATGCACCCGTCTTCCCTGGGTGAGGTAACTAGAGTACTCCGGTGCTCCTGTGGGTGTTGGCCCTAGAACCCCTTAAGTCTAAAGGGATTTGCTCAAAGTCCTCTCCTAAGTGTCCTTAATCTTTAAATTTACAACTGTGACTTTCCTCATAGAAGCTAATGGCGTCTCACGGCTGTGTTCTCACTGTTGGACAGGCCATATGAAGGGCTTGCTCCCTCCCCGCCTGACAGGGCCCAAGCCCCGGCCCTCCAGGTGTACCCACAGAAACAACCCGCACCCCGTCTCCCGACGGAACTCCTGCCCCCGGACATCCATGTATCATGGGGCCGAACCACTACCGGCTCCCCCGGCCGGACCAGCCGCCATCTTGGACACTGCACCACGAGGCCGCGTGGCCTCAGCTCGACCCTAACCCTGGGCCTGGCCAGGCCCCGACATCCCGGCACCACCATCCACCCAGGAGGTGAACGGACCACTTGGCAGGTCAATGGGAGAAAGAAGTGTCGATGGCTCTCCCCCGCCAGGTGCCGATCGCCCTCCAGCTCCCCCGGGCGCTGGCTCCACCCCCCTGCTGGGTGTCTGGACTCCCTCATCCCAGACCTTCCGACCTCCAAGTGCGAGGGTCCGGACATCAAAGGGCGCCAGACCTATAACTAGGGCAGCTCCAGAGCAGGAAGGCAGTTGTATCCTGGAGTCGAGAGACACCGAGAAGAACTCATCCTTGACGGACTACCGGCGCTGCCGTAGCCCTGCCTTGTGAACTATCACTCTGCCTGCTGGCGCTGCCGCGGACATCTGCATCCTCCATCCTCGTCGGGACCTGCTGGCGCTGCCGCGGACCGTGTAACGACCACCTTCATCGGGACCTGCTGGCGCTGCCGCGGACCGTGTAACGACCACCTTCATCGGGACCTGCTGGCGCTGCCGCGGACCGTGTAACGACCACCTTCATCGGGACCTGCTGGCGCTGCCGCGGACCGTGTAACGACCACCTTCACCGGGACCTGCTGGCGCTGCCGCGGCCCATCCAAGCTAGAACACCGAGCTCGAGGATTGTGAGCTATCCATCATCGCATCTACCAGATTGGTAACCAGACTGTCCCGCTACCCCCTTTCCCAAACCAAGAGACTAGAATCGAGGGGACCCCTGAGTCCAGACCTCCTTGTACCATTCCATCGTACCTTAAGAAATCGCTTATAAAGAACGTTAAATCCTATCCTTGTGTGGTGTACATCTGTGGGGGGGAAGTTACTCGTCTGTACGATCGCTGGAGACGGCTCTCCCCGGAGACCTCTCCCCTTGTCCTCGGCCGACCCTCCCGGTCCGTCTAACATTGGTGGCCAGCGGCGCGATCCGAATCAACGCGTAATCGTACAGAGAGTAGCTCACCCCACGACAAAACCACAATGTCAACCAAAGAGAGCGGATCCACCGAGAAATTCCAGATGGAGAAATTGGAAGAGTACAGCCATCGTGAATTGAAACAATTCTGCATGGAACTAGGCATTGCTACCACCGGCCTGAGTACCAAGGACGATTTCAAGCACGCCATTGAGTCGTGGGCAGAAACCGGGGTCGCCAGATCCCCAGACCGAAACATGGCAGCATCAGAGAGGAACGCCACGGCTCCCGAGGAGCGAGGAACGGGCCTCTCGCAGGAACAGATCCAAGAAAGAGAAAAAAACAGACTACATGAGTTAGAAATGGCACGGCTCAAAATGGACGGTGAACTAAAATTAGCCGAGCAAAAACTGAACCTAGAACATCTGCGGCTCCGAGAAGAACGGGAAGAAAAACAGAGGCAGAGAGAGCTCGAAGAAAAGAGATTAACATACGAACACGAGCGCAAACTGGCAGAAATAGACCTACGGAAGCAGAACAAAGAACCGGAGGTGCCCGAGCGGCCGCGCACCCCGGGAGCGACAGAAAAGAAAGTCCACATCCCCAAGGATGTCGTTCGAGAGTATGTCCGAGAGGACGACATACAACAGTGGTTCAAGGCCTACGAGATCGCCATGACCTCCCACCGGATCGATCGAAGTGACTGGGGAGCCGGCCTATGGGGGAGGTTCGTCAACGAAGGCCGCGATGCCCTGCTACAGCACCCAGACCATCAGATGTCATCCTATGACCACATGAAGGCTGCCCTCCTCCCCCGATATGGGCTCACACCTGAAATGTACCGCCAGAGGTTTCGAGACTGCACCCGGATCCCAGGTACAACTTGGGTGGAATATGTCAACTATTTCAGCCGAGCCTTCGAGGGTTGGATCAAGGGAAGCCACGTAACGACCTACGAGCAACTTTTTAATCTCATGGTGTGGGAGCACCTCTCTAACAACTGCTTCGTCGAGCTCAGGCAGCACCTCCTCGACAGTAAATTGACTGACCCACGGCAACTCGCCGCCGAAGCTGACCGGTGGGAAAGCACCCGAGTGGGCCGGAGAGGGCCACACGAACAGAACCGGAACAACCAAGGTCCGCACCGTCCCAGAGGAGGAGGAGGAGGCCAGGGACGAGGAAGAGACACCGTCCCGGCCGCTCCCGCTGCCAGCACCCCGCCCCCGGCCAGCCGGGGCAACCCCCCGATGCGCCCGGGGTTCCGAGCCAACGTCACGTGTCATCGATGCCAGCGAGTCGGCCACTACGCCAATGACCCGAACTGTCCACAGAACCAAACTCCAAAATCCCGCCAGGTAGCTGCCGCCGCCCTGGGGGGAGAACAAATCTCCGAAGAACAAGAAGAATACGAGCAGGCACAACAAGAGTGGGAACCGGCCGCCATGGTTCTAGCGTGCCTAGGGGGAAAAGACATGGTCCCGCGGGCTCCCCTACCCGCCAACACCAGGAAATATAGTCAGTGGGTGAACATTAATGGGCGCCGGGCCGAAGCACTACGTGACACGGGGGCCAGTGTGACGGCCGTCCGCTGTCACCTGGTAAAACCAGAGCAGATCCTGCCGAACATTCTCTGCCCCGTCCGTTCAGCCGACAATTCAGAGAGTCTATGTCGGATGGCCTGCGTCCCCTTCGAATGGGGAGGAGTCTCCGGCATGTTGAAGGTGACGGTCCGGGATGATGCCCCCGTGGACTGTCTCCTGGGGAATGATCTTGAGAGTTCCCCGTGGGCCGCCGTCGAGAGAAGAGAGCACCTGGGGATGTTGGGCCTCCCGGACTGGGCGTGCGTAACCACCCGGTCCATGGCCGCCCGTGCCATCCCCCGACCAGAAGAACCAGAATGGCCTGCACCTCCTCCCCCGATCGCTCCAGTAGAGGACACCGACTATACCGACCCCCCAGAGCAAACCCCCGAAGGGGTCGCCCCGCCCCAGGACCTTCCCGACCTGGCTCAGTGGCCTCAAGAAGGGGGGCCCACCCAGGAACAGTTCCGTCAAGAGCAGAAGACCTGTCCCTCCCTCGAGGGACTCCGCCAGCAAGCCCTCGCCCAGAGCGCAGGGGACACCACCGGAGCCCATTGGATCTATTGGGACAACGACCTGTTATACAGTGAACAGAGAATCGCGGAGTTAGGGGCCAGTCGAGTGCTGGTGGTGCCCCTCCGTTTTAGAGACTTCCTGCTAAATTTGGCCCACGATGTCCCTCTGGCTGGACACCTGGGCCAGGACAAAACCTACAGTCGCCTGGTGACCCACTTTTTCTGGTCGAAGATGAGGAACGACGTCCTCAACCACTGCCGGTCCTGCCCCACGTGCCAGGCCAGCGGGAAGAGCGGCCGCAAACTCAAAGCACCTCTGCAACCCTTCCCAGTTGTCACCACCCCGTTCGAGAGGGTGGGAATAGACATTGTGGGGCCCCTGGACCCCCGTACAGCACAAGGACATCGGTTCATCCTGGTACTGGTGGACCACGCCACCCGCTACCCCGAGGCTGTGCCCCTGCGAACTGTAACAGCCCCGGTGGTCGGCCGGGCCTTAACGGGGATCTTCTCCCGGGTGGGCTTCCCCCGAGAAGTCGTCAGCGACAGAGGCACAAACTTTATTTCGAAATATATGAAATCCCTCTGGCAACAGTGCGGGGTCACCTACCGATTCACGACCCCCTATCACCCTCAAGGAAACGGACTAGTTGAACGATTCAACCGCACGCTCAAGGGAATGATTGGGGGATTGGAAGAGCCCCTCCGTCGCCAGTGGGATGTACTACTCCCGTGTCTCCTCTTCGCCTATCGAGAAGTTCCCCAGAAGTCCCTCAGCTTTAGCCCTTTCGAACTCTTGTACGGGCACCCTGTGCGAGGGCCCCTCAGCCTAGTCAAAGAAGGTTGGGAGATGGCCCCCCTAAAAACCCCTCCAGACGTCTTCAAGTACCTCCTGACACTACGCAATCAGACCAGGCGATTCAGGGAAATGGCAAAAGCGAATCTTGAGGCCAGTCAGGAGGACATGAAAAAATGGTACGATCAAAATGCCTCCTCCGTCGAATTCGAACCTGGTCAACAAGTGTGGGTGATGTCCCCCACCGAACCATGTGCCTTGCAGGACAAGTGGACGGGGCCCTTCAAAGTGGTCGAACGCAAGAGCCCCGTCACCTATCTCATCGATATGGAATCTCCCCGGAACCCCCTCCGGGTCCTCCACACTAACAGACTCAAGCCCCACTTTGTGCGCTCGGAGCTCAGCCTCCTGATGGCTACAGACAGTGGAGCGGAAGAAGACTCCGAGCCTCTCCCTGATCTCCTGAAGACTCAGGAGAAAGATGGTTCCGTGGACGGGGTCCGGCTCTCCGATGCCCTCACCCCAGAGCAGCGCCAAGGCTGCCGGGGCCTCCTGCTGCAGTTTGCTACCTTGTTTTCCCTCACCCCAGGGGTCACCCCCTGGTGCTTGCACGACGTGGACACTGGGGACAGTCCCCCTATCAGACACCGGGCATACCGCGTACCAGATCGGGTGCGGGCCTGTATCCAAGAAGAAGTATCCAAGATGCTCACGCTCGGGGTCATCGAGCCCTCGGATAGCCCCTGGGCCAGCCCGGTCGTGCTGGTCCCCAAAGCTGCTGCCCCCGGCACCACTCCTGAACTCCGATTCTGCGTCGACTATCGGGGCTTGAATGCAGGACCGACGCTCATCCCATCCCCCGAGCGGATGAATTGATCGACCGCATGGGGGCTGCCCGCTACCTCAGCATCTTCGACCTGACAGCGGGCTACTGGCAGATCGGTCTCACACCCCGGGCCCAAGAACGGTCCGCCTTTTCTACCCCCGATGGCCACTACCACTTCAAAGTCATGCCCTTCGGCATGAAGAATGCCCCAGCTACTTTTCAGCGACTAGTGAACCAGGTCTTGGCGGGGCTCGAGGAGTTCAGCGCCGCCTACCTGGACGATATCGCTGTGTACAGCCGCCACTGGTCGGACCACCTCCACCACCTCCGAGAGGTCCTGCAGGCCCTCCAGCGGGCCGGCCTCACAATCAAGGCCGGCAAGTGCCAAATTGGTCAGGGATCCGTGACCTACCTCGGACACCAGGTGGGAAGCAGTCTGGTGGCCCCTCTGCAACTCAAAATCGCTGCCATCCAGTCCTGGCAACACCCAGTCACGCAGACAGAGGTCCGAGCCTTCTTGGGGCTCACCGGCTACTACCGGCGGTTCGTGAGGGACTATGGCAGCATTGTGGGGCCCCTCACGGGACTCACATCCAAAAACCACCCGAAGAAGATTAACTGGACCCCAGACTGTCAAGCGGCCTTCGAGAAGCTGAAAGCCGCCCTGTGCACTGCCCCTGTGCTCCAGGCCCCCGATTACAGTCGGGAATTCATTGTGCAAACGGATGCCTCCGACCATGGCATCGGGGCGGTCCTCTCCCAGCTGAACTCCGAGGGACTTGACCAACCGGTGGCCTTCATCAGCAGACGCCTCCTGGCCCGAGAACAGCGCTGGAGCACAATCGAGAGGGAGGCCTTCGCAGTGGTGTGGGCCCTCAAAAAGCTCCGGCCCTATCTCTTCGGTACCCACTTCCGGGTGCAAACAGATCATCGACCCCTGCAGTGGCTAATGCAGATGCGGGGGGAAAACCCCAAACTATTGCGCTGGTCCATCTCCCTGCAGGGGATGGACTTCACTGTGGAACATCGACCGGGCCAAGACCACGCTAACGCAGATGGCCTGTCACGCTTTTTCCGCCTCGACGAGGAGAGTCCCCAAGAGGATGGGTGACTCTCCCCGCCTTCAGCTGGGGGGGATGCATGTTGGACAGGCCATATGAAGGGCTTGCTCCCTCCCCGCCTGACAGGGCCCAAGCCCCGGCCCTCCAGGTGTACCCACAGAAACAACCCGCACCCCGTCTCCCGACGGAACTCCTGCCCCCGGACATCCATGTATCATGGGGCCGAACCACTACCGGCTCCCCCGGCCGGACCAGCCGCCATCTTGGACACTGCACCACGAGGCCGCGTGGCCTCAGCTCGACCCTAACCCTGGGCCTGGCCAGGCCCCGACATCCCGGCACCACCATCCACCCAGGAGGTGAACGGACCACTTGGCAGGTCAATAGGAGAAAGAAGTGTCGATGGCTCTCCCCCGCCAGGTGCCGATCGCCCTCCAGCTCCCCGGGCGCTGGCTCCACCCCCCTGCTGGGTGTCTGGACTCCCTCATCCCGGACCTTCCGACCTCCAAGTGCGAGGGTCCGGACATCAAAGGGCGCCAGACCTATAACTAGGGCAGCTCCAGAGCAGGAAGGCAGTTGTATCCTGGAGTCGAGAGACACCGAGAAGAACTCATCCTTGACGGACTACCGGCGCTGCCGTAGCCCTGCCTTGTGAACTATCACTCTGCCTGCTGGCGCTGCCGCGGCCATCTGCATCCTCCATCCTCGTCGGGACCTGCTGGCGCTGCCGCGGACCGTGTAACGACCACCTTCATCGGGACCTGCTGGCGCTGCCGCGGACCGTGTAACGACCACCTTCATCGGGACCTGCTGGCGCTGCCGCGGACCGTGTAACGACCACCTTCATCGGGACCTGCTGGCGCTGCCGCGGACCGTGTAACGACCACCTTCACCGGGACCTGCTGGCGCTGCTGCGGCCCATCCAAGCTAGAACACCGAGCTCGAGGATTGTGACCTATCCATCATCGCATCTACCAGATTGGTAACCATACTGTCCCGCTACCCCCTTTCCCAAACCAAGAGACTAGAATCGAGGGGACCCCTGAGTCCAGACCTCCTTGTACCATTCCATCGTACCTTAAGAAATCGCTTATAAAGAACGTTAAATCCTATCCTTGTGTGGTGTACATCTGTAGGGGGGAAGTTACTCGTCTGTACGATCGCTGGAGACGGCTCTCCCCGGAGACCTCTCCCCTTGTCCTCGGCCGACCCTCCCGGTCCGTCTAACATTGGTGGCCAGCGGCGCGATCCGAATCAACGCGTAATCGTACAGAGAGTAGCTCACCCCACGACAAAACCACAATGACAACCAAAGAGAGCGGATCCACCGAAAAATTCCAGATGGAGAAATTGGAAGAGTACAGCCATCGTGAGTTGAAACAATTCTGCATTGAACTAGGCATTGCTACCACCGGTCTGAGTACCAAAGACGATTTCAAGCAAGCCATTGAGTCGTGGGCAGAAACCGGGGCCGCCAGACCCCTGGACCAAAACATTGCAGCATCAGAGAGGAACACCACGGCTCCCGAGGAGCGAAGAACGGGTCTCTCGCAGGAAGAGATCCAAGAGAGAGAAAAAAGCAGACTACATGAGTTAGAAATGGCACGGCTCAAAATGGACGGTGAACTAAAATTAGCCGAACAAAAACTGAACCTAGAACATCAGCGGCTCCGAGAAGAATGGGAAGAAAAACAGAGGCAGAGAGAGCTCGAAGAAAAGAGATTAGCGTACGAACACGAGCGCAAACTGGCAGAAATAGACCTACGGAAGCAGAACAAAGAACTGGGGGTGCCCGAGCAACCGCACACCCCAGGAGTGACAGAAAAGAAAGTACACATCCCCAAGGATGTCGTTCGAGAGTATGTCCGAGACGACGACATACAACAGTGGTTCAAGGCCTACGAGATCGCCATGACCTCCCACCGGATCGATCGAAGTGACTGGGGAGCCGGTCTATG
This sequence comes from Triturus cristatus, assembly GCF_964204655.1. NCBI lineage: Eukaryota > Metazoa > Chordata > Amphibia > Caudata > Salamandridae > Triturus > Triturus cristatus. The sequence continues at coordinate 758,284 of NC_140591.1, forward strand.
GGGGAGGTCCGTCAATGAAGGCCGCGATGCCCTGTTACAGCTCCCAGACCATCTGATGACATCCTACGACCACATGAAGGCTGCCCTCCTCACCCGATATGGGCTCACACCCGAAATGTACCGCCAGAGGTTCCGAGACTGCACCCGGATCCCGGGTACAACTTGGGTGGAATATGTAAATTATTTCAGCCGAGCCTTCGAGGGTTGGATCAAGGGAAGCCACGTAACGACCTACGAGCAACTTTTTAATCTCATGGTGTGGGAGCACCTCTCTAACAACTGCTTCGTCGAGCTCCGGCAGCACCTCCTCGACAGTAAATTGACTGACCCACGGCAGCTCGCCGCCGAAGCTGACCGGTGGGAAAGCACCCGAGTAGGCCGGAGGGGGCCGCACGAACAGAACCGGAACAACCAAGGTCAGCACCGTCCCCGAGGAGGAGGAGGAGGCCAGGGACGAGGAAGAGACACCGTCCCGGCCGCCCCCGCTGCTAGCACCACGCCCCCGGCCAGCCGGGGCAGCCCCCCAATGCGGCCGGGGTTCCGAGCCAATATCACGTGTCACCGATGCCAGCGAGTCGGCCACTACGCCAATGACCCGAACTGTCCACAGAACCAAACTCCGAGACCCCGCCAGGTAGCTGCCGCCGCCCTGGGGGGAGAACAAATTTCCGAAGAACAGGAAGAATGCGAACAAGAACAACAAGAGTGGGAACCGGCCGCCATGATTCTAGCGTGCCTAGGGGGAAGAGACATGGTCCCGCGGGCTCCCCTACCCGCCAACACCAGAAAATATAGTCAGTGGGTGAACATTAATGGACGCAGGGCCGAAGCACTACGTGACACGGGGGCCAGTGTGACGGCCGTCCGCCGTCACCTGGTGACCCCGGAACAGATCCTGCCGAACATTCTCTGCCCCGTCCGTTCAGCCGACAATTCGGAGAGTCTATGTCGGATGGCCTGCGTCCCCTTCGAATGGGGAGGAGTCTCCGGCATGTTAAAGGTGACGGTCCGAGATGATGCCCCCGTGGACTGTCTCCTGGGGAATGCTCTTGAGAGTTCCCCGTGGGCCGCCGTAGAAAGAAGAGAGCACCTGGGGATGTTGGGCCTCCCGGACTGGGCGTGCGTAACCACCCGGTCCATGGCCGCCCGTGCCATCCCCCGACCAGAAGAACCAGAATGGCCAGCACCTCCTCCCCCGATCGCTCCAGTAGAGGACACCGACCATACCGACCCCCCAGAGCAAACCCCCGAAGGGCTCGCTCAGCCCCAGGACCTTCCCGACCTGGCTCAGTGGCGTCAAGAAGGGGGGCCCACCCAGGAACAGTTCCGTCAAGAGCAGAAGACCTGTCCCTCCCTCGAGGGACTCCGCCAGCAAGCCCTCGCCCAGAGCGCAGGGGACACCACCGGAGCCCATTGGATCTATTGGGACAACGACTTGTTGTACAGTGAACAGAGAATCGCGGAGTTAGGGGCCAGTCGAGTGCTGGTGGTGCCCCTCCGTTTTAGAGACTTCTTGTTAAATTTGGCCCACGATGTCCCTCTGGCTGGACACCTGGGCCAGGACAAAACCTACAGTCGCCTGGTGACCCACTTTTTCTGGCCAAAGATGAGAAACGACGTCCTCAACCACTGCCGGTCCTGCCCCACGTGCCAGGCCAGCGGGAAGAGCGGCCGCAAACTTAAAGCACCTCTGCAACCCTTCCCAGTTGTCACCACCCCGTTCGAGAGGGTGGGAATAGACATTGTGGGGCCCCTGGACTCCCGTACAGCGCAAGGACATCGGTTCATCCTGGTACTGGTGGACCACGCCACCCGCTACCCCGAGGCTGTTCCCCTGCGAACTGTAACAGCCCCGGTGGTCGGCCGGGCCTTAATGGGGATCTTCTCCCGGGTGGGCTTCCCCCGAGAAGTCGTCAGCGATAGAGGCACAAACTTTATTTCAAAATATATGAAGTCCCTCTGGCAACAGTGCGGGGTCACCTACCGATTCACGACCCCCTATCACCCTCAAGGAAACGGACTAGTCGAGCGGTTCAACCGCACACTCAAGGGAATGATTGGGGGGTTGGAAGAGCCCCTCCGTCGCCAGTGGGATGTGCTACTTCCGTGCCTCCTCTTCGCATATCGAGAAGTCCCCCAGAAGTCCCTCGGCTTCAGCCCTTTCGAACTCTTGTACGGACACCCTGTGCGAGGGCCCCTCAGCCTAGTCAAAGAAGGTTGGGAGATGGCCCCCCTAAAGACCCCTCCAGACGTCTTCAAGTACCTCCTGACCCTGCGCAATCAGACCAGGCGATTCAGAGAAATGGCGAAAGCGAGGACATGAAAAAATGGTACGATCAAAATGCCTCCTCCATCGAATTCGAACCTGGCCAACAAGTGTGGGTGATGTCCCCCACCGAACCATGTGCCTTGCAGGACAAGTGGACGGGGCCCTTCAAAGTGGTCGAGCGCAAGAGCCCCGTCACCTACCTCATCGATATGGAATCTCCACGGAACCCCCTCCGGGTCCTCCACGCCAACAGACTCAAACCCCACTTTGTGTGCTCGGAGCTCAGCCTCCTGATGGCTACAGACAGTGGAGCGGAAGAAGACTCCGAGCCTCTCCCTGATCTCCTAAAGACTCGCGAGAAAGATGGTTCCGTGGACGGGGTCCGACTCTCAGATGCCCTCACCCCGGAACAGCGCCAAGGCTGCCGGGACCTCCTGCTGCAGTTTGCGACCCTGTTTTCCCTCACCCCAGGGGTCACCCCCTGGTGCTTACACGACGTGGACACTGGGGACAGTCCCCCTATCAGACATCGGGCGTACCGCGTACCAGATCGGGTACGGGCCTGCATCCAAGAGGAGGTGTCGAAGATGCTCACGCTCGGGGTCATCGAGCCCTCGGACAGCCCCTGGGCCAGCCCGGTCTTGCTGGTCCCCAAAGCTGCTGCCCCCGGCACCACTCCTGAGCTCCGATTCTGCGTCGACTATCGGGGCTTGAATGCTGTCACCCGAACCGACGCTCATCCCATCCCCAGAGCGGATGAACTGATCGACCGCATGGGGGCTGCCCGCTACCTCAGCATCTTCGACCTGACAGCGGGCTACTGGCAGATCGGCCTCACACCCCGGGCTCAAGAACGATCCGCCTTTTCCACCCCCGATGGCCACTACCACTTCAAAGTCATGCCATTCGGCATGAAGAATGCCCCCGCTACCTTTCAGCGACTGGTGAACCAGGTCTTGGCGGGACTCGAGGAGTTCAGCGCCGCCTACCTGGACGATATCGCTGTGTACAGTCGCCACTGGTCCGACCACCTCCGAGAGGTCCTGCAGGCCCTCCACCGGGCCGGCCTCACCATCAAGGCCAGCAAGTGCCAAATTGGTCAGGGGTCCGTGACCTATCTCGGACACCAGGTGGGAAGCGGTCTGGTGGCCCCTCTACAACTCAAGATCGCTGCCATCCAGTCCTGGCAGCCTCCAGTCATGCAGACCGAGGTCCGAGCCTTCTTGGGGCTCACCGGCTACTACCGGCGGTTCGTGAGGGACTATGGCAGCATTGTGGGGCCCCTCACGGAACTCACATCCAAAAACCACCCGAAGAAGGTCAACTGGACCCCAGACTGTCAAGCGGCCTTCGAGAAGCTGAAGGCCGCCATGTGCACTGCCCCTGTGCTCCAGGCCCCCGACTACAATCGGGAATTCATCGTAAAAACAGATGCCTCCGACCATGGCGTCGGGGCGGTCCTCTCCCAGTTGAACTCCGAGGGACTTGACCAACCAGTGGCCTTCATCAGCAGACGCCTCCTGGCCCGAGAACAGCGCTGGAGCACCATCGAGAGGGAGGCCTTCGCAGTGGTGTGGGCCCTCAAAAAGCTCCGGCCCTACCTCTTCAGTACCCACTTCCGGGTGCAAACAGATCATCGGCCCCTGCAGTGGCTAATGCAGATGCGGGGGGAAAACCCCAAACTATTGCGTTGGTCCATCTCCCTGCAGGGGATGGACTTCACTGTGGAACATCGACCGGGCCAAGACCACACCAACGCGGATGGCCTGTCACGCTTTTTCCGCCTCGACGCGGAGAGTCCCCAAGAGGATGGGTGACTCTCCCCGCCTTCAGCTGGGGGGGACGCATGTTGGACAGGCCACATAAAGGGCTTGCTCCCCCCCCGCATGACAGGGCCCGAGCCCCGGCCCTCCAGGTGTTACCCACAGAAGCAACCCGCACCCCGTGTCATACGGGACTCCTGCCCCCGGACATCCCTGTATCATGGGGCCGAACCACTACCGGCTCCCTCGCCCGACCCGGCCGCCATCTTGGACACTGCACCACGAGGCCGCGTGGCCTCAGCTCGACCCTAACCCTGGGCCTGGCCAGGCCCCGACATCCCGGCACCACCCTCCACCCAGGAGGTGAACGGACCACTTGGCAGGTCAATGGGAGAAAGAAGTGTCGATGGCTCTCCCCCGCCAGGTGCCGATCGCCCCCCAGCTCCCCCGGGCGCTGGCTCCACCCCCCTGCTGGGTGTCTGGACTCCCTCATCCCGGACCTCCCGACCTCCAAGTGCGAGGGTCCGGACATCAAAGGGCACCAGACCTATAACTGGGGCAGCTCCAGAGCAGGAAGGCAGTTGTATCCTGGAGTCGAGAGACACCGTGAAGAACTCATCCCTGACGGACTACTGGCGCTGCCGTAGCCCTGCCTTGCGAACTATCGTCCTGCCTGCTGGCGCTGCCGCAACCCTTTGCATCCTTCATCCTCGTCGGGACCTGCTGGCGCTGCCGCGGACCGTTGTAACTACCACCTTCACCGGGACCTGCTGGCGCTGCCGCGGACCGTTGTAACTACCACCTTCACCGGGACCTGCTGGCGCCGCCGCGGCCCGTCCATCTAGAGCGCCGAGCTCGAGGATTGTGAGCTATCCATCATATCATCGCATCTACCAGATTGGTAACAAGACTGTCCCGCTACCCCCTTTCCCAACCAAGAGACTAGAATCGAGGGGACCCCTGAGTCCTGACCTCCTTGTACCATTCTATCGTACCTAAAGATTGCTTATAAAGAACGTTAAACCTTATCTTCGTGTGGTGTACATCTGTGGGGGGGAAGTTACTCGTCTGTACGATCGCTGGAGACGGCTCTCCCCGGAGACCTCTCCCCTTGTCCTCGGCCGACTCTCCCGGTCCGTCTAACATGACAGAACACAAACAACAACTTTTTGTCCCCTCCACTGTGACATTGGCAACCAAAAATAAAAAATGGCAGTCCATCGCGGCCAAGGTGAATGCTGTCGGAGAGGTGAGGAGGACAGTGGGCAACTGCAAGAAGCGCTGGCATGATGTCAAGCGCAAGACCAAGATGAACCTTGCAGCCAACCTGAAAACAGCAATGCAGACTGGAGGTGGCAGGTGGGAGTCCAGTGCCACAGGAGGAGCTGGATGCGTTGGAGGAACAGTTGCCCCAAGTCATATGCGAGCAGACAGTGGTTGGAGTTCCGGGACAGGATACTGCTCAATATGACCAGACACAACAGCAACACGGTGAGTACTAACCAGGGACTGGGGGGACAGTGGGAGTTGGGCCTAATGGCACTCATGCACAATTAAATATACCGCAGTGCACACCCACAATGACAGCGGATCAGATCCCGGATCCCCTCGGCCCTGCTGGTCTAGACACATATCACCCTACTCAACCAATACATTGCAAGACATATATTGGTGGGCTCACAGACCTGGAAATGTGCACAGAAAAGTCATACAAATATAGTCCTAGTATCGTATCAGAGCACAAAATAAGGGGGGATATTCACAAGGAAGTGGCGGAGAGAGGCGTTAGCTTTCTTGGCTTAATGCCTCTCTCCCCCACTTCGGAAAAGCAAGGCTGCACCATATTCCCAAGGACATGGTGCAGCCTTGCTTTTCCCGTTGCGATGGCGCTAAGTTTCACAACTATGCGCCAACGCAGGCACCCTTGCACCCGAGTGCAAGGGTGTTTGCAAGCAGGGAGGTTTGTTTATGTACAGGAAGGTGTCCCTTTCTGCACATAAACAAACCTAAAATGCCATTTTGAAACTTTTTTTTTTTTGTTTTAACCCTGTTTATTGAAAAGGACACAGTTCTACACAGCTTCTTGCCTACAACCCTGGGGCCGGCAGCATACTTCGTATAAATAAGAAAGAAGGGGAAAGGAAAAAACACAGCTGTCAGGCCAACAACCCAGAGGGGCAGGCAGCGTGTAGGGTGCTAGATAGTCAGAAGGCAGTTCATACAAATTATGGCTGGTATACTCCAAACTGTCCTGCAATGCAAAACAGTTATAAAACACTTTGGTCAGAAAGCAAAGTAACTGAAGAGAACATTGTGCGGTCAGGTGCAAAAGAAGTACTTCTACCAGGTGCTTTACCCAGCGTGGCAGAAAAGGTCCCCCGCCCCGCAAGCCGACCCATCACAGTCAACCACCCGTCCCGCAGGCCAAGGTGTCTCACCATCCCTCCACTCAAGCAGGCAGCACTAGCAGTCGACCATACACCACCATCTACCCTTCTACGCCAGGCGCGTCATCACCAGTTGCATCAGGGTCAATCCCGGCAGGGCCCGAATTCTTGTGTAGCAAGTACATGGTATAAAGCCCCCAGAAGTTCTTAGGTCTACTCCGAGGTGGTAGTAATTCGCTAAAGGTCTCGGCCTGCGTACAGCAATACAGTATATCACGAGACCATTGGGGCATCGTGGGCGTCAGGCCCTTCAACCAACACATCGCCACTCTTCGTCGAGCTATTAGCAACCCCATGTCCACCACTCTGCGTATTGCTTTAGGTAATGGTTGAGAGTAGCCCAGAAGAGCAAGGGCAGGTTCCGGGGGAAGGTCAGTATTCACAATCTTTCCCAATTCCAAAAACACAGATTCCCAAAATTTTGAAACCCCTGGACAATGCCAAGCTAAATGAAAAAAATCGGCAGTAAGCGCGCGGCAGCGGTCGCAGGTCGAATCGTCCCGCAATCTGTACCGGCATAGCCTCTCCGGAGTATAATACACCCTATGTATACATTTAAAAGGGATCAACCTATGTCTGCCATGGAGGGAGATACGTCGCGTGGAGGTGCAGCAATAGTTCCACATGGGATCATCTATGTTGAGTTGGAGATCATGCTGCCAAGCCTGTCTGGCTTTGGTATAGTGATGTGCCCTGTGAGACATTGACAATTTATATATTGTGGAGACCGTCTTGCGCGGGGTGGTGGTTTAGATGATATAGGTCAATTCTGGAACCTCAGGTGGCTCCAGAATGTCATCACCCAGTAAGTCTCGCAGGGCTCAACTGAAACAGTTGCAGCATAGTACCAGTTACCGTTGAGACCTCCACCTCTCCGCACGTTTTCACCACCCCATCCTGAAACAAGTCACCCATTGTCGGTAGCCATTTTGTAACTTACATGTGTTCCGCTTTATGCAGCACACATGTAAGTTACAAACAGCATTTTTTGAAAAGGTTTGATTATGTACAGGAAGGGACACCTTCCTGTACATAAACAAACCATGGCATTTTGTATTTTCCATCTGTGCTGCACAAGGCAGCACACAAGTAAAATGCAAAAACAAGGCGAAATTAAGCATTTCTCCTCGTATAACCAACTTAAGACCAGGGTTTTCCTGGTCTTAAGTTTGGCGTTAGCTCTTATTTGCGCTGCCCTTGTGAATAGCGGGGCAGTGCAAATATCAATGGGTGTTGCGGTGGAACGCACACCACAACACCCACTGCACGCCGCTTTCATGCTAAACACAGCATGAAAGGGGGCCTATTCACAAGTCAGCGTTAAGCCACGTTAAGTTTGTTTATCACCGCCGTGTGTATAAGGCGAGGCCCCTATCGCCACCTCAACAGTGATGTTGTGGTGGCGATAGGGGCTGCCCCAAGGTCTACGTGAAAGAGCAACGGTCCACATTGATTGGAGATGCAGCAGGCTGTCAAAATGTCCCCCTTGCCTCAACACCACGCTAATGCATGTGCACATATGTCTGAGTTGTGTGCAAGAATGTGCATGTGTATCAAGGGTGACACAACTGCACGTACACAATCTTGCACACAATGCAGACAAACATGCACAATGCTGCATGTCTGCTGACATTGGTGGTGGCGTGTCCACTCGTGCACATGATCAGTCACACACAGTGCATCCTCATGTCTAGTACCAGAGAGATGCGGACCTGTGCAGATGATTTGTATATGCGTGCTGTTGAGGCAAGGGGGCCATGTAGACATCCTGCCACTTCTCCAGTAAATGTGTCCACATGCGTGTCCATGAGATGCAGTCCTGTGTACACAGTGACGGCTCGCAGTTGGAGTGCTGCTGTGCGGTGGTGCGGGCGGTGGAGTGGGGTGGGGGAGGGGCAGGATGGGGTTATGAAAGTAAATAAATAATTCCAAACATTTACCTTGCACTTGCTGCATCGTAAACTCTGCGATGCAGCAAGTACAAGGTAAATATTTTAATTCATTGATTTACTTACCTAATTCCAGCCTGTCGTGTGTCCAACTCCACTACCCCCATCCTGCCCCTTCCCCTACCCGCACCAGCCCCCCGCACCACCGCCCTGCAGCACTCCCACTGTGAGCTGTCACTGTGTGTACACCAAGTGAGAAACCATCTAGTGAGTCTGCATACCAGAAACACATGCAATGTCACAACTAACTGATCATGCTGCCTACTGGCTCAAACGTGCATATCCCACAATGCGCACAAACAGCAGACTTCACTGAAAAGGTGATGTAATACAATGAGCAGGGGGGCTATGCCTACAACGCCACAGGACGGGGGCAATGCATATCAGGAATATGTCAACCAAATCTGTACTGCATGACTTGGCTGTATGCAAGACTCACAGAACTACAATGTCCCTGTAAAGAAGTAAGACAACCAAAGTATGACAACAAGCAAGGATAGCAATGTTGCTACAAATAATGACAACTAGACAAATGGCACACACACGCCTTAGGTCGAATTGCACACCTCCACTCCCAAGTGCACACATCTGCTATACAGAAAACACCATTCCAACCCAATCCTGGTGTTAGTTGCCCATGACACCATTATGTGCATGTAAACCTATCTGTTTGGTAAGTCAACTGTGTCAGTGAACAAAGAACTGGTCGGGTCTGACTCTTTGAAGAGTATAAAGCAAAAAACAATAAAACAAGGCAGTGTGGACTATGTAGTGGACCCGGGGAAGGGATCTCGCTATCTCTTAAAGGGGAAGAAAAAAAAAAAACCTTCAGGGGAAAATTATTGACCAGCTGTCGGCAGGCCACCAACATTGTGAATCATCACTAACACATTAAGAGTAACAAACAAATACCCATTCTCACACTGCCTGCCACCACATGAATCATCTCTTCTCAACACACATGATGATGATGCATCGCAACAACCAACGTCACTCAGCGTGCAATGCATGCCAGCATTTACCTGTTCTTCCGTTGTGTTCACCGTGATTAACTGGTGGTACATTGCAGAATGCAGATCCTCCATTTGTTCACAAAGCAGAGAATTACCAGTGTAAATCAAATTAAAATAATGTCACATGTGGGACAGGAAAGGATCGATAGTCACGGCCCAGGGTTGGCGGCAGGAACACATTTGTTTGTATTCTCCGTCCAATGCCTGGCTTGAGGGAAATGGCTTTGGAGGGTAAGTCGGGACACAGTTGCAACTCCAATATGGCAATAAATTGTGTCTAAGAGTAAGATGGTGGGGATGAATTGGTCAACAAGAAACACAAATAATAAAGTAAATAATGTTCCTTAGCTATATATTTTTTTGCGTCAAAGAAAGAATGAAAACCTAGTAGTCATGGAAGTAGAGCTCGTTCTCAAACTCTGGTGGCAGTGTAAATCAGATTATAATAATGTCACATGTGTGGCAGGAAAGGATAGATAGTCACTGCCCAGGGTTGGAGGCAGGCACACATTTGTTTGTATTCTCCGTCCAATGCCTGGCTTGAGGGAAATGGCTTTGGAGGGTAAGTCAGGACACAGTTGCAATCCGGCAATAAATTGTGTCTAAGAGTAAGATGGTGGGGATGAATTGGTCAACAGAAACACAAATAATGAAGTAAAAAATGTTCCCTAGCTATATCTTTTTTTTTGCATCAAAGAAAGAATGAAAACCTAGTAGTCATGGAAGTAGAGCTTGTCCTCAAACTCTGATGGTTTGACGAGAAGTAGGTCATCTAACACACTACTTCCATGACCTGAGTCTCCCTCATCTTTCTCCTATGGTACTTCAGGTATTTTCTTTTTTTTTTTTTAAGTTTGTCTGTGTACACATGAGCTATATGGTTTTAACATTTTGTTATGGTTTTTAGTAATCAAACAATAACATTTGAATTGAAATTTAATTGAAATTGAAATACTTCAGGTATGGTGTAATCCGGTGGTATAAAGTGTTGATTCATTTTGATCATGGTTATTCTCTCCATGTTTTGGGGCAAGAGACTGGTCCTTCTCACTGTGACAATGGCCCCAGCATCACTGAAAACACGCTCAGAGGAGACACCGGCTACAGGGCAAGTTAGATAGTTTATTGCCAGACTGCTGAGCACTGGTCATTGGCACCTCTTCCCATACCAGTACTCCAATGGAATTTGATCAAGGTAGACCTCTGCTGTGTCATCCAGATAGGCCTGGGCCATTCGTTCAATGTTCATTGCTGGTGCTCAACTTTGCTCAACCTCTTTTGCCTTTGCCTCTGCACTGGACTTAATCCATGCCAGTAAAAAACACTCAGTTGCAGATTTGGGGGCTGATGCTGCTGGTCTTGTTGTTGGTTTTGGCTTCTGTTAGCCAACAGCACTGCCCTCAGGCTCTGAACTTAAAATCTGACCCACAGGACTTGTGCCCTGGGGGAGGTGGGCCTTTAATTCCATGCCATTCTTTTTCTAGCTCCCTGCCTTGCTCTGCTATCCATGTTTTGTATTTTCTAACATCTCCGTCTGAAAAAGGAATGAAAGTGGACAATAATGGTTTGTACTGTGGATCAAGAATTGTGGCACATATGTAATGTTTGGAGGGCACAATGTCTCTTTGCACCCTTGTATTAGCAGACAAGTGAAGGATTAAGCTCTCCACCAAGTCATACGCATCTGTTTTTTCCTCCACGCCTGGTTACATTGCAGATACCTCCTTTAGCTGCACCTGTAGCTGTGCAACAAGGGGATAGCTTGGCCCATGGTACTGTCCTCTTTGCTGACTTCCCGAGTGAACACCTAAAAAGGAAGCAGCATTCTGTCAGGCATTTGACTAGGTCCCATTGGTCCATCTCAATGATCATGCTTTTAACAGTTGCATCCTCTCTTTGCATGACATATTCATTGATAGGCCTGTACTGCTCAAATAGGCATTCATGCATTTAATAAGTGAAGTTCCAGCGTGTTGGCTCCTCCTGTTTGACTGCTTTAACTGGGTTTCTATTATCACGCTGAATGACCTTCAGCTGTTTCGGGCTTTAAATGAATGGCTGAAATGAGTGCAGATTCTTCTGCAGGTGGACAGCAAGTTGCTTACTTGGGGGCATATTATCAAGAGAATTAACGGCGCTTTAGCGGCCGTTTTTTCGGCTGAAAAGCGGCGATAATGCTATCGCAGTATCAACAAGGGCACGCTAACAGGCTTTAGCATGTGTTCCCTTGTTGTAGCACCCGTTTCACCAACACCTTGCATCTCATCGCTAATGAGATGCAAGGTAGGCATGCCTCACATTCACAGCATGAGAAAACATCGATAATGCAGCTTTGCGCTATTACCAACAATGCCTCATTCTCGCCTAGCGAGAATAGAATTTGTGCTAAATCCCCATTTACACAGGAATCTAACGTTAGAAAAATATCTGACTTAGCAGCATTACCGTATGGGAGGTGGACTGTCCGGCTAAATCCACCATGGCATATTACCAAGCTATTCCCCATCGCAGAAATATTATCGCTGGATTACCAGCGATAATCCAGCATTTTGCCGCTTTCGCTGGAATTTTTATCGCATTGGAGATAGCCGTTGATAATAACGCGATCAATTCCAGCGATAGCAGGCGGTAGCTATTTTCGGGCAAAGCGCGCTTAGCGATATTTATCGCTCCCAGTTAATAATAAGCCCCACCGTCTTTTTTGCAAAAGTCCTGTACAATGATGTTGATGCAATATACCAAACACAGGACCCTGAAATAACCACAATCGGCCTTGACCTTAACTATATTACTGCCATTGTCCGTGACAACAAATCCAAACTTAAGCCCTCTTGGTCGTGGCCATTCAAAGACCTTGCTGTTAAAGTCTTTCACATGTTTGCAGCTGTATAGGATTTCTTCATTGCGAACATCGCTACTGTTGCATGCTTCCGAGCAGCATTGAAAACCTCAGCAGTGTCAACACCTGCAGATATTTTTTCTCTAGCCCCTACAAAAGAGATCCACTGTGCAGTGCCTGCAGGTAGGTCGCCCCCCCAGCCGCCACACGGTCCTCCTTGTGCCCGGCTGCTGCCTGTTCTCGCTGCCGCCAAGTGAGTCCCCGCTCGTTGTGCCCTGCTCTGTGCCACTGTGACCTGCTTTGTTCTGTAAACCGTTATTTTGCTCCCCCGCTCTGTTGTGCCCTACTCTGTGCCCCAGTGACCTGCTTGTTCTGTAACCCGTTTCTTTTGCTCCCCCCGCTCTGTTGTGCCCTACTCTGTGCCCCAGTGACCTGCTTGTTCTGTAACCCGTTTCTTTTGCTCCCCCCGCTATGTTGTGCCCTACTCTGTGCCCCAGTGACCTGCTTGTTCTGTAACCCGTTTCTTTTGCTCCCCCCGCTCTGTTGTGCCCTACTCTGTGCCCCAGTGACCTGCTTTGTTCTGTAAACCGTTCTTTTGCTCCCCCCGCTATGTTGTGCCCTACTCTGTGCCCCAGTGACCTGCTTGTTCTGTAACCCGTTTCTTTTGCTCCCCCCGCTCTGTTGTACCCTACTCTGTGCCCCAGTGACCTGCTTGTTCTGTAAACCGTTCTTTTGCTCCCCCCGCTCTGCTGTGCCCTACTCTGTGCCTCAGTGACCTGCTTGTTCTGTAACCCGTTTCTTTTGCTCCCCCCGCTCTGTTGTGCCCTACTCTGTGCCCCAGTGACCTGCTTGTTCTGTAACCCGTTTTTTTTTTTGCTCCCCCCGCTCTGCTGTGCCTCACTGTCCCGCTCTTCGTTCTGTACCCCGCTCCAGACCGCGCCCCCCCGAGCGTCCACCTTTCCCGCCACATTCGCCACCCCGCTCCCGCCTCCCAGCTGCCCCTCCCTCCCACTCCCACTTATATGGAGGCCGTGCAGCGGACGCACGCAGCGGGCGCGCCGCTGGCGCGCCGAAGGCAAGTCCGTCTGCGCCCGTCCGCGCCTGGACCGCGCCCAGCGCCAGGACCCCTGGCCCCCGAGAACGCCAGCCAACACGACGGACTTACGACCCCACCACCCTCAACGCACTCAACACCGGCCGGAACCCCGCCTGCTACCGAGCCACCCCGAGACGCACCCACGGGCCCTTCACCTGCCAAGACTGCAAATTCACCTGCCTCCGGACCTGCACCGCTCCCCCCAAGTCAGACACCAGCAACAACCACCTCAAGTGCATCCTGCTCAACACCCGCTCCGTCCACAGGCACGCCGTCGAACTCTGGAACCTGCTCGACGCAACAGCACCAGACGTCGCCTTCCTCACTGAAACCTGGATGCACGCCTCCTCAGCGCCCGACATCGCCATAGCCATCCTGGATGGATACAAGATCACCCGGAGGGACCGCGTCAACCAGACGGGAGGAGGCATCGCCATCGTACACAAGAACACCATCCGCATCTCGACCAACTCCGACGAAACCTTCACCGCCACCGAACACCTCCACTTCCAGATACACACCGACCCCAAGACCACCCTCAGAGGCACCCTCATCTACAGACCCCCTGGACCACGCACACAATTCAGCGAAGACTTCGCAGACTTCATCAGCCCGCACGCTCTTCCCTCCATTGACTACATCCTCCTAGGGGACCTCAACTTCCACCTGGAAAACAACAATGACAGAAACACCATCACCCTTCTGGACAACCTCGCCAACCTCGGACTCAAGCAACTGGTGAACACCCCCACCCACTACGCCGGTCACACGCTTGACCCCGTCTTCTCATCCAGCAAGCACATATCCTCCAGCCACTCCACCGGACTCCACTGGACTGACCACAGCTGCGTCCACTTCAGCTTCAGAAGAACCACGAACCACCACCACCCGCAACAGGTTCCTCGCCGGAGCTGGAGCAAGATCACCGCCGAGCAGCTCACCGCCTCCCTCAGCCAGAACCCTCCCACCAGCACAACGGACCCCAACGAAGCCGCCAGCAACCTCACCAAGTGGCTGACCGCCTGCGCCGATGACCTCGCACCACTAAAGAACCCTCCCAGCAGACCCGGCAGCAAGAAAACCCCCTGGTTCACCGACGAACTCAAGGACTCCAAGAAGAACTGCCGCACCCTCGAGAAAGCTTGGCGGCTCGACCAGACCACAGACAACAGGACCGCCCTCAAGCATGCCACCCGCAAACACCATCAGCTGATCCGCGCCACCGAGAAAACAACACTCAAAGAACGACTGGACAATAACGCCCACGACAGCAAAGAACTCTTCAGCATCATCAAAGAGTTCTCCAACCCCAGCGCCGGAAACAACAACATCACTCCCTCGCAAGACCTCTGCAACTCACTCGCCTCGTTCTTCCACTACAAGATCGCCGACATACACAACAGCTTCAACGCACAGACCACGCACCCTACCACCGAACTAACGCCCGCCACCACCACCCTCGGCAACTGGACCCCGATCAGCACTGAAGACACCACCCACACGATGAACACCATCCACTCCGGATCCCCCACCGACCCCTGCCCCCACCACATCTTCAACAAGGCCGACGCCATCATCGCACCCCACCTCCGGGACATCATCAACACCTCCTTCCAAACCGCCACCTTCCCGGAGAGCTGGAAGCACGCCGAGCTTAGCGCCCTCCTGAAGAAACCAACGGCAGACCCCACTGACCTCAAGAACTACCGTCCCATCTCGCTCCTTCCTTTTCCTGCCAAAGTCATCGAGAAGACCGTCAACAGACAGCTCGCCGCCTTCCTCGAGACGAACGGATGCCTCGACCCCTCGCAGTCCGGGTTTCAGGCCAACCACAGTACCGAGAGCGCCCTGATCGCAGCAACCAACGACATCAGATCCCTGATCGACAACGGGGAAACAGCGGCCCTCATCCTCCTGGACCTCTCTGCTGCGTTCGACACTGTCTGCCACCGCACCCTAGTGCAGCGCCTCAGCAACATCGGAATCCAAGAGAAGGCACTGGAGTGGATCATCTCGTTCCTCGCCGGAAGAACCCAGAGAGTCCGCCTCCCCCCGTTCAGATCCGAGGCCACCGAAGTCATCTGCGGCGTACCACAAGGATCATCACTCAGCCCAACCCTCTTCAACGTCTACATGAGCCCCCTCGCAGCCATCGCACGCCAACACAACCTCAACATTATCTCCTACGCCGACGACACCCAACTGATCCTCTCCCTCACCAACGACGACCCTACCGCCAGAGCCAGCCTACACGAAGGGATGAAAGACGTCGCCGAGTGGATGAAGAACAGCCGCCTGAAACTGAACTCAGACAAGACGGAAGTCCTCATCCTGGGATCATCCCCCTCCGCCTGGGACGATTCCTGGTGGCCCCCTGCCCTGGGCACCACTCCCAAACCAACGGACCACGCGCGCAACCTGGGCTTCATCCTGGACTCCTCCCTCTCGATGACCAGACAAGTCAACGCCGTCTCCTCATCATGCTTCAACACCCTGCGCATGCTCCGCAAGATCTTCAGATGGATCCCCACGGAAACCAGGAAGACCGTTACCCAGGCACTCGTCACCAGCCGACTGGACTACGGGAACACCCTCTATGCCGGAACCACATCCAAACTTCAAAAAAGACTCCAACACATCCAGAACGCCTCCGCACGACTCATCCTGGACATCCCCCGACAAAGCCACATCACCGGACACCTGAGAGACCTGCACTGGCTCCCCGTCAGCAAGAGAATCACGTTCAGACTCCTCACCCACGCACACAAGGCTCTCCACGACCTGGGCCCCAAGTACCTCAACGACCGCATGACCTTCTACACGCCCACCCGCCAGCTACGATCAACCAGCCACGCCCTCGCCACCGTACCACGCATCCGCAGAGCCGCCGCCGGAGGAAGATCCTTCTCCTACCTGGCAGCCAAGACTTGGAACTCCCTCCCCATCCACCTTTGGCTTACCCAAGACCATCTCTCCTTCAGGAAGCAGCTCAAGACCTGGCTGTTCGAGCAGTAACGTACCCCTCCCCCCCCCAGTGCCTTGAGACCCTTCCGGGTGAGTAGCGCGCTTTAGAAATGTCGTGATTGATTGATTGATTGATTGAGTGATGCACATGTAATCAGTCGCTTGGCAACTGGGCCATATGTCTGTTGTCAGGTGGATACTGTGAACAGCACTCTGCTGCAAAGCTTCTCCAAGCAATTCAAGCACATCATGATGTAGGGCTGGAGCTGTCAAAATAGGACCGGCTGGGCACCTTCCTTTTCGGGCAAATGTCTGATGCCACTGATGCAGGTGACCTCTTGAGAGCAGGCGGTGGTAGGCTTAATGTGCTTTTCAGTGGGCAGTCACTGTCCTCTGTTGCCTTGGTGTCTCGACCTGAGTCTTGTGCCATTGCGATGTTGCTGATGTGGGTGATACTACTGCACTGCTGGGTAAGGGGCTGATTTGCGTAATGAAGATGTCTTCCTCTTCTTCACCTTCCACCATGATTGGATTGAATCGGATTCCCTGCTCAGTCAGCTTTCACCCCCTTCAACAACAACACTTGCCGTTTTTTGCCCGCTAAGGTGCACCTCCCAACGCATAATATGGTGCTTTCTCAAATGGGTTGTTTGGCCCCCGGTACCATAGTTTGTACCAAGCTTACACTTGCTCCACAAAGGGATTATATGGCAATGTTAGCCTCCTTCTGACTAACCGAAAAGAAGTTCCGAACTGGGGAGCTCAACTTTCTGATGCTGTTTCACTGTCAATGTTGGATGAACTGGCGGTAGGTGGACATTTTGACATTTGACTCTCTGCAGTACCTACTCTTACTGAGGTGGTTGTGGATGTAGGTCACTGCCGGGACATTGCAAATATGCCAGCTGGCTGTAGTTGGATCTGTGGTGCCACTGCCACACACTCCGGGAAGTTGGGATGGAAAAAGTCATTCTCCACTGGGGCTGGGTTAACATCCATGATGACTGGTTCATCGTCATCCTCCTCTTCTATATCTGCCTCCATAACTCTAAGGCTTTCGGGAACATTTCTTTTTCCTAACCTCGTCTGCGTCGTCTTGTGGCGTGTCGCACTCTCAGACTGAGGTGGGATCCAAGTGGTGTCTAGATCATCAGAAGGGGGGCTTGAAGAAGAAGATGATTCACCACTAACCCTCCTTTTTCTATTGGAGGTCTGGAAGACAATGGATCTTCTGGAGTAGATTACTCTATTTCCCCAGCATGAAGCTCAATCTCTTGAACTGCTCCTACTTCTGGAGGAACAACTATTGGTGGTTGTGACTGTTATTCTTGTTGTCCAATTCTCTAAGTTTTCTGAATTGATTGGGTACTACTTTGCGATAGAAATGAGTCAATGTTAACATCACTGCTCATCGGCGTTGCTTTCATTAGACTGCCTGCCTCTGTGACAGATATGGGCTTTGGCCTAAATTGGGGAGGGTTAACTGATTGGGGGTGCTGCTCCCAGCTTGCTCCCCAGAAGCCGGTGCGGCAGGCACAGTTTTTTGTTTTCCCAAAAACATCTAGGGTGACATACCAATGGTTGTGGTGGTAAGCTCCTTCTTCTTTTCACTGGCCACTTTCTTGGTAGCAGGTTTTGCACATTTCTTTGGGGCCATCTTGAAGCTGTCAGTTGGCAGTGGTACTTAGCTTCACAAGTTGAAGAGATTTCTGTGATGTATGGGTCACTCACACTTCGCTCCGTGCACCTGCCTTCTTTCTGGCAGTGCTGTTTGTGATGTTGTCTCTTGTTGTCTTGAGATGCACCTAAAAGAAAAGAAGCAAGAAGGACATCAGTGAAACGTGGCATTGTTGCTGTTCAATTAGTAGTACAAACAAGGACAATATAATTAAATGGGGTCATTGTTTACTCACTTAATTAACATTACAGTGAAAATCTATTCATAAAACGGAAAACCACACCAACATAAACTTTCATTGTGACTAACTGTACACTCAGGAAGAATAAGAGAGTGCAAAAACAATAACAACATACAGATTAAACTGTCTGCTTTATGTGTGTCACGTGACGTCACTCACGTGTGATGTGGCACTCAGGGAGGTGCAGCTGCCAAATGACGATGGAAGGAATAATCCCTAGACAATTAATGCTGTTGTGCACCTATAGCAGACCTGGGGTTGATTGATGCCAAATGTAGTGGAAAATGGTATGAACAAAACCAAAAAATGTATACAAAAACAAATTAAAATTAAAAAATATATATATATATAATATATCGATTAGTTAAAATATGGCAACATGTCAATTAAAAAAATTAAACATAAGTGAAGTTATCCTCAAAGGTATAAAAATAAGTTATTATTAAACTTCTATCTCTATGCTCAACCATCCATACCGCCTATGGTAAATGGCCGAAATTGGTTGGCTGCACAAAATGGCTGCCAGCCAGTGCCACATTGTCATCAACAACAACACTGAGCAGGAAGGCATTCATTGGGAACAAAGAGAAGACATGCAGGCCTATAGGGAAAGCACACTATCTGGATACACAAAATGGCCGCCACCCACATGGTCACAACAAGAAGCAGGAGGCCTAGAACAAAAAATGCACGCAGGCCTATGACAAAAGCACACTGGCTGCCTACACAAAATGGCCACCTGCCACATGGTTGCAACAACAACAACCAGCAAGAACGCATGGCCACAACAAATAAGACATGCAAGCCTATGGCAAAAGCACACTGGCGGCCTACACAAAATGGCCGCCAGCCACATGGTCACAACAAGAAGCTGGAGACCTAGAACAATGAACGCATGCAGGCCTATGGCAATAGCACACTGGCTGGATACACAAAATGTCCGCCGGCCACATGGTCACAACAAGAAGCTGGAGGCCTAGAACAAAGAATGCATGCAGGCCTATGGCAAAAGCACACTGGCTAGGTACACAAAATGTCCACCAGCCACATGGTCGCAACAAGAAGCTGGAGGCCTGGAACAAAGAACGCATGCAGTCCTATGGCAAAAGCACACTGGCTGTCTACACAAAATGGTTGCCACCCACATGGTCACTCACAAGTCACAACAAGAGGCAGGAGGCCTGTAAAACAAACCACATGCAGGCCTAGTGACAGTCCCATCTACTATACAAAATGGCTGCTGGCCAGTGGTGACATGGCATCTGAAACAAAGGCAACCTTGGCCTATGGCAAACACACAAACACACGCACCGGCCAGACAGAGGAGGCATGGTAAAACAGCATTAATTCAGCAATGCCAAAAACTAAAATGAACAAGGCTAAAAAAAAATATTTACAACACATATCCTTCAAAGGCTTTAGCCCACCTAGTCCTATACACTGTTTGCATGAAATAGAAACATGAAATACCCCAAAAAACACATTTTGTATTTCAATTCAAATCCATCCATGGCCTAAATTCTGTAAACACCACAGAAACAGTTGTTTCATGCACCCAAATGACTAGCACTGGGCCTACTGGCTGGAAGGCCAATTGGCAGACTAGGCCACATAGTGAATTAAATCAATATTGCAAATGTATTAAAAAACCATGGAGAAAATGTAGTAAACTGCGAAACATGTTTCCTGTACAAAAGAAGGAAAATAAAATGCAAAGAAATCAGTGAGCACTAGGCCCCTACTGAAACAACAGGCCACCAATCACAATACATTAAAAAAAAACATTAACAGTGCAAATAAATCCAGGTGCATGGCCTCCGTCAAAAAAACAACACCAGTTTTTCAACATACTTGTGAAATCTCAAATACAAAAAGTCCTTAAATCCAAAGGGATATGCAGCAGATACAAAGAGTGATCCTTCCAGTTCCCAATCCAAAAGAAAAGTGACCAGGAGATGGACAAATCACTGGGAGGAGCCTGTTGGACAGAAACAGGAAGTTGGAGACTCTGGGGCACTTCCTTCCAGTTGCAAAAAAAAGTAAAAAATAAAAAAAAAATCCTCAAACAAAAAATCACAGCAAAATGTCAATTTGAGGAGGTTTTTAACTCCAAATCGTCAGTTCGGAAAGATTTTGATGCTTCTAGAGGAGAGAATCTTACCCAGATTGCAGCCGCTGTAGACCCTGAACGTTCGGGATGGTGTACAGCAGAGAACATCCGCCCGAAGTCACTGGGACGACCGAATGACATGTTGGTGATTGCAAAATTTCACGGGAGCATGAGGCCGGCTAGCAAATCTCGTGGCACCCGTGAACGGCCCTAAAAATCTCGTGGGCGATCAAGAGCACCCAGCAAGTCACTCCAGGGAAATGACATTTCGAGTGTGCGGACCCAAAAAAACTCTGCTTCATTGCGGAGTGCGGAGTTTAACGGTAACTCCGCGATCTCCGCAGAACACCGAGTTGCCAAATTCCGCAAATTCCGTGAACGGAGCGGAGTTTTACACCCGGGCTTACAGTAGAACCCCGTGCTCTACATGGCAAGTGGTCTGCCCATATGAGATGAAGGGGGAGAGGATGTGGTCTCATGGCTAGAGCTGCCGACTTTGGAGCTAGGGAACCAGGTTCGAGCCTCAGCGATGGCTCATCATCCTGTGAATATGGGCAAATCACTTAATCTCCCCATGCCTACCAAGAAATGAATGTGTTCTTGTGTAATGTAACTGGTACTGATGTAAAGCGTTCCAATACCTTCAGGCCGAGTACGCGATATATAAAGCTGCAAAAAAAAAAAAAATGAAGGAGTGCAAGAGTGATATCACCTACCTGGTGGACTTGCAGACTCCTAAGAACACCTTGAGGGTCCTGCACATGAACCGCCTCAAACCCCACTTCGAGAGGTCTGAGTTAATCATAAGGTGGACGTCTCCCCAACCTTCTGTCTGCCAAGGAGCAGGATGGGTCAGTAGAATTGGTGATCCTCTCCACTATACTGACCCTGGAGCAGCAGAGTAACTGTCGCCAATTGCTGAGGCAGTTAGCCACTCTGTTTTGACTCCCCCCAAGAGTCACCCATTGGTGCACTCATGGTATTGACACTGGGGACAGTCCACCTGTTAAGCAAAAGATTTACAGGTTGACAGACAAAGTGAAGGCTAGCATCAAGGAGGAGGTGTCCAAGATGTTTGCTGCAGGAGTGATTGACCCCTCCAGCAGTCCTTGGTCCAGCCTAGAGGTCTTGGTTCCCAAAGCTGCTGCACTCAGTGGCACCCCAGTACTACAGTTCTGTCATTGATCGGCTGGGAGTAGCCCAGTTCCTCAGCATGTTTGATCTAATCTGGGTACTGGCAGATTGCCTTAATCGGGGGGGGGGCACAGCAGAGGTCAGCATTTTCAACATCAGAAGAGCACTACCAGTTCCGATTCATGCCTTATAGGTTGAAGAGCTCCCCTGCCACCTTTCAGAGGTTGGTCAATGAGGTCCTGGCTGGGCTTGAGATCTTCAGTGCTGCCTACACGGACGACATTGCATTTTTCAGCTCTAGTTGGGAGGACCACTTGCACCACCTATGGGTGGCCTCCAACAGCCACACCAGCAAGAAAACCACCTGGTTCACCGAAGACCTCCAGGCCTCCAAACGAACATGCCGAAAACTGGAGAAAAACTGGCTCCGTGAACGAACACCGGACAGCTACGCAGCCCACAAGAACGCCACCCGCAGACACCATCACCTCATCAGATCCACCAAGAGGACCTCATTCAAAGACCACCTAGATAACAACGCACACAACAGCAAATTGCTCTTCAACATCGTGAAGGAACTCTCCAACCCCAGCTCCAACACCAACGACATCCTACCTTCACAAGACCTGTGCGACTCGCTGGCCACCTTCTTCCACCGCAAGATCACCGACATCCACGACAGCTTCAACGTCAGAACGACCGCCCTGACAACCACTGAGAACTCCGCCCCCATGACCTCCACCCGCACCAACCACCTGCTCTCCTGGACCTGCATCAACGACGAAGACACCAGCAAGATCATGAACACCATCCATTCCAGATCACCATTAGACCCATGCCCACACCACATCTTCAACAAAGCCAGCACAGCCATCACACCCCATCTCCGGAAAGTAATCAACATCTCCTTCGAGACAGCAACCTTCCTGGAAAGCTGGAAGCACGCCGAGATCAACGTCTTACTCAAGAAGCCCAAGGCGGACCCCAAGGACCTCAAGAACTTCCGGCCCATCTCCCTGCTCCCGTTCCTGGCGAAGGTCATAAAGAAAACCGGCAACAAACAACTGACTCGCTACCTCGAAGAGAAGAGCATCCTGGACCTGTCCCAGTTCGGATTCCACAGCAACCATAGCACCGAAACCGCCCTCATCGCCGCGACCGATGACATCAGGACCCTATTAGACAACGGAGAAACAGAAGGCCTCATCCTCCTGGACTTGTCAGCCGCCTTCGACATGGTCTGCCACCGCACGCTACGAACATGCCTACACGACGCTGGGATCCAAGAGAAGGCCCTGGACTGGACCACATCCTTCCTTTTTGGCAGAACACAGAGCGTCCGTCTCCCCCCTTCCGCTCCAATACCACCGAGATCATCTGCGGCGTACCCCAGGGCTCATCCCTCAGCCCGACGCTGTTCAACATCTACATGGCACCCCTCGCCCACGTCACCCGACAGCACAACCTCAACATCATCTCCTATGCCGATGACACCCAGCTGATCCTCTCCCTCACCAAAGACCGCCAAGACCAACCTCCATGAAGGAATGAAGGCCGTCACCGAATGGATGAGGAACAGCCGACTGAAGCTAAACTTAGACAAGACGGAGGTCCTCATCCTCGGATCCACCCCTTCAGCCTGGGACGACTCCTGGTGGCCGACCACACTGGGAACAGCCCCGACACCCACCGACCACGCACTCAACCTAGGGGTCATCCTCGACTCCACCCTCTCCATGACTATGCAGGTCAACGCCGTCTCCTCCTCCTGCTTCAACATCCACCGCATGCTCCGCAGGATCTACAAGTGGATCCCCACCAAAATGAAAAGAACGGTCACCCAGGCCCTCGTCCCCAGCAGGTTGGACTACGGAAACGCCCTCTACGCAGGAACCTCGGCCAAACTCCTGAAACGACTTCAACGCATCCAGAACGCCTCTGCACGTCTGATCCTCGACATCCCCCGCCACAGTCCCCGGCATCCAAAGAACGACTGCCGGTGGCAGATTCTTCTCCCACCTCGCCGCCAAGACCTGGAACACTCTCCCCACCCACCTACGGCAGACCCAAGACCTGCTGGCCTTCAGAAGACTCCTCAAGACCTGGCTCTTCGAGCAGTAGCAGCACCCCGCCTCCCCCAGTGCCTTAAGACCCTCACGGGTAAGTAGTGCGCTTTACAAGTGACATGATTGATTGATAGATTAATTGATGAAGGACCTGCAGAAGACAGGCCTCACTATCAAGGCCAGTAAGTGCCAGATAGGGCAGGAGTCTGCTGTGTACTTGGGGCACCAGATAGAAGGCGGCTAGGTGTCGCCCCTACAACCCAAGATTGACACCATTCTGGCTTGGGCAACCTCAAGACTCAGAGAGAGGTGAGAGCCTTCTTAGGTCTCACCAGGTGCTATCACAGATTTGTCAATGGTATGGCACTATTGTTGCTTCCTTGACTGAGCTGACTTCAAGGTCGTAGCTCCACCAGGTGATCTGGACTGAGGCATGCCAGACTGCTTTTGATACCCTGAAGGATGCCATTTGCACGGTGCCTTCTTCAAGGAGTTTGTGATGCGAACTGATGCCTCAGAGCACAGAGTGGGAGCCGTACTTTCACAGCAAAATGAAGAGCTCCTAATCAATCAATCAGTAATCTTATAAAGCGTTACTACTCACCCGTGAGGGTCTCAAGGTGCGGCGTGGGGGGGCTTGGTCTGCTGTTCAGTCGAAGAGCCATGTCTTGAGGTCCTCTCTAAATTGCGGCAGCAATTGTGATTGCCTGAGGTGTAGAGGCAGGGAGTTCCAGGTCGTCATATTGAGGTAGGAGAAGAATCTCCCTTGAGCCGTGGTATTGCAGATATGTGGGATGGTGGCCAGGGCCAGTTGGGAGGAGCGGAGATGTCTGGTGGGAGTGTAGGAGAGGCGGTGGTTGAGATATGCAGGTACAGCATTGTGGAGGGCTTTGTAAGCGTGCATGAGAAGCTCGAAGGTGATTCTCTCGTTGACAGGTAGCCAGTGAAGGTGGCCAGTGATGTGGTTGCCGCATGGGATGTTCAGGATGAGTCTGGCTGAGGTGTTCTGGACAGTCTGCAGTTTTTTTTGAGTTTCTGTTTGGTGCCGGCGTAGAGTGTGTTGCCATAGATGCAGTGGCGTAACGAAACTTGAGGGGGCCCCCCTGCAGGGTAGGTGGAGCACCCCCCTCTGGACTCAATCTGGAGCTCTCCAGCGGAAGTGCAGTGCTGAGGGCACCCTCGCACTGTGGGGGCTTGTGTTACACCCCTGATTGGTAGCATCCTAGCTCAAAGGAGATGGTGTATGCTTGAGTCAGGGCACTATGTAACACAGTCATAGTTACAATACTGTTCAGCCCCCTTCCAGTCTCAAATGAATGGAAGGTGGCTGATTGAAGAAAGTGGTTCTTAAAAGAGCAAGTGAGCGGAGCTGTCATTTTACTAGCAGAGCACACTCCCTATCTGCAATGAATTTTATTGTTTTGTTCTTCATCTACCCTGCCCTTTGTGTTGCGGTCAAGCATGTAACTGACCACCCAAAACATAATACACAATGTAACTGTATTTCAGGGCTACAATCTGCTAAAACCACACTTCTGCAAATGGGCACTGTATGCCGTTTGTGATCATATATAACCTGGAAAACTGAAGCACTTCTGAACATGAGAAAGAGTGTATAGATCGTAATGGAAGATGCCCTGGTTTATTACTGTATAAATGTTGCACTGCTGTTGTATTGCTCTTTACAAATTGAACCCCATGCCTACTTGAGATGTACACTTCCATAAATATATTAATATATTTATTAGGTACTATCAGACCATCATCAATTAAAATAACTCTGGACTCGTGTTCTGATATTAGTGATCATTACGGCAGCACTTCTACACAAACATTCGAACAAAAGTAAACATGAAGGGACCTTAATCTGCTTCAAGTTACTGGACTTGATTTACAAAGGAAAACTAGCAGGTTACACCCCAAGGTAAAGCCACTACTTTCCAAAACTAGTACAAATCACTGGCAGCAACAGGCCCTGTACAGAGGAGACAGACTGGGCTTCCACAACTATAGGATGGAAGATACATGAACGGTCTGTTTATCGTGAACCACACTAAAGAGTATACCGGAGGAGCACCATAGTTGGAGTTTGAAAGGTCCCCTTGGATCAGAGCCCCACAAACTCCTGTCAAAAGCCAAAAGACGGGCACTGCAGGGGCAAATGATGAAATGCAGCAACAATAAAGCTGCATCAGTGGCCGGGCACTTTCGTCCTTACATGTTGCCCTTCTCGGGTTAGAATGCACCAGGAAACTATGTGCCACCATGAGAGGCTTGTTTATCTAATCAGCTGAACTTCACTGAGTCCATACGCATTCCCACGGGATGTTTAGCATGCCACCTCAATTGCTGCCTAGATAACAAACTCTGGGTAGCGAATGCCACTATGTGTTTTTGACTCCTCCCATGGAATTGGGAGAAAACCCAATAAAAGCGAAAATCAAAGGAGTCAGCTTGGGCAATCAGAGGTTGCCAGAAATCCGGTGCCTCACACAATGCTTTTCAGGTGACCAAAAGCTCCTCCCGGGATGTCAGAGAGACAAGCAGAGAAACAATAGAACCATAGTTCTCCATGAAGTACTGGCAGTACCTACTGATATCCAAGAATGAGGACACATGTCTGGGTGGTTGGGCTCTTCCAATTTAAATTGGTCAGAATCTTGGAATTAAGAGTCTCCACCCTTCCAACACCCACATGGGGACCAAGGTTGCAGAATGTGGGCAAAGCTTACGTCAGGCACTTGTTTATTTTCATCGTGAGGTTAGCTCACTTCAGCACCCACAACATCAGCTTGAGGTGAATCTGATGATTGGCCAAGTGGTCATTCAGCAAATATGTTCTAGATAGGCAACACAAATTTTTATCCAGGTCATTCAAGACATGATTTGCCAACAACTGGAAAAAAATATAATTTTTAATCCACAAGGCAAGGACCTTACATAGCCCAGGTTCTCTGAAGTGGAGGTTAAAGTCTTCTCCTTGGAACCAGAGTTCCAGGACATCTGTCAAAAGCCACTAATCAATGCAAAGGCAGTCAAAAAATGAGCAGCCCCCAACTTACTGATGAGGTTATCACGTAAAGGAAGAAGGTTGTATGGCAACATTTAGCGCTCTTTAGTTCATTCAAAAGTGGAGGTGTGTTGAGCCGTACTCAGCACTAGTACAACAGAGTTTATCAACTAGTTTGAAGAGAGCGCAATGACTCCCAAGTTCAGCGTTTTAGAGACTTCCACTTCGATGCAATCTGAAAAAGCGTGGCCCAGGGTCTCATTTTTCTTCTTTAACCTCTTCATATGGTGTCACTGTGAGAAGTTGGCCTGGTATATGCTGGTCACTAGTTAAAGTGGCCACCTTGCACCAGTACAATTCGACTCTTAAGGTAGATAGGTTTAAGGCAACCTTTTAAACAAAGCTATCCTAGTGGTAGCTGTGGAGAGCAGCCTTCAGGCTAAGTCTCTGAGGAATGTAAAGCAGCTTGTTTTACCTTATAATCTCTTGAATTACCAAATGAAAAGACACCACACAGGTATATATATAAAATATATATGTATTTATTACTAACAACTCTCTGCTAATCTCTTTATGAGATTAGAAGTCAGGAACATATACACAAATCAACATTTCACAACAAGTTAAGCACAAATATGGCTGGGGCCCCTAGGGGTGTACCAGACCATATACTAAAAAACAGACTTAAGAATATCGACTTGCGAGAGGACAAGGCCTAGGGCCTTCAGAAGCGCTGGGGCCTCACTAATCCTCCCAATTGACTTCAATGGAGCAAGTCGCGATTGGAATTTTAGAGTTTAAGGATACTTCGGGAGAGTCTACAAGCAAGTCACTTACAGGGTAAGTAGTTTTAGAGCCAACACCCACAGGAGCACCGTAGTGCTGGAGTTACCTCACCCAGGGAAGCCGGGTGCATAGGTGTCTTTTGGTGTCGGGTCCGGGCGTCGTTTTCAATGGGAGCCAAGGAAGACTTGCTGCTTGTGAAGACAGGAGAAGTGTCCGGTGGAATCCAAGGCTGGATTCAGAAGAAGGAAGACCTGAAAGCAGAAGGGACAGTGTTCAAAGTCACTTGGCAGTGACCCGGGGCAAGGAAGATGGATGCCCACAGGGCAGGCCTGGAGCAACCAGGGGAGCCCTTTGGAATTGTAGAAAAGTCTTCAGGGGACCCACAAGTCAACCGGCAAGGGATCACAAAGACGCCTCGGGAGGATTCACTCACCAGGAGCCCACGGTCACTCGGGACAAGGTAGACCTCTGATCTTTGGGGGAAACCCTGCTGGAGGCTTGGACCACACGTGGTCCAATGCACAAGTTCGTAGAACGTGGTGAAGGGGTTGCACTCGAAAATAGTGCACTGTACCCAGGTATTGCAGCTCCTCGTCACTCGTGGGCTCTACTTGCCTCAGCGTCACTGGAGACTCACGATGGCCTTGGAGAAGTCAGGAAATCCACTTCCGGGGCTGCAGGGACTTCAGACTCCGGCGGGAGCGGGAAAGTTTGCGACCAATGATTGCAAGATTGGGTGTCTGCTAAGCAAGGGAGTCACTCCTTGACTCCAAGGGAGATTCTTCAGTCTTCCAGAGGTAGTGGAACATCGAAGGTCCAGGATTCTTCTTCAGAGCATCGTCCAGGGATATCTAGTTTGCAATGGCAAGGGTTCCCTAACTTATACTGCAAGGAAGGGAGGTACTAGCTCTATGACCCACCTATGGGAGGGTCAGGGGAGTGGGTGGCTACACCCACTTCCCTTTATCCAGTTTTGTGCCAGAGCAGGGGCAGGTAGCCACTGAGCCGGTTTGAACTGGTGTATGCACAGAGGAGCCTACTGCTCCCCCAGTGCAGGACTTCAAAGCACTCTAGGAGTGCACCCACCCAGCCCCAATACACTAAACCCTGTCTGGGAGGTGGTTGCACCTCCCTGTGACAGGATGCCTATTGTTGGGCCTCCTCCACTGCGAGTTTCGGTCAGCAGCAGGAGGGCAGCCCAGTGTCTGTGACTGGTGGCATCCATTTTGCGATGCCAGGGCTCTTCAGGATTCTACTGTGTTTCCACAGTGGGTACATGTCTATCCCTCTAGAAGGGTGGGATCATACTCCCACACCAGTTACTGGTGTGGGTGTATGATTCCAAAGCTTTTGACACCAAACACGACATGTTTTGATGCAGCCATCCCAGAGTTAGCATTTACCGCGGGGTTATAATGCACTTAAGAGTATATGGTTTGACCGCATTCACAAACAGCCCCAGAGAATGGACTCTGAGAGCTGCAGAGGGGCCCTGCTCCGACAGAGGCAGCCCCTCACATGGAAACCAAGCACCCTGCTCTCAGGATTGATAGGGCCTGTCTTAGGGGTGACTGATAGGTTTATATGTGTGTGCAGGGAGAGATATAGTGAACCTATATCTCAGTGAGGAGTGCTAGCACCACCTCACCCAGGCTGTAGTAGCAGGCCTGTGGTGTCAGATTTAGTCTGCTTCCCAGGGGTGGCATAATACATGCTTCAGCCCCTGGTAGGCCTGTGAAGTACCTATGCCCTTGGTACCTAAGGTACCATATACTAGGTACTCATAAGGCACCACAGTATACAATCACTAGTGCACCTAATGTGCACACCATGTCATTTAAGGGAGTAAGCAGATAGGCTGGGGTCCTGGATAGCAGTATCCCAGCCAGACTCGTCAAAAATCATTCAAACACCAGGAAAAAAGTGGGGACAACCATGCAGTCAGATTCCACCTTCCTACAATCACATTACTACCCGTACATTAGGTCCCATGTATCCCCCCAGCTCTTATGGTTGTAGGTCTCTTTTTTCTCCAAGGGCATCAAGAAAGAGGGGCATCAGGGTTGAAGGATGGTGGCAGGTCGTTTCTCAATTCTTTCTCTTCTACACATACAATTATTTCCATTGACAACTGCAATGGCTACTAATGGCCAAAGACCTGCTGCATGTTCACCCTGAGATTTTGGCCACCTACTGTGTAGCTGCCCACCTACCAGCACCATGCAAGCACATTTCAAAGTGATGTACTTTGTTAGGACAATGTTTTAAGTGCTTCCATGGTGTTTAAGTGAATGCCACATATTGTGGAGTTCTTACTGTGGAAATGTGTTCTTGGCACAAAGGAACTCTACCCAAACACAGTTCAAAAGCATCAAATAGTTGTAATACCCCAAGATTCTATTACACAATCTAATTACCACCGGGACGGGGGAGGGGTGATTACTTTGTGGGGGAGTGCGAGAGGGTGTTGGGAGGACCGGTTCTAGGTTGAAGAACCTCCTCGGGGTTATGTTTGCTCAAAATCAGCATCACTCATTTTGTTCGGGGTGTGGAATGACCTGGGTCTGTATGAAGCTGAACCCAAAATAGCTGACAGTTATGCAACCCCGGAGCATGCGCGCCCTTGGGTAGAACTTAAGTCAATATCTTTGTTTTGCTTGATGCTTAATAAAAAGATTTTTGAAAAGCATCAAATAGGGAATTACTTACACTGGCTATTTCTACTAGGCCTGGGAATAATATCAATCATGCTGGAGTAATCAGACTAATTTTGTTTAATTCCGCAACACTTTTTAAGGAGAAATTTCCAAAAATAACTAGATTACGCTGCTTACGTAACTAAGAGTAATTTAGGGGGGATTCTATGGCGACAGCACATTTAGAGAATGTGAGCAGCTGCTCGCACTGCAGTTTATGCTCTCTTGCATTTATCGGTATTTTCTTAGCGCAAAATTCCCCCTCGCATCCATTTCGAAAGCGATGGTGCATTGTGTGCTAAGAAACTAGCGCTAAATGCCTTGAGTCCATTGGGGGGAAATCTTTCTCCACTCTCACATTTGCCGAATGGTAGCTCGCATTGTTATTAGGCCTGGGCAAAAATTTCGTTCCGTTCGCGGAAATTGCGATAATTTGACATTTTCGCGTTCCGCGGAGAGCGCGAAAATGTCAAAAATTCCGGTTTCCGCAGCTTGGCGATAATTTGTTTCTTGCTCGCGCTGTAAAATAATACATTCTCGCGCGCGCGCGATCGCCTTACCTGAATCCCTGCGTTCGCCGACAAGTTTTCTTGATCCGGTCGCGTTCTCCATGAGATTTGTATTGTTTTTAGCCATTTGCGCTGTCTCGCGACAGTTCGCGCCCGCAGTGACGTCATGCGTCGCGCGATCACGTCTTTCTTCTCGCGATCATGCACCGCGAGAACAACTCAAAACAAGATGGCCGCGCCCGCAAGCAACCACATGGGTAAGTTGGCGACCCGCAACCATGCAGAAAATCTCGCGAACATGCCGGAAACAAACTTCCGCATCTTCGCGATATTTCTGCTTGTTTGCGATAATTTTAAACATTTTCGCGATAATTTGCGAAGGTTAATTCCGCAAATTCCGCCCACCCCTAATTGTTATTCATGTTCTGTTGCAGTTAGTGGTATTTCTTCGAGAAACATGCATCCTCGCGTGCATTTTGAAGGCGAGTGGGTATTTGTGCCCAAAGAAAATGGTGCTAAATGCTAAATTACACTTGCTTGATTCTGTGTAAACTCACTGAATTTTTAGGTAATTCGGCAAGATTATGCTACACAGAATTATGTGAGTTACGCCCACCCCTAATTTTGCATGCTTTATCATAGTTATTGAATTCCTTGACAATTGTCCGTCTACAAGGGCCTTTTGTGTCTGTGCTGGTATTTTGAAAGTTTGCTCTTCCTTGAACTCGGACACTGCTGGGTGAAGACTCTTGGGTTGGGTGCTCAGTGGATAGATGGTAGAGAGTATTATGCAATTTTTCTCTGACAGCTGTAATCATGCGAAAATGTGGGGCAATAACCAATTCTGGACTGCGGGCTAGCCAACTTTCCCCCATGTATATTACCTTTATAGTGGGCACGAATGCTGTGGACCATCAGGAACACCTGGCTGGATCAATCAGGGGTGATTTTATAATGAATATTTGTCTCTCTTGTTTCTTGGATTACCGTTGGGCATTCCTTTATACTTGTGGTCACATTTAAGATCCTGGATGACACTGGCCATGGGTAGCAAAGCGTGGCCTACATTCTGATGGAAACCCACTGGCTCCAAGTCCACTCTTAGGTCAGCACTATCTTCAAAACCAGCTGCATCATAACATCTGGTAACTCTCGGCACATCCGCAGCTAGGGCACCATCATACTGAAAGTAAAGAAGTGGAGGGGAAAAAAACAGCCTGTGTTGATCGATCCATGCTCTTCGGATATAGAAATACATTCCATATCAATCGGGATCGCCTCAGCTCTGCTTTCATTTAGTAAAGCTCTGTCTCCCCAACATACACGTTTATCTGGGACGCTATAAAGATTCCATCTATTCGTGATTCTACCACACACAAAAAAACATTACATTAAAATCCCTGCACCTTCAAAGTTACAATGTAGGAAACGTAGGCATCTGAAAAGCACACAAAGCTGCATTTACATCCGAGGTAGTAATACAATCTGGAGAGGGAGGGCTGGCCATGGTTATTGACATACAGTGAATGTTTCTATTGAAATTACCAAAGTGTTGACACTTTTCCTATCATCATAACTGGAATTACACTTTCGCGGCACATAACTGGCACTAAACACCACTACGTAATAACCCGCCTGCCCGGACAGACTCCTCCACAAACACGCAGAGGCCGGGCTTCCATTCCCAAGCATGCGCTTATAGAATGTGGATTGTACAAGTGATGTATGGAATCCACCTGAACCGTCTGTTTGATTAAACAATATTCTACAAAATAAATATGTTGCCTTTGAGTTGTCTTTACATAAATGTAACTTTAAATTTTCATTAAGGGGTCTTGCCTTTAACTTCGTGGGGGGCGAGTCCCTGGCAAAGGAAAGTTTAAAACATGAGGCTTTTTAGTTTTCTTTTTCTTCATGCCCATGAAGAATTAAAATTGGACAGGAGTACATCCGGAATACATAAGGTGAAGCTAGACCAGACACGTAGCGGCAATGCTGGAGGAGAAGGGAGTGCACACAGAGAGAAGCACAGAATCCTAAACCCAGGCTGGGGAGGGGGCACACCTTCCTCGTGTGTGGCAATCAACACGTCGGACACCGCCCACACTAAACACAGCGGGGCAGATTTATGTTGCACTTGCGCCACTTTTGCGCCAATCTACACCCTTCTCATTGAGCTGGGAGAGGACGGCTCTGATGCCGTGCTCGGAAGCATCCGTTTGGACCACAAACTCTTTGGAGTAATCGGGGGCTTGGAGCACAGGGGCTGTACACATGGCGAGTTTCAGGGCGTCGAACGCCTCCTGGCAGGCAGGGGTCCACTGTACCTTTTTAGGTTGTCTTTTGGACGTGAGCTCCGTGAGAGGTCCTATGAGGCTGCCGTAACCTTGAATGAACCTCCGGTAGTAACCAGTGAGGCCCAGAAAGGCTCGGACTTCGGTTTGGGTGGTTGGTGGCTCCCAGGCCAGGATGGCGTCAATCTTGGGTTGGAGAGGGGCGACCTGCCCGCTGCCGACCTGGTGCCCCAGGTAGACCACCGATCCTTGCCCAATCTGGCATTTGCTGGCCTTCACTGTGAGGCTGGCTTGGCGCAGGGCCCCCAAGACCCTCCGGAGGTGCTGGAGGTGCTCACCCCATTCGGAACTGAATACCGCAATATCGTCCAGATAGGCGGCACTGAATTCTTCCAGCCCAGCCAGGACCCTATTCACCAGTCGCTGAAAGGTGGCCGGGGCATTTTTCATCCCGAATGGCATCACTTGGAAGCGATAGTGCCCATCCGGGGTGGAGAAGGCGGACCGCTCCTTGGCGCCCTCCATGAGTGCAATCTGCCAGTATCCGCAGGTCAAATCGAAGGTGCTGAGAAACTGAGCAGACCCAAGGCGGTCAATGAGCTCATCTGCGCGGGGAGAGGGTGAGCGTCTGCGCGGGCGACCGCATTGAGCCCCCGGTAGTCCACGCAGAACTGTAGTTCGGGGGCAACACCAGGGGCAGCTGCTTTCGGGACCAGTACCACCGGGCTGGCCCAAGGACTGTCTGCGGGCTCGATCACCCCGAGAGATAGCATCTTCGATACCTCTGCCTGGATGCAGGCCCGGACTCGGTCGGGGACGTGGTAGGCTCGGTGCCGTACAGGTGGGCTGTCTCCTGTGTCCACGTCGTGGACGCACCAGTCGGTGACCTTGGGGACGAGGGAGAACAGGTCGGAGGACTGGCCCAAGAGCCGGCGGCAGTCCTCGTGTTGTCGGGGTGTGAGGGAGGGGGAGAGGATCACCCCCTCCACGGAGCCGTCTTTTTCTTTGGCCCGCAGGAGGTCAGGAAGAGGCTCCGTTTCCTCTTCTGCCCCATCGTCTGTGGCCAGGAGCAAGCTCAACTCCGTCCGCACGAAGTGAGGCTTGAGGCGGTTCACGTGGAGGACCCGAAGGGGGTTCCGAGGGGACTGGACGTCCACCACGTAGGTCACCTGACTTTTTCGCTCGACCACCTTGAAGGGCCCGGTCCATTTGTCTTGGAGGGCGCACGGCTTCACGGGGGCCATCACCCAGACCTGCTGCCCGGGCTGAAACTCGACCAGCGTGGCGTTCTGGTCGTACCAGCGCTTCATTTCTTCCTGGCTCGCCTCGAGGTTGGCCTCGGCCAGCTCTCGGAACTTCCGAGTCTGGTTCCTGAGAGTCAACAGGTACCGGAACACGTCCTGTGGGGGGTTCCGGGGTGCCGTCTCCCATCCCTCTTTGACCAAGCTCAGGGGGCCTCGGACTGGGTGCCCATACAGCAACTCAAATGGGCTGAACCCCAAGGACTTCTGGGGGACTTCCTGGTAGGCGAACAGGAGGCAGGGGAGGAGGACGTCCCACTTACGCCGCAGG
The DNA here is from genome assembly GCF_964204655.1 of Triturus cristatus. Taxonomy (NCBI): domain Eukaryota; kingdom Metazoa; phylum Chordata; class Amphibia; order Caudata; family Salamandridae; genus Triturus; species Triturus cristatus. The sequence goes on from NC_140591.1 coordinate 792,720, forward strand.
GGCTCCTCGAGACCCATGATCATTCCCTTCAGAGTCCTGTTAAACTGCTCCACTAGACCATGGGGATGGTAAGGGGTAGTGAATTTATACGAGACTCCACACTGTTGCCACAGGGATCTCATATATCTGGAGATAAAATTGGTACCTCGGTCGCTCACGACCTCTCGGGGGAACCCTACCCGGGAGAAGATCCCCATTAAGGCCCGGCCCACCACGGGGGCCGTGACGGTGCGGAGGGGGATGGCCTCCGGGTATCGGGTGGCATGGTCCACTAGGACGAGGATAAAGCGGTGACCCTGTGCGGTCTTGGGATCCAGGGGCCCCACGATGTCAATTCCGACCCGCTCAAAGGGGGTACTGACGACTGGGAAGGGCTGGAGGGGGGCTTTGCACTTCCCTCCACTTTTACCACTGGCTTGGCACATGGGGCACGACTTGCAGTGGGCCTCTACGTGGGCTCGCATTTTTGCCCAATAAAAGTGCGTTACTAGGCGATGGTAGGTCTTGTCCATGCCCAGGTGGCCGGCCAGGGGTATATCATGGGCCAAGCCCAGGAGGAAGTCTCGGAAGCGTAGGGGTACTGTGGAAATTTAGCTTGCAAACTGAACATTATCTGCGCCATCTTGTCTCTCCCCAGCGCGACACACAGGAAAGCGCACGGCAGCCATCTTAGGCACCCTGGTCTCTCCCTGCTCATTGCCGATCGCCAGCGCGTCCCCCTGGCGCTGCAAGCATCCCCCGCGCGCCGGCCACCCCCGCTCTCTCATACACGGGCCATAAACCCTCTCCTTCTGCGCGACCCTGCCATGGAACCGCATCCCACGCCTGACCGACATCCCATACATGGTCATGCATCTCTTTGATAACCCCCTTCCTCTGCGCCACCATTGTCCGAACCGATCCCAGGCCATCACCTAGCCCTGCGGATGCAGTTTATTGTCCCTACTGTAAGGGAAACGCCCCACATCAAAGGGATTACAGTAGATCAAGGCCCCCCACCCCCTGAGACCCGACCGGTCACACACACCCCCGGGATGTGGCGCAATATCCTGCTGTGTGATAGCCATCTCCTACTGTGGGTGGGGTGGGGACTCCCACTGAAGATATGTGTGGGAACGAGCTCGAAGTGGGGATTCCGAGGAAGTTCTTTCTTGTATCAAGACAATCTCAAGAATGTGCCATGTGTGATAAACCTGCAATAAAGTCATAAACCTGTGTATAAGAGGCCAGGCCTCAGAGATTCAGTTAGAGCACCTCGTGACGATACCTTGCTGTCTGATCTGATGTGTTCTGCTCCGACGGAATAAAAACTTTGTTTCCTGCCTTCCAGTCTCCGGCGCCTGCCTCTTTCATTGGTAAATTATCGAATGGTATAAGAGGCGATTACCGCCGGGCAATACTTGAAAGGTTATCGACTGAAACTGCCGCTACCGTTTAACAGTACCACCAGGACCCGGGCTGACCCTAGCTCGGCAGCCCGCTGCTCGCTATACAGGAGGTCATTCTCCCAATACAATAAGTGGGTTCCCGTTTGGTCGCCCGCGGCTTGGGCGGCGGCCTGCTGCCGGGGTCCGACCAGGGATGGACAGGTCGCTTGTTCTCTGCAGAACTCCTCTCGGGAGGGGCCCCCTTCGTGGCGCCACTGGGCCAACTCGGGCAGCTCACCTAACTCTGTGATCTGCGCGTGGTCGGGTGGAGCGGATCCGTCGTCGGCGGGGGGCTCTTCTCCTGGGGATAGGGTGTGAGGTTCAACAGGATCATCTCCGGGTTGAGCCACGGAGGGGGTGCTGGGGGTTTCGTCCACGACTCCCCCACGGGGGGGTAGTCGGGCCTCCATGGATCGGGTGGTTGCGCACACCCATTCTGGTAGACCCATCATCCCGATGTGGGTCTTGCGCTCGACCTGCCTCCAGGGGGAACTTTCCAGGTCGTTTCCCAGGAGACAGTCCACGGGTTGTGCGGTTCGGACAGCCACCCGCAAGGTTCCGGTTACTCCCCCCCATTCGAATGGTACCAAGGCCACCTTACACAGACTCTCAGTGTTGTCGGAAGCTATCACAGGGCAAAAGACATTGGGGATGATCTGGTCCGCTTGGACTAAGTGGCTGAGGACACCAGTGATGCTCGCCCCGGTGTCGCGAAGGGCCTCCACCGGGTGGCCGTTGACCTTTACAATCTGGCGGTACTTCTTGGTGTTTGCGGGTAGGGGGGCCCCAGGAATCATATCTCGATCTCCTAGAGAGACTAGGGCCATGGCTGCAGGTTCCCATCCCTCGGGGTCCTCAAACTCCTCCCCTAGGGTCACGGCGGCCAGGTGTCGGGCTGGGGGAGTTGTCGTGGGGGGTTTCGGGGCCATGGGGCACTGAGGGTCGCTGGCGTAATGCCCTAACCGTTGACAGCGGAAACATGAGATATTCACCCGGGGTCCTTGTCTGCCAGGGGTGGCGGCACTGCCTGGCGGAGGAGCTGGGAACCCCGGGGGTGGGTTCCTCGGAGGGCTACGCGGGGGCCCGGATGGGAACTCCCTCGGTTTCCCTTGATCCCCCCCCCCTCTCTGACGGGGAGGTCCTTGCTGGCTGCGGGTGTAGTCTCCTACGGGGTTCCAGGGGACCCGGGTGTTTACCCAGCGATCTGCTTCGACGGCCAGCTTCCTCGGGTCTGTGAGTTTGCTGTCGAGCAGGTGCTGGCGTAGTTCTACAAAACAGTTTGTGGACAAGTGTTCCTAGGCAATGAGGTCGGTCAACTCTTCGAAGGTGGTTACTTTGCTGCCCTTGATCCACCCTTCCAGCGCTCGGCTGTAAAAGTTTACGTATTCCACCCAGCTGGTGCCTGGGATCTTTCGGCAGTCCCGGAACCGCTGCCGATACATTTCGGGGGTGAGGCCGTATTTCGTGAGGAGGGCCTCCTTCATGTGGCTGTAGGATGTTTGCATGGAGGCCGGTAGGTCGAGGAGGGTGTCTCGTCCTTCGCTCAGGAATCGCCCCCACAACCCGGCCCCCCAGTCCTTTTGTGGAACACGGTGGGAGGTCATGGCTACCTCGTAGGCTTTGAACCACTGCTGAATGTCATCATTCCGATAGTACTCTTTGACCACATCCTTAGGGATGTGGACTTTCGGTTCCCCCAGGGGTGCGGGTTCTTGGCCCCCGAGGGTCGAGCTCCCTCGCTCCGTGCTCTGAACTCTATTTCCTTCAAGCTGCGCTCGTGCTCCAGCCGAAGTTTCTTTTCCTCGTGTTCCCGTTGTAACTTCTTTTCCTCTAGCTCTCCTTGTACTCGGAGTTGTTCTACCGCTAGCTTTTTCTCGGCTAGCCTTATCTCGCCTTCTATTTTCAGTTTGGCCATTTCCAGTTCATGACTTCGGTCCCTTTCTCTGTCTGTGGCGTCTTCCGGGGACCAGCCCCCACCCGCTGCGTTGCTTTGCGCTTGGGGGTTATTGCTTGTCCTCGGGAAGCTCCTGAGCTCGTCCGGCCGCTCTGTCTCCTCACCGAGTTCGTCCAGTCGGGGGAGGGAGGCTCCAGACTCCACCCAGGCTTTCAGGGCTTGTTGCATGTCTTCCTTGGTGTTTAGACCAGTGGTAGCGATCTTCCGTTGTTTGCAAAATTGTTTCAGCTCCTTGTGTGTATATTCTTCTAACCGTTGTACACAAAACGTAGCGCTCGCGTCGGTTTCAGTGGTGCTCATGGTGGCTTCTTCTGTCGTCTTTGTTCGGTAGTGCGTCAGCCGTTCGTTGTACGATCTCTAGATTGCAGGCTCGGATCCCGTCGCTTGCCACCAGTGTTAGAAGGGCTAGCCCCAGGGGAGGACAGAATATGCACTTGGTCACCCTGCGCCCACCCTTCCGGGAGAAATAGCCGAGCACTGGTCGGAGACCCCTTCAGGACTGGGTCACACACCTAGGATCGTACACGCTGATTCAGCACCAGGCAACACAGAGACACCACACCGTAGATTCTGGAATACGTATGCTTTATCTAGCAATATCAGGATCTTTATGATCCGCAGGAGTATGTCCAAGTGGAGCAAGTGCTCACAAAGTCTCGGTAGGGGTAGCGGGACAGTCTTAGGATCTGGGTCAATGCGGAATCGTATCCCGGCGCACAGCTCTCAATCCTCGAGCCGGGGGATACAAGATGATCTTTGGGGTCCAGCTGGACCGGAATGTCTCTTGAGCGAGTGTCCACTCTGCAGGACTCGAGTCCGAGTGTCGGAGGTCGGACAATCTTCCAGGAGCCGCGAGTCACTCAGCAGGGCTCAGAGTTCTCTAGGGTGCAAGGTGAGCCGCGACCACGTCAGCAGGGCTCGGATGTCGTTAGGCAGAAGTCCGTCTCTGCCAGGTAGAGCCACGACGCTGTCTGCAGGGCTCACCAAGGTTCCAAGAGTTCCGTAGGATGTTGTGGGGATGTTCTTCAGCCGCGACCATGTCAGCAGGGCTCGTTCGTTCCAGGATTCAACTGCCGAGGGTCCCAGGGCGCCCCTTGTTATAGGTCGACTCCTCTTTGATGTCCGGAGTCCTCACGGGCAGGGGTCTTAGCGCCTGGGGGTCATTTGTTGGGGGTTCCTGCCACGTGGCCCTTTGATCCTTTCAAAGCGGGGTCGGGGAGGGATCCCAGACATGCAGCAGGCGTGGAGCCAGCCCTCAGGGTGGCCGGAGGGTGATCGAAACCATCTCTTGGGAGGAGGCCAGGTGTGAATGGAAACTACTCCTCCCTCTCTTGCTCACCAGGAGCTCTCTCTCCCCCCAGCCGGCATGGCACGACTAGGCCGGGGTTGTGCTTGGGTCGAGGCGGTCATCGGGGGTGCTGGGCCGGGTACTGGAGGCCGCGAGGCCGATGGAATGGGAAGGGTGCCTGGTGTCGGGAAGATGGAGGGGAGGACAGGGGTAACCCCGTGTTCTGGGTCGTGGAGGCTACGCTAGTCAGTGTAGTGTGGGGTGTAGGGGGTAGCCTGGTGTCGCTACGGGTCTGAATGGGCCACGCCACGAGGCCGGGTCCAACAATGACCAAAAGGCTGTACTGACTGTTTACCAGCCAGGACAGAAAGTGTGGGTGTTGGAGCCTGTGGCCCCATCAACTCTCCAGGAAAGGTGGAGTGGACCCCACACTATAGTTGAACAGAAGGGAGAGGTTGCTTACTTAGTAGACCTAGGAACTCCCAGGAGTCCCCATAGGGTTCTCCATGTCAACAGGCTAAAGACATAAATGGACAGGGCTGACATGGGCTTGCTCATGGCAACTGATGAGGGACAGGAGGAAGAGAGTGACCCACTCCCTGACCTCCTCTCACAGAACCCTGATGATGGGTCAGTTGATGGTGTAGCCTTGGCAGGCAGCCTCACTGCCCAGCAGCAAGCTGATTGCAGACAGGTGCTCAATCAGTTCAGACACGTTCTCACTGACTCCAAGTCAGACTACCTGGTGCACTCATGAAGTGGACACTGGGGACAGTCTGCCTATTAAAAATAAGATTTATAGTCAACCTGACCATCACAGGGACTGTATCAGGACAGAAGTCCAGAAAATGTTGGATTTAGGTGTTATTGAACCCTCAGATAGCCCTTGGGCTAGTCCAGTGGTCCTTGTGCCAAAACCTCACACCAGTGGTAAAAGAGAGATGAGGTTTTGTGTGGACTACAGGGGTCTCAATGCAGTCACCAGGACTGATGCCCATCCAATAACAAGGGCAGATGAGCTTATAGAAACTTTGGCCTCAGCCAAGTACCTTAGCACATTTGACTTGACAGCTGGCTACTGGCAGATCAGGCTAGCTGATGATTGCAAGCCAAAGACAGCGTTTTCAACCCCTAGTGGGCACTATCAATTTGTGGTAATGCCCTTTGGTCTGAAAAATGCACCTGCCACTTTCCAAAGGTTGGTGAATACAGTTCTCACAGGCCTGGAAGCCTTGAGTGCAGCATATCTAGATGATATTGCCGTCTTTAGCTCCACCTGGGAGGATCACCTGGTCCACCTAAGGAATGTTTTATAGGCCCTGCAAAGGGCAGGCCTCACTATCAAGGCTACTAAGTGCCAGATAGGGCAGAGTCAGGTTGTGTACCTGGGCCACCTTGTAGGTGGAGGCCAGGTTCAACCATTGCAGAGCAAAATCCAGACCATAATGGACTGGGTTTCTCCAACTACCCAGACTCAGGTGAGAGCCTTCTTAGTCCTGACTGGGCACTATAGGAGATTTGTCAAATTATATGGATCAATAGTGAAACCCTTGAATGACTTAACTTCTAAGAAAATGCCCAAAAAGGTTCAGTGGACAGCTAGCTGTCAAAAGGCATTTGATGACCTGAAGCAGGCCATGTGTACTGCTCCCATTCTGCAGAGTCCTGACTACTCCAAAAAGTTCATTGTCCAAACTGATGCATCTGAATTGGGGGTTGGGGCTCTACTGTCACAATTGAATGAAGAAGGTCAGGATCAGCCAGTAGCTTTCATAAGCAGAAGGCTGACCCCTAGAGAGAAACGTTGGTCAGCCATTGAGAGGGAGGCCTTTGCTGTGGTTTGGGCTCTGAAGAAGTTGAGGCCATACTTGTTTGGTACTCACTTCCTTGTTCAGACAGACCATAAGCCTCTCTTATGGCTACAACAAATGAAGGGTGAAAACCAAAACTGCTTAGGTGGTCCATTTCCCTACAGGGGATGGACTTTCCAGTGGAACATAGACCTGGGAGTAACCATGCCAATGCAAATGGACTCTCTAGGTATTTCCACTTAGAACATGAAGACTCAACTGGTCAAGGTTAGTTTAATGTTCCTGCGTCTGGGGGGGGGGGGGGGGTTGTGTAGGAGAGTAGGATCTGCTTCACATGGGTACCCCCACTTTTTGCTGGTGTTTTACTGTTTTTCGACCTTAGTCTGGCTGTGGCCCTGCTAATCAGGACCACAGCCTAGCTGCTTCCTCTCTAAAATGGTTTCCATGTACATTAGGTACATATCTAATTGTATTATGGAATGCCTTATAAGCCCCTAATATATGGTATACTATGTACCTAGGGCATAGGTACCTCAGAGGCCTACCAGGGGCTGCAGCATATATTATGCCACCCCTGGGAAGCACTCTAAAATGACACCACAGGTCTGCTACTGCAGCCTGGGTAAGGGTGTGCTTACACCCCTTACTGTGGTATAGGCTACCTATATCACTACCCTATACAGACACATATAAACCTATAAGCCACTTCTATGGCAGGCCTTAACAATTCTGAAGGCAGAGTGCTTGGTTTTGTGTGAGAGGGTGCCCAAGCATGAAGTGCACCCCTCTGCAGCTTTCAGAAATACTTCCTTATAGCTGTTCTGTGATACAGCCATACCATATACTCTTAAGTGCATTATAACCTTGCGGTAAATGCTAACTTTGGAATGGCTGCATCAAAACATGTCGTGTTTGGTGTCAAACGCTTTGGAATACTACCCCCCCGACAATTCTGGTGGCGGGGTAGCATTCCACAGGGATAGACATGTTCACACTGGCTAAACCCGGTAGGACTTTCCCGAGCCTTGGCATCACAAAATGGATGCCTCTGCCACAGACACAGGTCTGGCCTCCTGCTGCTGACCGAAACTCCAGCAGGGGAGGCCTGGACAATAGGTTTCCTGTCAAAGGGAGGTGTGACCACCTCCCCAGACAGGCAGATGTGTATTGGGGTTGGGCGGGAGCACTCTCTGCTGCTTTAAAGTCCTGCGCTGGGGGCACGTTTGGTGTCCCTGTGCATAGCCCAGTTCAAACCGGTTGCAGAGGCTACCTGCCCCTGCTCTGGCATGAAACTGGACAAAGGAAATGGGTGTAACCACCCCTCATTCCAAGCCCACCCATAGGTGGGGCCTTAGAGTTAGTCCATTCCCTAAAACTTGGTATAAGTATAGGAATCCATTCCCTAGGACTTTAGATTAACCTGGATGAAACTCTGCAACATACACCCTGGACCTTCGACTTTCTATGACGACTAGAAGACGGAAGAAATCTCCCTTGGGGTCAAGGAGTGACTCCCCTGCTTGGCAGGCACCAAAGAAGCAACTGACCGGTCTGCATCGCTGAAGCTCCCGCCGGATGCCAAAGTCTTTGCATCACCAGAGGTGGATTTCCAGACTTTCCCAAGGCTACCCTGAGTCCACAGCAAAGCTGAGGCTCGTGGCTATCGTGGGTGATGTGGAACCGTGACCCCTGGAGACCGTGATCTTTTGCAGCAACACTATCTTCCTGGACCTTCCTGGACTTCCTTGAAGTTGTGCTTTGGGCTCCAAGTAGCCCCAGCCTTGAGCACCTCCTGCACTAAAGACTGTTGGCCTCCACTCCATGAGTGACCCGTGGGCCAGCTTCAAGTGCGACTGCTTGAGGCTCCTTCGCAATCACTAGCCCATTGGCTAGCAGGTCCCCACGAAGGCAACTCCTTTTTCTGCTTGGGCTTTTCTGGTTGCTCCAGACATGCCCTTACTTAACCTTGCTGGGTAAGTCCATCAGACCTTGCTGGTCTGCACCACAGTCCTTTCTCTGATTTCCAGTGACTTGCCGTTGCCAAGGCTTGTTGGCTCCAATCTGGTCGCCGACACCGCAGCATTCGACAGACTTGGACTGTGGGACAGCTTGAATCTGGCTCGTAGACTTCATCGACGCCTCCTGGACCTCGTGGCTGAAGAGTCAAGACACCCATCAACTCACCTGAAGCACCCAACATCTGTGGGCATTGGTCCATCCTGCCCTAGGTCACTGGCAAGTGACCCAGACTCTGTCCCCTCTGCTTTCAGGTTCCTCACATCCTAGATCCAGGCTTGGATCTCTTCGGACACTTCTCCTCTTCGCGGCATCAGCAGTTCTTTACAGGCTCCCATTGAAATCGACGACGCGATCCGACACCAAAAGACACCTATGCACCCGGCTTCCCTGGGTGAGGTAACTCGAGTACTCCGGTGCTCTCGTGGGTGCTAGCCCTAGAACTTCCTAAGTCCAAAAGGGTTTGGTCCTTACTCGATTAGAAGTGTCCCTAATCTTTAAATTTCCAACCGCGACATTGCCCATAGAAGATAAAGGGAACTCGCGGTTGTGTTTACAGTCCCCTTGGGTCCCCTGTGTCACTACGTTGGGTGGTTCCTTGGGGTCCCAGCGATTCTAGAGGCTATAGGCCTAGTGTCTATTCCAGTCGTGGTTCTTATACCACTTTTTTGGTATATGGTTTGGTACGGCCCTAGGGCCCAAACGTGTATTTGTGCTATTACTGATGATTGCTATCTTGTAACTTAAGTACTTCGAACTCCAGTCTGATAAAGAGATTAGACGGATGTGTGTTATCTTAAATACATATATTTTAAATATATACCTGGTGTGGTTGTCCTTTCATTTGATCATTCAATAGATTATAGACTGGTAAAACAAGCTGCTTTACATTCCTTCAAGACTTAGCCTGAAGGCTGCTCTCCATAGCTACCACCAGGATAGCTTTCAATAAAGGTTGTCTTTAACCTATCACCATAAGGGGTTGTTTGGACTGATACAAGGTGCCCACTAGAACTATTGGACAGCATATATCAGGCCACCTTATCACAGGCGTTGTCAGCATAAGAGACAATGTTGAATCTGTGGCTTTAGACAATGGCTGCAAGCGGGGCCATGTAGATGTTGAAGAGGGTGGGGCTCAGGGAGGATCCCTGAGGCACTCCACAGCTGATCTTTGTGGGCTCTGAGTTGAATGGTTGAAGTCTGACTCTGCATTCGGCCGGTGAGGACGGAGCGGATCCATTCTAGGGCTTTGTCACGGATGCCGGCATCGTGGAGTCTAGATCCCTAGAGGCCTAGATCAATCCATAGCTTTCATTAGTAGGAGGCTACTTCCCCTGGAACATAGATGGAGTGCAATTTAAAGGGAAACTTTTGCTGTGGTATGGGTGCTCAAAAAGCTGAGACCCTACTTGTTTAGGACTCACTTCCGACAGAGCACAGGCCCCTCAGATGGTTAATGCAAAATGAGGGGTAAGGACCCAAAACTGTTGTGGTGGTCCATTTTCCTGCAGGGAATGGACTTTATGGTGGAACACTGCCTTGGCACAGAACATGCCATTGCTGAAGGTCTGTCCAGGATCTTCCTCCTTAATGAAGAGAACTCCCATGAGGTTGGGCAGCTCTTCCCACTTTCAGCTGGGGGGGACATGTGTTAGACCTGGCATCTTTGGCATGTTTTTCCCCTGTCTTTTCTGCATCTGGCCACCTGTGACCTGTTTTTTACTGTTACTGTTGCTGCATTTCGTTTTTGCTGGTTTTGATGGATTTAACACAGATCCTTGTTGCTGGGGGTGAATGTTTGCATTGTCCAGCATTCCGTCCAGCAATTGTTTCTTTTGTATATGTCGCCCTAAGTTGGAAGGGTCCCATGCTCACTACACCACTAGATTCAAGCTAGCCTGGCTGATGAAGGATGATGCCCTGAAACCGGTCCCAGGATGCTTATGTCCGGTCCAGGGAGGACCTGGCTTGGCAGTTCAGGCTGGACTGTTCCCACAAGGAACAGGGTCAAGACTGATTTGCATATGGCTGGGTCCAAACTGCGGTGCTGTGGTGAGCAAAAGAATGATGGATTTAACTCAGATTCTTGTGACTGGGGGTGAATGTTTGCATTGTCCAGAATTATGTACATCAATTGTTTCTTTTGCATAGGTTTTAGAACTCCAGGCACTTTACTACTGCTGATCAGTGCTATAGTGCAAGTGCTCCCTGTATAAATTGTATCTGTAATTGGTTATCCATGATTGGCATATTTGATTTACTAGTAGGACCCCAGTAAAGTGCACTGTGTGTGCCCAAGGTCTGTAATTCAAAGGATGCTGGTGGGGCAGCAGCACTGATTGTACCACCCACATTAGTAGCTCTGCACACATGTCTCAGGTCTGCCACTGCAGTGTCTGTAAGTGCAGTTTTAAACTGTCATGTCGACCTGGCAAGTGCACCCATTTGCCAGGCCCAAACTTTCCTTTTATTACATGTAAGGCAGCCCTAAGGTAGGCGCAAGTAAGCCCCAGGGACAGGGTGCCGTGTATTTAAAATGTCGGACATGCACTGGTGTGTTTTATTTGTTCTGATCGTGAAATAGTGCTAATTTCATTTTTGCCTTGTAACCTCTTACAAGTGTAACTTTCAATTAGGAAGAGATAGAGATTTGGAGTTTAGGGTCCTTGAACTCACAATTCAAAAATGCTTCTTTTAGTGAAGTTGGCTTTTAAATTGCGGTTTGAAAATTGCCCATTTAGAACATGGGCATTTTCTTGCTTTGGTTTAGGTTTGAGGTGCACTCTTAAATCTTATAAATTATAAGCAACCTTTGACACTATTTAACTAATGGTGCTACACCGCTACGTATGCTGTCATACGTACATCAATAGTAATCACTGAATATTTTCAAGTAATTCAACTTGAATGCAGTTGGTATCGCTGCAATATTAAACGCATTACTAAAATATAATTCTATTCTTTATCATTATTTACTCTCATCTTTTACCATGATTCACCGTTATGTAATTCATTCAAATTCATGAATATACATTGTGTTGTTTGTTACATATAAACACAGTCCTCTTTCATGTACATTCCCTATTTACATGAACATAATATAACCCTTCTGAATGGTTCATGCCCAATGCATTTCGGAACTTTAGGTCCCTTCTTCAGAAAGGGAGCTGAGGTGTGCCCTGCATATCCTGATGGCCCATTACCCGACTGATGAGTCCCGTGCGCTAGAGTGGTTGAAGGAGTTGTCGTTGACAGCTGAATAGAGCTGTGCCTGTCCTCACACCAAGCTGTCTCGTCCCGCGTTTAGTGTGTAGAGACTTACCTTGGAAGTTTGCCTACTTCAAAAACAGAAACTGGTATAAGTACTGGAGCTGTGACACCATAACTTCAGAACACTTCTGGACTTTTTGGCAGTCTACTCGGCACCCCACATACCTACCTGCTTCCTGCTGACGAGAGGCAATTACCTCGAAACACGTGTCCAGGGATGGCATAATACTTATATACTCGTGGCATAGGCGTACTCACCGCTGCCACTACATTATCCAGAGTTCTATGGGGCTATTTGCTGGTATGACGAGCAGTGTGCGACCTATTTCGTATTTGCATTTAAGCTCTCTCGAGCGACTTGGGCTGACGAGCCTTGGTTCCGCACCTGCGCGCCGTGAGAGGTACTATACCTTTGATATTTTGGCAGTCTACTCGGCACCCCACATACCTACCTGCTCCCTGCTGACGAGAGGCAATTACCTCGAAACACGTGTCCAGGGATGGCATAATACTTATATACTCGTGGCATAGGCGTACTCACCGCTGCCACTACATTATCCAGAGTTCTATGGGGCTATTTGCTGGTATGACGAGCAGTGTGCGACCTATTTCGTATTTGCATTTAAGCTCTCTCGAGCGACTTGGGCTGACGAGCCTTGGTTCCGCACCTGCGCGCCGTGAGAGGTACTATACCTTTGATATTTTGGCAGTCTACTCGGCACCCCACATACCTACCTGCTCCCTGCTGACGAGAGGCAATTACCTCGAAACACGTGTCCAGGGATGGCATAATACTTATATACTCGTGGCATAGGCGTACTCACCGCTGCCACTACATTATCCAGAGTTCTATGGGGCTATTTGCTGGTATGACGAGCAGTGTGCGACCTATTTCGTATTTGCACTTCTGGACTTGGAGTATATTCTGCCAAAAAGAAGAGCTTGCGAAGCTGTAGGAGGGGAACTCTCAATCTGCATGTTGCTTTCTTGTGTTGGCCTGCTGCTTGCCGCTTGCTGCTTCTGTCCTGGGAGTGAAAGGTCTGGACTTTGCTTTCTACTTCGTGATTGGGAAATCGATGCAGTATCTGTTCTGCCGCATCGACCCAGCACATACGGATTTTCAACATATCATCCTTGTGCTCCAAATTCTTCACCGACCTTACCCAGCAGTAAGGAACCGAGGCTGTGTGTCCGGATGTTAGACTTGTCATCTTTTGGTGTTTTTCCCCTGACTTTTTTGCTTTCTGACCTCCCGGTTTTGACTCTGTTTTTGCTGGCGTAACATTTCTGCGCACTGTTCGCACTGCTGATCAGTGGTAAAGTGCAGGTGCTCTGTGTAAATTGTGCTATGGATTGGTGTTTCCATGATTGGATATTTGATTTACTTGTTAGTTCCTAGTAAAGTGCACTGAGTGTGCCAAGGCCTTGGAATCAAATGCTACTCGTGGGCCTGCAGCACTGATTATGCCACACACTTGAGTAGCCCTGAAAAGGTACCTCAGACCTGCCATTGCAGAGTATGCGCGCAGTTTGTAACTGCTATGTCAACTTGGAAAGTGCACACACTTGCCAGTCCCCAACCTTCCCTTTTCTTACATGTCAGGCACCTCTAAGGTAGGCCCAAGGTACCCCTGTGGGCAGGGCGCAGTGGATGTCAAAGGTAGGACATGCCCTGGTGTGTGTGGCATGTCCTAATAGTGAATTACAGCCAATTTCGTTTTTCACTATTGCAAGGCTACCAGTTCCCCATAGGACAGAATGAGAGGTTTGTTTATAACATCTTATAAACATAACTGGCCCAGGGAATTCGGTAAGAAAATAACATTTAGTATGCCTGAACTCAGAATCTAAAGATGCATCTTTTAGGGAAGGTGATTTTTACATTCTGCGTTTGAAAAACCCACTTTTAGAAAGTGGGTATTTTCTTGCTCAGTCATCCCGTGTGCATCTGTGGAATGTGGATTGCCTGTCTGGGTTTTGGATGACCGAAGGCTGGGGGGCCGGAGAGGCTCCAGATAGTCTAGGTAGGTCAGGAAAGGGCTGAATAGACCTGGGCTATGATGGGGGAACGGGAGGAGAATTCCTTGCACCTCAAAGGGCCTGGTCTGCCTCTGACAAATGCCGTCTCTACCTCCTGCCAGGAATTCACACCAGAGAAGGCCCAACTGGTTCTGGCCAGGCACAGACATCTTCTGCCTGAAAGATCAAAGGATTTTTGGACATAAATACTGGGTCCCAGACCCCTGAACTTTAGAACTCATCTGGATCAAGAAGACTGCCAAGAAGAAGAGCCGGAGAAGCTGCGAAAAGGAATGACTGCTTTGCTGGGTGCTTTGCTGGGCTGACCTGCAGTGGCTGCTTCTTTCTTGGGCAGTGAAAGGCCTGGACTGGACTTTCTGCAACCTAACTTGTGAGTCTCTCCAAAGGCTTGAGGTAGAGCTTGCCACCTGTTCACGAAGTCCAGGAACAGCAAAGACTTCAAGTTCTTTGACCCGCAGCACTGGAGACTGTGTGTTTTGCGCTGTAATCCAATGAACATCAACTCGACGATGTCTTCAACGCCACTGCTGACTCCGTGTCCTGAAGGCTCCGCAGAAGGCACTGCCGCAGCGCTGCACCGCACCGCAACCCTGGTCTCAACGACGACGCCTGTTGATGCCGCCACCGAGCCGCTGCTTGCACCGCGACCTGTGGCCACCGCACTGCCTTTCTTCACGCCGGAGTTTGGCACTGCAGAGGGCACCACCGCAATGCTGCACCACGACCCTGGTCTCACCGACGACGCCTGTTGATGCCGCCACCGAGCCGCTGCTCGCACCGCGACCTGTGGTCATCGCACTCCGCCCCGCCGTGCTTCATGAAGACGTCCTGGCCGGCCTGACGCCACCTCTTCCCGCCGAAATCGACGCCGCTGCTTGCACCGTGGTTCGAGGGCCCGCTCATAAGTCACACGACGCACCGCCCTCATCCCGGACTGCAGCCTTGGCCTACCGACCCCGGTGCCATCGACTCCAGTTCGTCAGCCGATGACAGCACTCCAGCAATGACGACACCACTGCTTGCACCGTGACCTGCTAGCACCGTGAAGAGCAACGTCTTCATCTCGCACCGCAACCCTCGTCTCACCGACGGCGCCATCTGATGCTGTCACCGAGCCGCTGCTCGCTCCGCGACCTGGGGGCACCGCACACCGCACCGCTGCACTTTGCACCGCAGCACCCGACGCCTGTCAGCGCCAACGCTCCTGATTCCATCAGAGGACCTCAACCTGCAACACAAGTGACTTCTAGGGCCTCCACGCCCTGCATTTCTCATAGGTACTGTTTTGCGGTTCTTCCTGACACCGTAGCTGGCCCGCGACCCCGCAACCAGCCAGAACTGTTGGATTTTGTTGTTCACGACGCCGTGGTAGCCCGGACAGAGCTATCCCCACAAGGAACCCTTTTTAATCAGCGTATTTTTGGAACTGTGAACTTTTAAGTATAGTAGTGTGGATTTTTATCGTTTTTGGTCTTGTCTTAAATATATAAAAATATTGGATATGTTTCTAAACTGGTGTGGTGTCCTTTTGTAGTGCGTCCACTGTATTACCGTTGGTTATGTGCAAATGCTTTACACACTGCCTCTAAGATAAGCCTGGCTGATCGTGCCGAGCTACCAAGGGGGTGAGCAGGGGTTATTTTAGAAGTGTAACTCCCTTATCCTGACTAGAATAGTGGTTTTTGCCTGGCTTTGGCCCACACCCTAGCCTACCAAAAATCCAATTTCTAACATTGGTTGTCAGCGGTGAGGATAGGACTTGCGTTTGCACGTGATTTACAGTGATTGGTGTGCACTACTACCATATCGCAGACCATTACCTTACAGTGATTGGTGTGCACTACCACCATATCGCAGACCATTACGTACCGCATACTAGCCCGTTTTCTTTTTGGCCGATTTTTGTGATCTTGCCAGGTGAACTTTCTACTTCGTCATGCCGGAATCAATAGAATCATCCGTTGCATCCATGGAAATTGCCTTTGAGGAGGATAAGTTGGAGCTCTACACTGTTAGAGAATTGAAATCTGTTTGCAAGAACCTAAAAGTCCAAGTCAGAGGCCTCACTAAGAAGGAAGAGCTACAAAAGGCACTGAGGGCCTGGGTAGCAACCAGAAACGCCAGTGGTTAATCTGGTGATCTTAGTGGAGAGGCCGAGGAGCCTAGTCCTAGGGTGGATGTGCTGTTGGGAGGGGGGGAAACCTCCCGGCCAGGCAGCCGTGGCCTGTCCCCAGAGAAGCTGGAGGACAGACAGGAAGCAAGGAAAGTAGCCACAGAACTAGAAAAAATTAGATTAAACCATGGAAGAGAAGAGAATGGTATTAGATTACGAAATCAGAATGAAGGAGCTGGATCGAGAGAAAAGAATCAGCTCAGATGGTGGCAGCAACTCATCAAGATAGACAGACTGAATCGTACACATCCCTAAGAATGTGGGCAGAGAGTTCAAGAAGGGGGATGACATACAAAGGTGGTTTCAGGGTTACGATGCAGCGATACACATGAATGGGGTCCCTGAGGAGAATTGGGGAGCAGGATTGTGGTCTCTGTTTCCAGAGGAAGCCAGGGATTTGACAGCTTTGGGTAAGGGGCCTGACCTCACCTATGCTGATATGAAGGAAGCACTTCTCACTAGGTATGGTCTCACTCCTGAAAAGTACAGGGATCAGTTTAGGTCCTGGAAGAAGTCCGATGCCAACACGTGGCTGGAATGTGTGGATGGGTTTTGACGGTCGTTGGATGACTGGGTGAAGGGCAGTAATGGGACAGATTTTAGGGGGCTCTACAATTTGATTGCGTGGGAGCACTTGTCTAGTCTATGTTTTGCAGATCTGCGCCAGCACCTAGTTGATAGTAAGCTAACTGACCCCAGGAAGCTTGCTATGGAGGCGGATCGCTGGGTGAGTACCAGGGTCCACAAGAGAGCATTTGGGGGAGACTCAGTCAAAGGTGGGCAGGGTCCCCAGCAGAAAAGTGGGGGGGGGGGACAAGGGTAAAACACACCCAGGGTAAAGGCTCCCATCCCCCCGGAGATATGAAGCAAGGGGTCTCGACTGCCAAGCCTGCTGAGACCGGCCCACGCAAACGTTTTGCATGTGACCAGGTGGGGCACATGAAGGGGGACCCCAGGTGCTCCAAGGGGGCACAGCCACCCACCAATGGGCAGTCCAAGGTGTTGGCTAGTGTAGTGCTTGGGGAGGAGGAGGAGTACCCACAGGAGGGTGGGGACCCCGCAGAAATGACCCTCGTCTCACTGGGGGACAGTGACATGGTCCCAGGGGCCCAGGGGCCCAGGTGCCATATAACACAGCACCTGGGTGACCATTAATAGGAAAAGAGTAGAGGCTCTCAGGGATACTGGAGCCGGTTTGACCTCAGTTCGGTGTCACCTGGTCTCTGAGAGGCAGGTAGTCCCCGGGGCATTCCACCAAGTAATTACAGTCGACATTTCTGAGCGCCAGTGTCTGGTGGCGCAGGTTCTCTTTGAGTGGGGGGGGGGGGGGGTCTCAGGTCCTTTGAGGGTAGTTGTGAGCCCTTCCATGCCTGTCGATTGTCTGCTCGGTAACGACCTGGAGGATGTTGAGCTCAGGTCCCAGTTGGAGATGCTTGGGTTACTAGAGTGGGCATGCGTGTCCACCCGGTCCATGGAGGCCAGAGAGGGTGATCAGAGGGAACCAGAGCCTGAAACAGTGGCCCAGGTCCCTGCCAAGAGAAAGGGCCGGGGGCACGGGAAACCAGCCTACGAAGTTCCCATGGCCCGGGAGGAGGCAGACCTTGATGGGGACGCTCCTGTGCCTACAGGAGAACAGGTAGCTGAACTGGGGAACATCTCTGAGGTGACCCATTGGCAGCAAGAAGGGGGTCCCACCAGGGAGAGGTTCTGCCAGGAGCAGAAAGAGTGCCCTTCTCTGGAGGGTCTGCGGTGACAGGCCGCAGCCCAGGCGACTGGTGATCAGTCCGGGTCACATTGGATCTACTGGGAGAATGATCTCCTGTACAGCGAGCCTAAGGTTATGGATCCTGGGTCAGCCCGTGTGCTGGTGGTACTCCAGCGCTTCCGGACCTTCCTACTTGGTCTGGCTCACGATGTGCCTTTGGCAGGACATTTGGGGCAGGACAAGACCTTTGACAGGCTTGTCACCCACTTCTTATGGCCTCAAATGTGAAGGCAGTCGGATGTGCATTGTCGGTATTGCCAAACTTGCCAGGAAAGTGGCAAGAGTGGGAGGAAGGTCAAAGCTCCTCTCCAACCGTTCCCCATTGTTGGGACACCCTTTGAAAAGGTAGGGATGGACATTGTAGGGCCACTGGATCCCAAGACAGCCATGGGCAACAGGCACATCCTGGCCTTGGTGGACAATGCCACCCAGTACCCGGAGGCAATCCCTCTCAGGACAACGACGACGCCAGTGGTGGGCCGGGCATTAATGGGGATCTTTTCTCGCGTGGGGTTCCCCAGAGAGGTGGCTTCTGACATGGGGACCGATTTCATCTCGAAGTATATGACATCCCTGTGGAAGGAGTGTGGTGTTACTTACAATTTAACCACCCCTTACCACCCCCAAGGTAACGGTCTGGTAAAAAGGTTCAACCAGACCTTGAAGGGCATGATTAAGGGTCTCACCGAACACATGAGGCATAAGTGGGATGTCCTCTTACCGTGCCTTCTCTTTGCGGACTGGGAGGTACCCCAGAAGTCTCTCGGGTTCAGTCCCTTTGAGCTTCTGTACGGTCACCCCGTGCGAGGACGTCTAAGCTTGGTGAAGGAAGGCTGGGAGGCCGTTCCCAGGAAAAACCCCCAGGATGTGTTTAGCTACATGCTGGCCTTCTGAAACCAAACTGCCAGCTTCAGGAAACTCGCTAAGGCAAACCTCGAGGCCAGCCAGTAAGAAATGAAGAAGTGGTATGACCAGGATGCCACTCTGGTCGAGTTTCAACCCGGGCAAAAAGTGTGGGTTTTGGCCCTAGTGGAGCAGGACAAGTGGACTGGGCCCATTGAGGTGGTGGGTGGAGCTTATAAGTGATGTCACCTACAAAGTGTTAAATGCAAAAACAACAGTGATGGACAGAATGCAGAACAATGTCATACATTCACCCCAGTACAGAGATCTGGGCCTAAATCCATGTTTTTTTTGCTCACCATGCCTTTCCAGTTTGAACCCAGCCATATGCAAATCAGTCTTGACCCTGTGCCTCATGGGTACAGTCCAGCCCGAACTGCCAAGCCAGGTCCTCCCTGGACTGTAAACAAGCATCCTAGGACCGGTTTCATGGTTTCACCCCTCTTCAGCCAGGATAGCTTGATTCCAGTGGCATGGAGAGCACGGGACCCACGTCTGGGCATACCCTTCCCACTCGGGGTGACAAATGCAAAAACAACAGTGATGGACAGAATTCAGAACAATGTCATACATTCACCCCAGTACAGAGATCTGGGCCTAAATCCATAGGGGCATATCAGCAACAACCGGCGATAATTATCACTAAGCGCAATTAGCGCTAAGATAATTATCGCCGGCTAATAGCAACGCTTATCTCAAAAGCGATAAAAATCCTAGCGCTAACTGCCTAACGTGAGATCATCGCTGGAAACAAAGCGATAATCTCACGTGGTGTGGCGTTAGCTTGCAGATAGGGACTCACAAACTTAACCATGATATCCTCCTTCCATAGGATATCATGGCTAAGTCAGTCCTCAAGCAGGCGTAAGGAAAGTAGCAATAACAGGCGTTATCGCTACGTTTCCTGCCGCTATGCTTCATAGCGTGGGGCTTGATGATAGGAGAAATGTCGCTTAGCGACATTTCTCCTGTCATGTCAGGTCAGGAACGCCAACTTTGCATCTCATTAGAGATGCAAAGCTGGGCGTTAGGAATCCCGACGCTAATGCAAGGTTTCAAGCGTTAGCGTGGCCTTGCTAATTAGGCAAAAGAATTATCGCCGCTTTTCGGCCGAAAACGGCCGCAAAAACGGCGATCATTTTTTATCACCAGCTTGATGATATGCCCAATCGTTTTTTTGCTCACCATGCCGTTCCAGTTTGAACCCAGCCATATGCAAATCAGTCTTGACCCTGGGCCTCATGGGTACAGTCCAGCCCGAGCTGCCAAGCCAGGTCCTAGGATGCTTGGTTCCAGTCCAGGGAAGACCTTGCTTGGCAGTTCGGGCTGGACTGTTCCCATGAGGCACAGGGTCAAGACTGATTTGCATATGGCTGGGTTCAAACTGGAATGGCAAGGTGTGGGAAGTTGGCCTGGTATGTGATGTTCACTAGTTAAAGTGACCACCTTGTACCATGCCAAGCAACCCTTATGGTGTGGTTGTAAGTCAACCTTTTCGGACTAGCTGCCCTAGTGGTAGCGTAGGCTAAGCAGTCTTTGAGGCTAAACTCGTTAAAGCGTGTTAAGCAGGCTGTTTTACCAAATGTAACCCCCCTTTATACCAATGAAAGGACACCACACAGATATATATTCAAAATATATGTGTATTTATTTCTCAAAGTATCCCCTAGACTCTTTATGAGCACAGGAGCACAAATTGTTAAACAAGACAATGTTATAATATACAGAAGTTGCACTTTATATGGATGGGCCCTGGTGGCCACTCAAACCATATACTAAAATAGTGGTATAAGTACCACGAACAGGAAAGGGAAAAGGCCTAGGGCCTCTAGAATCGCTGGGCCTACAAGGAGCTAACTTCAGTTAGTGACCAGGAGGTCCACGGGTCGCGTATGCAGTGAGTAAAGTCACACGCGTGCTCCCATAGGTTTTCAATGGGTGCGTAAAAGTTAGAAAGTTACTGCAGAAAGGATCTTCTGGGTGGACTACGATCTTAAGATTTGAAACACAGACACTAGAGATATTTCTCTACACTTGGGCACCGGAGTGCCAGCGTTACCTCACCCACAGGAAGCGGGTGCATATGTAACGCCCTGAACGTCTCAGGATCGTTTAACAGACACGATAATGAGAACGCAACCACTTGTGAAGGTTTAGTTATTTTAATGAAGGCAAAAATAATACAAGGAATAAACAAAGGTTATAGTCACTGGAATCCTCCAGGCTACGTACGTTACCAGCCCACAGCACGGATGGTCCTAACCGTCCTCTGCATATACGCCGATCCCGGCGTATGCCAACAGAGGGCAGAAATGAAATGGCCGACAATGCCAATCGGTAGGCTGCGAGGGGCACGAAGGGTGTTGGGGAGAATCGAGGAGTCAGGGAAACACCCAGCCGGGGTCTCTACCTGAAGGGAGCAGCCGCTCAACCTCTTCCTCAGACTGCACCGGGACGCGGAGTCACCTCCTGGTGATGCGTCACCGATACCCCAATCACAAGCAAAGAAGACTGAACCGAGAGCAGCCGCTCGATCGATCCTGTGGACTTCCGAGTCTGTAACGCGGCAAACACCTCCTGGTGTGCGTTACAGCTGGCAGTCCCTGTATCTCTGGTCGGGCTGGGAGTTACGACTCCAACCAGCAAAAGCGCCACTGCGCTTTGACTCAGCTGAGTCAAAAAGCGAAGCTCAATGGTTATCCGGTAGAGCTTCCGGGTCCTTCACAGGTGACGATGGGGCAAGACACGGCCCAGGGAGTAACGACTCGACCTACCTCCGTTCTTGCCTTACTGGAGCACCACTCCGGAACACTGCTCTTCACTAAGCAGGTACGTCGGTGTAAACACAATATCCGACAGCGTTGTACCTCCCGGTTCCTCCCTTTATAGGGCGTGTTTTCCTTGAGTTATGTAACAGCTCTCCTGTTTACATAAGGGCGTGTTTTCCTTGAGTTATGTAACAGCTCTCCTGTTTACATAAGGGCGTGTTTTCCTTGAGTTATGTAACAGCTCTCCTGTTTACATAAGGGCGTGTTTTCCTTGAGTTATGTAACAGCTCTCCTGTTTACATAACCTCTCAACCGCTAAGCATCCTGGGAGATGTAGTCCGTTTTCGCTGGTTACCGTTTTCCTCCCCTCGCATGACAGGAATTCTTGACAGTACATCCTCCCTCTCAGCGGCTCCCCACGGGTCCAGCGCTGGCAGGAAAACGCCGATGGAACAAGGAGACCAAGCGCGGAGCATGAACCCCTTCAGCCGGTTCCCATGACTGCTCCTCCGGGCCATAGCCTTTCCACGCAACCAGGTACCACAGCTTCCCCCTGCGCCATTTGGACGCCCGTATGCCCGACACTTCATACTCCACCTCCGACTCCACGCATACCGGCCTAGGTGTCCCAGACGGCTTGGAGGGTGCTGGTTTGAGCAATGATACATGAAAGACAGGGTGTATCCGCAATGACTGGGGCAAGCACACCTTCACGTTCACGGGACCCATACACTTGGTAATTCGATAGGGGCCCATGTACTTGGGATGGAACACACTGTTCTTTCGAAACCTCATGTTTCTTGTGGATATCCAGACGTAGTCTCCAGTGCGGTACAGTGGCCCGGGCCTTCTCTTCCTGTCTGCCGCAGCCTTGTATCTTCTCTTGGCCTCTATTAGGACAGCCCTTGAGCGCATCAACGTGTCTTTTATGTGTGCCACCCTGTCCGCTGTGGCGGGAATCCTGTCCTCTCTGAACGGATGTAGAAATGGCAAGAACCTGGGATGTTGGCCATAGTTGCTATAGAACGGAGATGACTGTGTGGAGCTGTGAGTGGCGTTGTTATAGGCTATCTCTGCAACCCATAGCAAGTCGACCCATTCTTCCCTGCCCTGGTCCACAAAACATCGCAGATACTGTTTGAGCGTTTGGTTCAGGCGCTCGGTTTGGCCGTCCGTTTGAGGGTGGTAGCTGGTGGACAGGGCGGTCTTAACATGCAGCGCAGTGCACCAAGTCTTCCAGAATTGCGCAGTAAACTGCGACCCCCGGTCCGAAACGATCACCCCAGGTAATCCATGCAGTCGTACCACATTCTTTAGGAGTAGTGACGCCAATTCCCCGGCCGTAGGGACTCTCTTGCAGGGGATGAAGTGCCCCATTTTCGTCAAGTAATCCACCACCACCAGTATTGCCGTCATCCCCTGGTCTACCGGTAGGCCCACCACGAAGTCCAGTGATATGCTATCCCATGGTCTATCCGGGGTCGGAAGTGGATGTAAGAGCCCTTGGGTTCGGCCATGGTCGGCCTTCATGGTAGCACACGTAGGACACTCCTGTCCCCACCTCCTGACATCCACTCTCATGGTTGGCCACCAGAAATGCCGTCCCATGCTAGCCACCGTTTTTTCAAAGCCCAAATGACCTGCGCATGGAGAGTCATGGCACCAGATGAATGCTTGTTTCCTTAGCCTAGGCGTGGGTATCAATAGGCACCTGCCCTTCAGGGGTATCCCGTCCTTCAGCTGCCATTCTCTGTGACTGAGGAGCCACCTCCGCCATGCGCATGACCTGATCCCTCTCTTTATTCCCCTCAGGAAAGTATCCGGTTGGATAACCCCCAATACCATCCTCGGGGAAATGATGGAATGCTCGGTCGCAGGCAATGGTTCCTTAACTGCAGATTGACGGGACAGGGCGTCCGCCTTCCGGTTTTCCGTCCCCGGCCGATATGTGATGCGGAAGTTGAACCCCGCAAAGAAGATCATCCACCGCAGCTGTCTGGGAGAAAGGTGTCTTGTGGCCGTCATGAACTGTAGGTTCCGATGGTCCGTGTACACCGATACCACATGTCTTGCCCCCATCAACCAATGCCTCCATTCGGTGAAGGCGTCCTTGATTGCGAGAAGCTCCTTCTCCGCAATATGGTAGTTGCGTTCGGCGTCGTTGAGTTTGCGGGACATGTACGCAACGGGATGAAGCACCCCTGTGTCGTAGTTGCGTTGGGACAAGATAGCCCCCAGCGCCACATCCGATGCGTCCGCTTCCACCACGAAGGGGAGATCCGGATCGGGGTGAGCCAACACCGGCGCCTTACCAAAGGCGCTTTTCAGGGCCTCAAAGGCTTTGTTCGCTTCAGGGGACCAGACAAACTCCTTAGACTTCCTCAGTAGCTGTGTGATTGGGGCCACCAATCCTGAAAATCCATCTATAAACCGCCTGTAAAAGTTGGCGAAGCCAATGAAACTTAGGACGTCCTTCACGCTTTGGGGCACCGGCCATTCTTTCACCGCCTTGATCTTTCGTTCTGCCATCTCCTGTCCCTCTGGACTCAGCATCACTCCGAGGAATTCCACGGATGTGACGTGGAAGTCACACTTGCTGAGTTTACAAAACAGCATGTTTTCCCTCAGCTTTTGGAGCACAGCTTTGACGTGGTGTACGTGCTCCTCCACACTGGACGAATAGATGAGGATGTCGTCGATATATACGACCACGTAGATATCCAACTCCTCTCTGAATACCTCATTCAAAAAGTACTGAAAGGCTGCCGGGGCGTTGCACAGACCGAACGGCATGACGAGGTACTCAAAAAGGCCGAACCTGGTCTTAAAGGCGGTCTTCCACTCGTCTCCGTCCCTCATGCGCACCAGATGGTATGCCCCTTTCAAATCCAACTTGGTGTAGATACGAGCTTTCTTGACCTGTTCCAGAAGTACACTGATGAGAGGCAAGGGGTACCGATTCTTTACGGTTATCGCATTCAATGCCCTAAAGTCCACACAGGCTCTCAGCTCCCCATTAGCCTTCGGGATGAAGAAGAGTGGCGAGGCGGCCGGAGACTTGGACGGGCGGATGAATCCTAGCTTGAGGAGTTTATCCAGGTACCCCCGGAGATGCACGTTTTCAGGCTCCGTCAGGGCATACAGCCTGCCGCTGGGAACGTTGGCCCCTGGCACCAGGTCGATCTGGCAGTCAAACTGTCTATGTGGTGGTAGCACTTCCGCCTTCACCTCATCAAATACATCCTCAAAACTGTGATAAGCCTGGGGGAGAGCCACATCTTTTTCTGCCGCTGTAGCCACCGTCTGACTCCCGCTCTCATCTGCGTCAAGGGATTCCGTTCTTATTCCACAATGCAGGATGCAATACGGTGACGTCAGTTCGATGCGATGTGTTGGCCAATCCACAGAGGGGTTGTGTTTCTGTAGCCACGGCAATCCCAATATGACGCCATATTGGGGCGCTCGGATGATGTTAAAATCGATTTGTTCCAAATGGTTCCTCCCACATCTCATCGGAAGGACCCCCGTGTGCTGCCCGATGGGCCCCGTCACCAATCGCCTTCCGTCTACAGCATAGACGTCTTCGGGTACAGCTTTGGGAAGAAGCACTAGCCCTAGCCTGCATGCCTCGTTGTGGTCCATAAACATGCCAGTGGCCCCTGAATCCACCATGGCCACAACGGGTATCCACTGGTCATGCACTCCCACGTGCACCGTGAGAAACAGGTGTCGTTGTCCCTTAGTGACCGAGTTGGAAAGTGAAGGGATGGATGAGTGACTCCGAGATGCCCCTTCTTTGGTCTGGGAGTCCTCTAGTTTTCCGCCGGTACGTCCACCACGGCTGTTACCGACCGGTTGGCCCGATAACGTGACGTCTTCGGTTTGGCAGGGCATTCACGTACGTAGTGGCCTTTTTTGCCACAATATAGGCACAATCCTTGTTTACGGCGTGACTCTTTCTCCGTGGCTGTGAGGCTCGCTCGTATTGCGCCGATGTCCATGGGTTCTCCCTTGGATGCGGTGGAAGTTTCAGGACTTCCCACTGTCACATAGGATGGAAGGGAGTTTCCTTTTCTCCCATGATCCCCCTTTCTTTCACTTAGCCTATGTTCCAGCCGTAATACCAGGTTGATAAGGCCCTCACATGTCTTGGGTTGTGGGTCAATACGAGCCACGGCGTCCTTGAGCTCCTCGCACAGCCCGTGATGGAAGAGCGCCGTCTGTTTAGCAACAGGCCACTTGGTTTCCGCAACCAGCCTTCGGAACGCGTTGAGATACTGCACCAGGTCGTTGGATCCCTGTCTCAACTCAAGCATTTCACGGTCCGCCGTGTACGAGTCAGCCCTTCTGTCGAAGACTTTCAGGAATTCCTCGCGAAAAGCACCCCAATCACATAAGATGGGGTCGTCCCTGCTCACCAGAGGTACGGCCCATTGTGCCGCGTTTCCAGCCAAATAGGATATAAGGAAAGCCACACGAGCCTGACTCGTGGGGAACGCCCTTGGTTTGCACGATAAATGTAGCGCCACTTGTGTGAGGAATACCTGCACTGTGTTAGGATCCCCACTGTACCTCTCTGGTGTTGCCAAGGGGACGGCTACCGGCATTTCCACTACTACCGCAGGGGTCTGGTTCGTGAGGGAGGTGCTGGGCGTGAGCGGGTCCAATTGGATAGCATCCAGTCTGGCTTTTACATCGGCTGTTTCTTGCCTGGAGGCAGCCAATTCAATTTGCACGGTCGCTAAAGCAGCCAGCACATCATCAAGTGTTGCCATGTCTGTTATCGACCGGGAGACAGTTAGTGTTATTAAGGTCAGATATTTTGTAACGCCCTGAACGTCTCAGGATCGTTTAACAGACACGATAATGAGAACGCAACCACTTGTGAAGGTTTAGTTATTTTAATGAAGGCAAAAATAATACAAGGAATAAACAAAGGTTATAGTCACTGGAATCCTCCAGGCTACGTACGTTACCAGCCCGCAGCACGGATGGTCCTAACCGTCCTCTGCATATACGCCGATCCCGGCGTATGCCAACAGAGGGCAGAAATGAAATGGTCGACAATGCCAATCGGTAGGCTGCGAGGGGCACGAAGGGTGTTGGGGAGAATCGAGGAGTCAGGGAAACACCCAGCCGGGGTCTCTACCTGAAGGGAGCAGCCGCTCAACCTCTTCCTCAGACTGCACCGGGACGCGGAGTCACCTCCTGGTGATGCGTCACCGATACCCCAATCACAAGCAAAGAAGACTGAACCGAGAGCAGCCGCTCGATCGATCCTGTGGACTTCCGAGTCTGTAACGCGGCAAACACCTCCTGGTGTGCGTTACAGCTGGCAGTCCCTGTATCTCTGGTCGGGCTGGGAGTTACGACTCCAACCAGCAAAAGCGCCACTGCGCTTTGACTCAGCCGAGTCAAAAAGCGAAGCTCAATGGTTATCCGGTAGAGCTTCCGGGTCCTTCACAGGTGACGATGGGGCAAGACACGGCCCAGGGAGTAACGACTCGACCTACCTCCGTTCTTGCCTTACTGGAGCACCACTCCGGAACACTGCTCTTCACTAAGCAGGTACGTCGGTGTAAACACAATATCCGACAGCGTTGTACCTCCCGGTTCCTCCCTTTATAGGGCGTGTTTTCCTTGAGTTATGTAACAGCTCTCCTGTTTACATAAGGGCGTGTTTTCCTTGAGTTATGTAACAGCTCTCCTGTTTACATAAGGGCGTGTTTTCCTTGAGTTATGTAACAGCTCTCCTGTTTACATAACCTCTCAACCGCTAAGCATCCTGGGAGATGTAGTCCGTTTTCGCTGGTTACCGTTTTCCTCCCCTCGCATGACAGGAATTCTTGACAGCATAGGTCTCGAAGTGCGTCGGGTTTCTTCTATCGATTCAATGGAGCCTGATGACAAAGATGCTGCAGGCGGTCGGTCCAGAAGAGATGCGTTGGATCCAAGGGTGGATCGGAGTTGTAGAAGACCTGAAAGCAGAGGGGACAGTGTTCACAGTCACTAGCCAGTGACCGGCGTGGCACCAGGTAGGTACCAGGCGATGTCGGGTGCAAACAGGTGATGAGGGGTAGCTTGTCTCCGCAGCCACGTGGTCCCTGGAGGTCGACGACATCCAGGAGTCGGCTCACGAGCTGTCCCACGCAGGCTCTCGCTGTCGGCGGTGTCGGCGACTCGATGGAAGCAAACAAACCTTGGCAAAAGCAGAAGTCATGAAGAATGAAGAAAGCTGGTTACTCTGACCAGCAAGGTCAGAGGGGCTGCTCCTTTGGAGGGAAGCAGGGGCCAGTCTGGAGCAATCAGAACAGCATCGTAGGTTTCAAGGTTCGTCGCCAAAAATGGCCACTAGCCAACGGGCCAGAGGCCGGGCAAGCGTCGAGATGCAAAATGCAGAGGGGCCCCACGCAGATCGTGGAGATGCTGGAGGGCTCACCTTTGGTGTAGATGCTGCTCGGGTGTTGGGCTTCTCAGGACCCAAAGCACAACTTGGAGGGAGCCTCTGTCGTTGCGCTTGCAGCTTGTCGTCGGTCTTCCAAGATGGCTGGCTCCACGTGTCTCGGTGCCTCCACGGGTTCCTTCTTTGCAGGGACTGTGGATCGGGCGGTGAGAGGTCTGGAGGTCCAGTTCTTGTCGGGCTCTGGGCTCGGGCTCCGGCTGGAGGCGACGGCAAAGCAGACGTTCAATAGCTGGTTGGTGCTTGCGTTAGCAAGATGGTCACTCCCTGACCATAGGGAAGATTTCCTTCAGTCCTCTGTGCAGCAGAGCGCCGAAGTTCCCGTCTTCTTCTTGTTGATAAGTTTATTCCAGGATGTCTGAAGTCTTAGGACACAGCTCCTACCTTTAAGCGGATTCTAGGGGCCGGACTACCTGCTAGGTCCCTCCCTATGGGTGGGACCAGGAAGGGGGGTGGTTACACCCCCAATCCTTTGTCCAGCTCGCCCCAGGTCCAGGGCTGGTGTGCCCCAGGACCGGTTTGAACTGGCATATGCACCGAGGCTCCTTGTGAGCCTCAGGCATGTCTGATTCTATTGAAGCCCTACCTGACCAATACACAAAATCCTGTCTGGGGTGGTGCTCGCACCTCCCCTGGCAGGAAACCCTTTGTCCACATCTCCCAAGCTGGAAGGACTCCCAGCAGGAGGAGGGCAGACTTGTGTCTGTGGTGGCAGCATCCATTTTGTGGAGCTGAGGCTATGTCTGATTTTACCCGGGTTTCAGGTACTGTACATGTCGTGTCCCTCTAGAAGGGTGGAATGCTAACCCCGTCGCCAGAATTGGCGAGGGGTTAGTATTCCAATTCGTATGACACCTTACTCGACACGTTTTGATAAAGCCAAACCAAAGATAGCATTTAACCGCGAGGTTCATAATGCACTTAAGAGTATATGGTATGGCGATATCTGGAAACAGTAAAAGGAAGCGGTTCCGATCACTGCAGACAGGCTCAGCTCATGCCAGAGCACCATCTCACATGAAACCAAGCACTCTGCCTTCAGGATTGTTAAGGCCTGCCATAGGAGTGACTTATAGGTTAATATGTGTCCCATTTAAGGTTAGGTATAGGTATACTACACCTAAGTAAGAGGTGATTACACCAACTTACCCCAGCTGAGGGATCAGCCAGTTGTGTCAAATTGTTAGGCCAGGCCAGGGGTGGCATAATGCATGCTTCAGCCCCTGGTAGGCCTTAGATACACCAATGCCCTGGGTACCTAATGTACACTGGTACAAGGGGCTCACAGGGTGATCTAGTTCCAATTGGTTATGCACCTAGAGTGCATAGTGTTAATTTAGTAGAGAGAACAGCAGGCTGGGTGTCTGATTAGCAGGCCCACAGCCTCAATATGCCAAAAACCAGTGAAGCAAAAAGCAAAAATTTGGGGTGACCATAGGATAGCAGACCCTACTCTCCTACACAACCCCCCCCCCAAACGCAGGGACATTAAACTAGCCTTGACCAGTCTCGTCTTCATGTCCTAAGTGGAAGTACCTGGAGAGACCATCTGCATTCCCATGGTCTGTACCTGGCCGGTGCTCCACTGTAAAGTCCATCCCCTGTAGGGAAATGGACCACCTAAGCAGCTTGGGGTTTTCACCCTTCATCTGATTTAGCCACAAGAGGGGCTTATGGTCGGTCTGAATCTTGAAGTGAGTGCCAAACAAGTATGGCCTCAGCTTCTTCAGGGCCCACACCACAGCAAAGGCCTCCCTCTCAATAGCTGACCAATTCTTCTCTCTGGGGGTCAACCTTCTGCTAATAAAAGCAATGGGTTGGTCTTGACCATCTACATTAAGTTGTGACAGCACAGCTCCCACACCCAACTCAGAAGCATCTGTTTGGACAATAAACTCTTTGGAGTAGTCAGGACTTTTCAGGATAGGTGCAGAGCACATGGCCTTCTTCAGGTCATCAAATGCCTTTTGACAGCTTACTGTCCACTGAACCTTTTTGGGCATCTTCTTGGATGTCAGATCATTAAGAGGAGTCACAATGGACCCATAGTTCTTAACAAACTTCCTGTAGTACCCAGTCAAGCCCAAGAAAGCTCGAACTTGAGTCTGGGTGGTTGGAGGAGACCAGTCCTTGATGGATTGTATCTTACTCTCCAGTGGTTGAACTTGGCCCCCACCTACAAGGTGGCCCAAATACACAACCTTACTCTGCCCTATCTGGCACTTAGTAGCCTTGATAGTGAGGCCTGCCTTTTGCAGAGCCTCAAGTACCTTCTTCAGGTGGATCAGGTGATCCTCCCAGGTGGAGCTAAAGACAGCAATGTCATCAAGATATGCTGCACAAAAGTCATCCAACCCAGTAAGGACTTGATTCACCAACCTTTGGAAGGTGGCAGGTGCATTCTTCAGACCAAAGGGCATCACCAAAAATTGATAATGCCCACCTGGGGTTGAGAATGCTGTTTTGGCCTTGGACTCCTCAGCTAACCTGATTTGCCAATAGCCAGCTGTCAAGTCAAATATGCTCAAAAACTTAGCAGAAGCTAGTTTGTCTATGAGCTCATCTGCCCTTGGAATAGGATGTGCATCTGTCCTGGTGACAGCATTGAGTCCTCTGTAATCCACACAGAACCTCATCTCTCTCTTGCCATCTTTGGTGTGAGGTTTGGGGACCAGAACCACTGGGCTAGCCCAGGGGCTCTCTGAGGGCTCAATGACACCCAGTTCCAGCATTTTGTGTACCTCAGCCTTTATACAGTCCCTGACGTGGTCAGGTTGTCTGTAAAGTTTGTTCTTTACAGGCAGACTGTCACCAGTGTCCACCACATGGGTGCACCAGTCAGTTTGACTAGGTATCAAGGAGAACATATGTTGAAATGATTGTAGAACCTGTCTACATTCAATCTGCTGATGCTCAGTGAGGTTGCCTCCAAGGGTCACTCCTTCAACTGAACCATCTTCAGGGTTCTGAGACAACAGGTCTGGGAGAGGGTCACTCTCTTCCTCCTGTCCCTCATCTGTAGCCATGAGCAAGCCCATGTCTGCCCTATCAACATATGCTTTTAACCTGTTAACATGGAGTACCCTGTGGGGACTCCTGGGAGTTCCTAGGTCCACCAAGTAGGTAACCTCTCCCTTCTTTTCCAGGATTGTATGGGGTCCAGATCATTTGTCTTGGAGTGCTGCTGGGGCCACTGGCTCCAACACCCATACCTTCTGTCCTGGCTGAAACTCAACCAAGACAGCCTTTTGGTCATGCCAAGCTTTCTGTAAGGCCTGGCTTGCCTCAAGGTTTTTGGATGCCTTCTCCATATACTCAGCCATCCTGGAGAAGAGACCAAGAACATAGTCCACTATGTCTTGTTTAGGCTTTTTGAGAGGTAACTCCCATCCTTCCTTCACCAAACACAGTGGGCCTCTTACAGGGTGCCCAAACACCAATTCAAAGGGGCTGTAGCCAAATCCTTTTTGTGGGACCTCTCTGTAAGCAAACAGAAGGCAGGGTAGAAGGATGTCCCATCTTCGCCTGAGCTTTTCAGGTAATCCTTTGATCATACCCTTTAGGGTCTTGTTGAATCTCTCAACAAGCCCATTGCATTGTGGATGATAAGGAGTGGTGAACTTGTAGTTGACACCACATTCCTTCCACATAGCTGTCAAGTATCCTGACATGAAGTTGGTACCTCTGTCAGAAACCACCTCCTTAGGAAACCCCATTCTGGAGAATACTCCTAGCAGGGCCCTGGCCACAACAGGAGCTGTAGTGGTCCTAAGGGGAATTGCCTCTGGATACCTGGTGGCATGATCCACTACCACCAGTATAAATCTGTGCCCAGATGCAGTGGGAGGATCCATGGGACCCACTATATGTATTCCCACTCTTTCAAAGGGGACCCCCACCACAGGTATTAGGGGGGCCTTTGTTGTGCCACCTGATTTGCCACTGGCTTGGCAGGTCACACAGGAGCGACAAAACTCCTTTGTATCTTCATTCATGTGAGGCCAGTGAAAATGTGGGACAAGCCTGTCCCAAGTCTTGTTCTGGCCTAGGTGTCCTGCTAGAGGAATATCATGGGCCAAGGTAAGAAGGAAGCCCCTAAATTGCAGAGGTATAACCAACCTCCTGGTTGCACCAGGCTTGGGGTCTCTAGCCTCTGAATAAAGGAGCCCTTCATCCCAATACACTCTATGGGTACCTTGAGCATTCCCAGCAGCCTCAGCAGCAGCCTGCTGTCGGAGGGGTTCAAGAGATGGACAGGTTAACTGAGCCTGCCCCAAGTCAGCCCTGGAAGGTCCCCCTGTCCCCAGAAACTCAACCTGATCAGGTTCAAGCTCTTCAGGGACAGTTCCTTCAGGGTTCTCTAGATCATCTTCCTGGGAAGGCTGATCATCACTTGGAGGCAGGGGGGAAGGCACAGCCTTAACCCTCCTGTTCTTCTTCTTGGTAGGTGCTTGGTCCATTGTTCCAGGATCCAAGACCTGAGGTTCAGTGAGGCACTTTTTGGCCTGTGACCTGGTCACAGCAAGGACATGTGGTGATATACCTAACATCTCTGCATGTGTCCTGTACTCCACTTCTGACCATAGAGAACTCTCTAGGTCATTGCCCAACAAACATTCTACTGGGAGGTCTGCACTAACCACAACCCTTTTGAGGCCAGTTACCCCTCTCCATGAGAAGTTAACAACTGCCACACTATGTGAAGTAGTGGCATTGCTGGCATTGGTCACCAGGTAATTCTCACCTGGTATGTACTGTCCAGGGTCCACAAAGCCTGGTGTCACCATAGTGACACTGGCACATGTGTCCCTGTAGGCTTGAGCCACTTTTTCATTAATTAAAGGAGTCTGTCTGTACTTGCCCAGGTTACTGGGGCTCACAGTCAGGGACAAATCCATGTCCCCATCACAGATCAAGACTGCCTGTGTCAGGGTTCTGTCTAAGTCAGAATCTCCTTCAGTTCCCATAGTGATTCCCACTACACCCTTTGTCTGGGGACCAACACTGCTAACAGTAGTACTGGGAGCAGGTGCCTTAGGGGCAACAGTGTTGGGGGCTCCACCCTTCCTACAATCACTGGTCCAGTGAGCTGTATTCTTGCAATGTTTGCACCAGGGTTTCTTTGGACCTTCTTTCTTCTTCCCTTTAGGCTGGGACCCACCCTCGTTAGTACTAGTTTGGGGCCCTGTTGAAGACTTCTGGTCTTTAGATTTCTGATCTCCACCCTTTTGGTCTGTTTTCTTCTGATCACCCCCTTGGCCCTGGTTCTGGTTCTTTTGCTTAACCCTGGTTCTGACCCATTTGTCTGCCTTCTTTCCCAATTCGTGGGGAGAGGTCAGATCTGAGTCAACCAAGTGTTGATGCAGTTGCTGGTTCTGACAGTTATTTAAAATCTGTTCTCTCATCATCAAATTGTACAATCCTGTATAATCAGATACCTTACTTCCCAGCAACCAACCCTCCAAAGCCTTAGTGGCACATTCATGCTCCCTCCTCTGAGGGGTGGTCATCCTTCTCCTGGAGTGACCTTGAGAGCCTCTAAAGGCATGAGAAGCATTAGAGTCACCTGAGTGATTCCTTTGCCTCCCAAGCCCCTGGTTAAGTCCACTGGGGAGATCCAATGGGGTGATCCCATTGTCAGTCCCCAATAGCCTTAGTTTAGCTGGGCCAAGTATAACACTTGGCACTGGGCTATTTCTCCCTTCATCCTCACTGCCATCTGTATCCTTATCACTTTCATCCTCTGTAGTATGATTCTCATCTAAGGGGTGACTATTGGAAAGGGGTACCTCAGTGGCATCTTCAGAAGGGGGGCCTCCTGTTCCAGTCCCTAAGGGGCCTAACTGGGAGGCTTTCTTGAGAGCTTTCTGATCTTCATCAGCTTGTAAAAGCTCTCTGAGTTCAGCAGAAGTAGGGTTCTTGGGCTGTTTAAGGCCCCTGATGTTTGCCAACTGCCTGAGCTCATTTTGATTTAGGGTAGCAAAGAGAGTTGGTGCCCTCTGGGGGTCACTCTCGACAGAGATGGGTACCTTGGACCCCTCTGCCCCCTCCATTGCTCTTAAGTGTGGGTGGATGTGTTGCAATCTACCTACACTTGGGTTTACCTACTAAACCTATCTAGTAGTTGTAGTCAGGGTGTGCTACTCCCTTTGCTCTACAACAACTAAGTTCAGTAGAACTTAAGTATATCTATCTTGTTTTATATGTACCTACAGGTACCTATGTGATCTTTCAATTGGTAACCAAGAGATTACAAAGGTAAAACACAGCAAGCTCAAATCCAACCGCTTCTCACCAATGTGGGAAGTTGGCCTGGTATATGATGTTCACTAGTTAAAGTGACCACCTTGTACCATGCCAAGCAACCCTTATGGTGTGGTTGTAAGTCAACCTTTTCGGACTAGCTGCCCTAGTGGTAGCGTAGGCTAAGCAGTCTTTGAGGCTAAACTCGTTAAAGCGTGTTAAGCAGGCTGTTTTACCAAATGTAACCCCCCTTTATACCAATGAAAGGACACCACACAGATATATATTCAAAATATATGTGTATTTATTTCTCAAAGTATCCCCTAGACTCTTTATGAGCACAGGAGCACAAATCGTTAAACAAGACAATGTTATAATATACAGAAGTTGCACTTTATATGGATGGGCCCTGGTGGCCACTCAAACCATATACTAAAATAGTGGTATAAGTACCACGAACAGGAAAGGGAAAAGGCCTAGGGCCTCTAGAATCGCTGGGCCTACAAGGAGCTAACTTCAGTTAGTGACCAGGAGGTCCACGGGTCGCGTATGCAGTGAGTAAAGTCACACGCGTGCTCCCATAGGTTTTCAATGGGTGCGTAAAAGTTAGAAAGTTACTGCAGAAAGGATCTTCTGGGTGGACTACGATCTTAAGATTTGAAACACAGACACTAGAGATGTTTCTCTACACTTGGGCACCGGAGTGCCAGCGTTACCTCACCCACAGGAAGCGGGTGCATAGGTCTCGAAGTGCGTCGGGTTTCTTCTATCGATTCAATGGAGCCTGATGACAAAGATGCTGCAGGCGGTCGGTCCAGAAGAGATGCGTTGGATCCAAGGGTGGATCGGAGTTGTAGAAGACCTGAAAGCAGAGGGGACAGTGTTCACAGTCACTAGCCAGTGACCGGCGTGGCACCAGGTAGGTACCAGGCGATGTCGGGTGCAAACAGGTGATGAGGGGTAGCTTGTCTCCGCAGCCACGTGGTCCCTGGAGGTCGACGACGTCCAGGAGTCGGCTCACGAGCTGTCCCACGCAGGCTCTCGCTGTCGGCGGTGTCGGCGACTCGATGGAAGCAAACAAGCCTTGGCAAAAGCAGAAGTTGTGAAGAATGACGAAAGCTGGTTACTCTGACCAGCAAGGTCAGAGGGGCTGCTCCTTTGGAGGGAAGCAGGGGCCAGTCTGGAGCAACCAGACCAGCATCATAGGTTTCAAGGTTCGTCGCCAAAAATGGCCACTAGCCAACGGGCCAGAGACCGGGCAGGCGCGTCGAGATGCAAAATGCAGAGGGGCCCCACGCAGATCGTGGAGATGCTGGAGGGCTCACCTTTGGTGCAGATGCTGCTCGGGTGTTGGGCTTCTCAGGACCCAAAGCACAACTTGGAGGGAGCCTCTGTCGTTGCGCTTGCAGCTTGTCGTCGGTCTTCCAAGATGGCTGGCTCCACGTGTCTCAGTACCTCCACGGGTTCCTTCTTTGCAGGGACTGTGGATCGGGCGGTGAGAGGTCTGGAGGTCCAGTTCTTGTTGGGCTCTGGGCTCGGACTCCGGCTGGAGGCGGCGGCAAAGCAGACGTTCAATAGCTGGTTGGTGCTTGCGTTAGCAAGATGGTCACTCCCTGACCATAGGGGAGATTTCCTTCAGTCCTCTGTGCAGCAGAGCGTCGAAGTTCCCGTCTTCTTCTTGTTGATAAGTTGATTCCAGGATGTCTGAAGTCTTAGGACACAGCTCCTGCCTTTAAGCGGATTCTAGGGGCCGGACTACCTGCTAGGTCCCTCCCTATGGGTGGGACCAGGAAGGGGGGTGGTTACACCCCCAATCCTTTGTCCAGCTCACCCCAGGTCTGGTGTGCCCCAGGACCGGTTTGAACTGGCATATGCACCGAGGCTCCTTGTGAGCCTCAGGCATGTCTGATTCTATTGAAGCCCTACCTGACCAATACACAAAATCCTGTCGGGGGTGGTGCTCGCACATCCCCTGGCAGGAAACCCTTTGTCCACGTCTCCCAAGCTGGAAGGACTCCCAGCAGCAGGAGGGCAGACTTGTGTCTGTGGTGGCAGCATCCATTTTGTGGAGCTGAGGCTATGTCTGATTTTACCCAGGTTTCAGGTACTGTACATGTCGTGTCCCTCTAGAAGGGTGGAATGCTAACCCCGTCGCCAGAATTGGCAAGGGGTTAGTATTCCAATTCGTATGACACCTTACTCGACATGTTTTGATAAAGCCAAACCAAAGATAGTATTTAACCGCGAGGTTCATAATGCACTTAAGAGTATATGGTATGGCGATATCTGGAAACAGTAAAAGGAAGTGGTTCCGATCACTGCAGACAGGCTCAGCTCATGCCAGAGCACCATCTCACATGAAACCAAGCACTCTGCCTTCAGGATTGTTAAGGCCTGCCATAGGAGTGACTTATAGGTTAATATGTGTCCCATTTAAGGTTAGGTATAGGTATACTACACCTAAGTAAGAGGTGATTACACCAACTTACCCCAGCTGAGGGTTCAGCCAGTTGTGTCAAATTGTTAGGCCAGGCCAGGGGTGGCATAATGCATGCTTCAGCCCCTGGTAGGCCTTAGATACACCAATGCCCTGGGTACCTAGTGTACACTGGTACAAGGGGCTCACAGGGTGATCTAGTTCCAATTGGTTATGCACCTAGAGTGCATAGTGTTAATTTAGTAGAGAGAACAGCAGGCTGGGGGTCTGATTAGCAGGCCCACAGCCTCAATATGTCAAAAACCAGTGAAGCAAAAAGCAAAAATTTGGGGTGACCATAGGATAGCAGACCCTACTCTCCTACACAAGGTGAGCAAAAAAACGATGGATTTAGACCCAGATCTCTGTACTGGGGTGAATGTATGACATTGTTCTGCATTCTGTCCATCAACTGTTGTTTTTGCATTTGTCACCCCGAGTGGGACGGGTATGCTCAGACGTGAGTCCCGTGCTCTCCATGCCACTGGAATCAAGCTATCCTGGCTGAAGAGGGGTGAAACCCTGAAACCGGTCCTAGGAAGCTTGGTTCCAGTCCAGGGAGGACCTGGCTTGGCAGTTCGGGCTGGACTGTTCCCATGAGGCACAGGGTCAAGACTGATTTGCATATGGCTGGGTTCAAACTGGAATGGCATGGTGAGTAACAAAACGATGGATTTAGGCCCAGATCTCTGTACTGGGGTGAATGTATAACATTGTTCTGCATTCTGTCCATCAACTGTTGTTTTTGCATTTATCACCCGAGTGGGACGGGTATGCTCAGACGTGAGTCCCATGCTCTCCATGCCACTGGAATCAAGCTATCCTGGCTGAAGAGGGTAGAAACCCTGAAACTGGTCCTAGGATGCTTGGTTCCAGTCCAGGGAGGACCTGGCTTGGAAGTTCGGGCTGGACTGTTCCCATGAGGCACAGGGTCAAGACTGATTTGCATATGGCTGGGTTCAAACTGGAATGGCATGGTGAGGAAAAAAACGATGGATTTAGGCCCAGATCTTTGTACTGGGGTGAACGTATGACATTGTTCTGCATTCTGTCCATCAACTGTTGTTTTTGCATTTGTCACCCCAAGGGGGGCGGGTATGCTCAGACGTGAGTCCCGTGCTCTCCATGCCACTGGAATCAAGCTATCCTGGCTGAAGAGGGGTGAAATCCCAAAACCGGCCCTAGGATGCTTGGTTCCAGTCCAGGGAGGACCTGGCTTGGCAGTTCGGGCTGGACTGTTCCCATGAGGCACAGGGTCAAGACTGATTTGCATATCGCTGGGTTCAAACTGGAATGGCATGGTGAGCAAAAAAACGATGGATTTAGGCCCAGATCTCTGTACTGGGGTGAATGTATGACATTGTTCTGCATTCTGTCCATCAACTGTTGTTTTTGCATTTGTCACCTACAAAGTGATGTCACCTACCTGGTGGATTTGCAGGCTCCCCGGAACCCTTTACGGGTCCGCCACCTGAACCGCCTCAAGCCCCACTTCGAGAGGTCCGAAGTGAGCATGCTCTTGGCGACGGACGACGGGGAGGAAGCAGAGAGTGAGCCTCTCTTGGACCTCCTGTCTGCCCAAGAGAGGGATGGGTCGGTGGATGTTGTGATCCTCTCCCCAACCCTGACCACTGAGCAACAGAGCGAGTGTCGCCAGTTGCTGGGGCAGTTTGCCCCGCTGTTCTCCTTGACCCCATTACTCACTTGTGTACCCATGATGTGGACACCGGTCACAGCCCGTTAGGGAAAGGTACCCCCTTGAAAATACTATTTTAGGTCAGGGATCAGGGGGAGAAAGGCACTATAAACAAAGACTGATAAGTATCCCTCTTGACCTCTATTTCTTTTACTTGACAATTGATTTGTTGTGGGTTCACATGAAAAACAGACAATCACTTATGTTTAAGCATTTCAACTCATATGTTTATTTTTTTTGTTTTTTATATAAATTGTTTTTATAATATTTCCTTGTTCATATACATTTTTTTTATTTACATACGTTATCTACAGATGTCATCTTATTCCTAAACACACCTTGTACAATGATATATTCAATTACTGTGCTTGTTTCATATTCTCAACAAAGTGCTTGACGATATAAGCTAATACTCATTATAAAAAACCTCTCTCCTATAATTTTAAGAGAAATCCCCACAGCAATCACTCCTCTGTTCATACCACATGCATTTCACTATCATACAACACATTCACACTCCACCCCAGATGTGCACCATCGATGTTGCTGGACTAGCCAGAGCTGGGCTAATTACTCAACCCTTAGATTATGGTGCCAATTCCTAGGGTGTGACACTCTGTCTTGGTCGACGCACGTTTCGGTGGATCTAATTTCTTTTCTTGCCACCTTCTTCAGGACCTTTTTGTTTGCGAGTTTATCGCGGGCAAAAATGAGGGGATTAATGTTCTGTATTCTGGTATTGCGCACGTAGTGAGAGTTTTCCCCACAAGCGATGTTGCTGGTGACGTTCTTTTCCTTTTTACAATGCAATCAATACTTAATGAGACCGTATTGCAATCCTAATAGTCAGTTGCACATTTCCTCATGTGTTTTTTCGGATCCTATACTCGAATTTGCTTTTTCCAAGCCTTTCTCGTAGTGCTGGTGGCTCACTAGCCCCTAGGGGCTGCTCATGGAGCTCCACAGGCGTATTCTAAGGAAACAGCGTGGTATTGGTCTATTCCGTTTGTTTTTTTCGTTTGTTTTTTTCGCCGCGTAGTACGGTGACCCAGTTTACTGATATCTATCTTCTTTGGTGCTCTGTCGGTTATTTCATGATCTCCTTCAGCAACTCGCGTCGCAGACTTCCGCTTCGAGTTGCTGAAGGAGATCATGAAATAACCGACAGAGCACCAAAGAAGATAGATATCAGTAAACTGGGTCACCGTACTACGCGGCGAAAAAAACAAACGAAAAAAACAAACGGAATAGACCAATACCACGCTGTTTCCTTAGAATACGCCTGTGGAGCTCCATGAGCAGCCCCTAGGGGCTAGTGAGCCACCAGCACTACGAGAAAGGCTTGGAAAAAGCAAATTCGAGTATAGGATCCGAAAAAACACATGAGGAAATGTGCAACTGACTATTAGGATTTCAATACGGTCTCATTAAGTATTGATTGCATTGTAAAAAGGAAAAGAACGTCACCAGCAACATCGCTTGTGGGGAAAACTCTCACTACGTGCGCAATACCAGAATACAGAACATTAATCCCCTCATTTTTGCCCGCGATAAACTCGCAAACAAAAAGGTCCTGAAGAAGGTGGCAAGAAAAGAAATTAGATCCACCGAAACGTGCGTCGACCAAGACAGAGTGTCACACCCTAGGAATTGGCACCATAATCTAAGGGTTGAGTAATTAGCCCAGCTCTGGCTAGTCCAGCAACATCGATGGTGCACATCTGGGGTGGAGTGTGAATGTGTTGTATGATAGTGAAATGCATGTGGTATGAACAGAGGAGTGATTGCTGTGGGGATTTCTCTTAAAATTATAGGAGAGAGGTTTTTTATAATGAGTATTAGCTTATATCGTCAAGCACTTTGTTGAGAATATGAAACAAGCACAGTAATTGAATATATCATTGTACAAGGTGTGTTTAGGAATAAGATGACATCTGTAGATAACGTATGTAAATAAAAAAAATGTATATGAACAAGGAAATATTATAAAAACAATTTATATAAAAAACAAAAAAAATAAACATATGAGTTGAAATGCTTAAACATAAGTGATTGTCTGTTTTTCATGTGAACCCACAACAAATCAATTGTCAAGTAAAAGAAATAGAGGTCAAGAGGGATACTTATCAGTCTTTGTTTATAGCACCGGTCACAGCCCCCCTGTGAAACATAAGATATACAGGCTGGCTGACCGGGTCAAAGCCAGCATCAAAGAGAAGGTCTCGAAGATGTTGGTGGTAGTGGTGGTTGAGCCGTCCAGCAGTCCATGGGTCAGCCCTGTGGTCTTGGTCCCGAAGGCTACAGCACCCGGTGCCACACCAAAACTGCGGTTCTGTGTGGACTACCGGGGGCTCAATGCCGTCACTCGGACGGACGCACACCCCATCCCTCGAGCTGATGAGCCCATCGATCGGTTGGGAGCTGTCAAATTCCTTAGTACGTTTGATTGCCCTAACTGAGGGGGCCAAGGAAAAATCTGCATTCTTAACCCCGAAGGACATTACCAGTTCCGTGTGATGTCCTTCGGGTTGAAGAATTCCCCTGCCACCTTTCAGAGGTTGGTCAACAAGGTGTTGGCCGGGCTGGAGGAATCCAGCGCCGCAAACCTGGACGACATTGCGGTGTTTAGTTCCAGTTGGGACGAACACCTGCAGCACCTCAGGGAAGTGTTGAAGGCACTGCAGAAGACAGGCCTCATGATTAAGGCCAGTAAGTGCCAGATCGGGCAGGGTTTGTTGGTGTATTTGGGACACATGGTAGGGAGCGGTGCCCCTGCAGCCCAAGATTGACACCATCCTGGCTTGGGAGCCCCCCAAGACCCAGAAAGAGGTGAGGGCCTTCTTAGGACTCACGGGTACTACAGGAGGTTTGTTAAGGAATATGGCACCATTATTGCCC
Organism: Triturus cristatus; assembly: GCF_964204655.1. NCBI lineage: Eukaryota > Metazoa > Chordata > Amphibia > Caudata > Salamandridae > Triturus > Triturus cristatus. Next base: position 833,911 of record NC_140591.1, read on the forward strand.
CCTTAACTGAGCTGACTTCCAAGAAGCAGCAAAAAAAGGTCCTGCCAGACGGCATTTGATGCCCTGAAGGCCGCCATGTGCACGGCCCCCATGCTCAAGGTCCCCGACTTTTCCAAAGAATTTGTCGTGCAAAACCGACGCGTCAGAGAATGGAGTGGGAGCGGTGCTCTCCCAACTAAACGAAGAGGGCCTAGACCAGCCGGTAGTCTTCCTTAGCAGTAGACTACTCCCCAGGGAGCAGAGGTGGAGTGCCATAGAAAGGGAGGTTTTGCTGTGGTCTGGGCACTGAAGAAGCTGAGACCATACCTGTTTGGGACTCACTTCCGAATTCAGACACACCACAGGCCCCTCAGATGGTTAATGCAGATGAGGGGGCAGAATCCAAAACTGCTGAGGTGGTCCATCTCCCTACAGGGAATGGACCTTACGGAGGAACTCCGCCCTGGCACAGAGCACGCCAACGCAGATGGCCTGTTCAGGTTCTTCCGCCTTAGTGAAGAGAACTCCCAGGTGTGTGGGTAGTTCTCCCTGCTTTCAGCTGGAGGGGACGTGTGTTAGACTTGGCATCTTTTGGCGTAACGTTTCTGCACACTGTTCGCACTGCTGATCAGTGGTAAAGTGCAGGTGCTCTGTGTAAATTGTGCTATGGATTGGTGTTTCAATGATTGGATATTTGATTTACTTGTTAGTCCCTAGTAAGGTGAACTGAGTGTGCCAGGGCCTGTGAATCAAATGCTACTTGTGGGCCTGCAGCACTGATTATGCCACCCACGTGGGTAGCCCTGAAAAGGTACCTCAGACTTGCCATTGCAAAGTCTGCGCGCAGTTTGTAACTGCCATGTCGACTTGGCCAGTGCACACACTTGCCAGTCCACAACCTTCCCTTTTCTTACATGTCAGGCACCCCTAAGGTAGGCCCAAGGTACCCCTGTGGGCAGGGTGCAGTGTATGTCAAATGTAGGACATGCCCTGGTGTGTGTGGCATGTCCTAATAGTGAATTACAGCCAATTTTGTTTTTCACTATTGCAAGGCTACCAGTTCCCCATAGGACAGAATGGGAGGTTTGTTTATAACATCTTATAAACATAACTGGCCCTGGGAACTAGGTGGGAAAATAAAGTTTAGTATGCCTGAACTCAGAATCTAAAGATGCATCTTTTAGGGAAGGTGATTTTTACATTCTGCGTTTGAAAATACCACTCTTAGAAAGTGGGTATTTTCTTACTTGGCCATCCCGTGTGTCTCTCTGGAATGTGGATTGCCTGTCTGGGTTTTGGATGACAGAAGGCTGGGGGGCCGGAGGGGCTCCAGATAGTCTAGGTAGGTCAGGAAAGGGCTGAATAGACCTGGGCTACGATGGGGGAAGGTGGAGGAGATTTCCTTGCACCTCAAAGGGCCTGGTCTGCCTCTGACAAATGCCGTCTCCAACTCCTGCCAGGAATTCACACCATAGAAGGCCCAACTGATTCTGGCCGGGCACAGACACCCTCTGCCTGAAAGATCAAAGGATTTTTGGACATAAATACTGGGTCCCAGACCCCTGAACTTTAGAACTCATCTGGATCAAGAAGACTGCCAAGAAGAAGAGCCGAAGAAGCTGCAAAAAGGAACGACTGCTTTGCTGGGTGCTTTGCTGGGCTGACCTGCAGTGGCTGCTTTTGTCTTGGGAAGTGAAAGGCCTGGACTGGACTTTCTGCAACCTAACTTGTGAGTCTCTCCAAGGGCTTGAGGTACAGCTTGCCCCCTGTTCACGATGTCTCAGGAACAGAAAAGACTTCAAGTTCTTCGACCCGCAGCACTGGGGACTGTGTTTTGTGCTGCAACCCGAAGAACACCAACTCGACGACGTCTGCGATGCCACTGCCGACTCCGTGTCTGGAAGGCTCCGCAGAAGGCACTGCCGCAGCACCATACCGCAACCCTGGTCTCACCGACGATGTCTGTTGATGCCGCCACTGAGCCGCTGCTTGCACCGCGACCTGTGGGCACCGCACACCGCACAGCCTCGCCTTAACACTGAAGCTTTGGAGCCGCAGAGGGCACTGCTGCAACGCCACACCACGACCCTGGTCTCACTGACAACGCCTGTTGACGCCACCACTGAGCCGCTGCTCGCACCGCGACCTGTGGGCACCGCACAGCCTTGGTTCACGAGGATGCCCTGGCTGGCCTGACACCGTCTCTTCCCGCCTAAATCGACGCTGCTGCGTGCACCGTGGTTCGAGGGCCCCCTCGTAAGTCACACGACGCACCGCCCTCATCCCGCACCGCAGCCTTGGCCTACCGACACCGGTGCCATCGACTCCAGTTCGTCAGCCAACGACAGCGCTCCAGCAATGATGACACCACTGCTTGCACCGTGACCTGCTAGCACCGTGACAAGCACAGCCTTTATCTCGCATCGCAACCCTGGTCTCACCGACGCTGCCATCTGAGGCTGTCACCGAGCCGCTGCTCGCACCACAACCTGGGGGCACCACATGCCGCACTGCTGCACTTTGCACCACAGCACCCGATGCATGTCAGCGCCAGCGCTCCTGATTCCATCAGAGAGGAGCTAAACCTGCAACACGAGTGACTTCAAGGGCCTCCACGCCCTGCATTTCTCACAGGTACTGTTGACGGGTCTTCCCGACACCGTAGCTGGCCTGCAACCCAGAGACCAGCCAGAACTGTTGGATTTTGTTGTTCACGACGCCGTGGTATCCCGGATGGAGCTATCCCCACAAAGAACCCTTTTTAATCAGCATATTTTTGGAACTGTGAACTTTTAACTATAGTAGTGTGGATTTTTATCGTTTTGGTCTTGTCTTAATTATATGCAAATATTGGCTATTTTTCTAAACTGGTGTTGTGTCCTTTTGTAGTGCGTCCACTGTATTACTGTTGGTTATGTGAAATGCTTTACACACTGCTTCTAAGATAAGCCTGGCTGCTCGTGCCAAGCTACCAAGGGGATGAGCAAGGGTTATTTTAGAAGTGTAACTCCCTTATCCTGACTAGAGTGGTGGTTTTTGCCTGGCTTTGGCCCACGCCTTAGCCTACTAAAAATCCCATTACTAACACCGGACATCGATGCATCACTTTCCCTGACAGTAAGGAATCGATGCATCACCTCCCCTGACAGTAAGGAACGGACTCATCACTTTGCTTTTCCGGCACCTCACCTCCCCTTCGCCTGTTTTCACCTTTGATTTTGATGCATCCCAGGTGCTTTGTGATAAATGTGACACATCCATAGTTTCCCTATGGACTAAATTGTTTTGAACCTTTTAAAAGAAATAACTTTACTTTTGTATGTTGAATTTATGTCGTTCTGGTCTTGTGTCATTCAGATACATATTTGTTATTTTTGCTTAAGTGGTGTGGTGTCCTTTTGTGGGGTTTTCACTGTGTGTGTATGTGCAAATGCTTTACACATTGCCTCTGAGTTAAGCCTGCCTGCTTGTGCCAAGCTACTAAAGGGGAGAGCCGGAGTTATCTTAGCTGTGTGATCCCTTACCCGGACTAGAACAAGGGTCCCTACGTGGACTGCCAACTAGAGACCTCCATTTCTAACCCAGAGCTTATTATTACACGTCTTTATTCTGCTGCGTGTAACTGCTAACTCAATATTCTAAAACAAGCTTTCATGCTATTGCGCTCTGACACCTTTATCACAGCTCTATGGAGTCCACTGAGAGCCAAAGGGGTTCCGTTCTAAAATCTTGCAACACACTACAACGGTGTTAGGCTGAGAGGGAGGAATCGTCGGCAATGCTCATAGCATCCTAGCATCATGCTTAGGTTTACATGAGGGTCACGTTTACGTGAGGCAACCAGCATGGGTACTGAATGGCAGTTGCGGCCTGTGCAGGTAAGAGAGGTGAGGCCAGGTGGGGGGGGCTTTCGACGGACGATGACCAGGGAAAATTCATTATTTATTTAATTTTCTCTTGTCATCGTCTGTTGAAATCCACCCGCCCCCCCCAGCCGGCCCCACAGCCCCTCCCCTCATCCCTGCATGGGTCCGCGGCTGCTTTCCAGCACTATAATACTAGCTTCTTGATTTGGAGCTGAACCGGTTGGTATCTACCATCCATGTGCTCAGCTGTGCAGCGTTATCGCAGTCCCCAGAAGAGGCCTTTGCGTGGGTGCTTCTGCCACATGTCACTTTTGTGGTGAGCGCTGGAGATTTGAACAAATGTAGATTAGGGCTCATCTGAAAAAATAAGAGGAAATATCTGACATCACTTCGAAGAGTGCATGCTAACTGTTATGTGAGGTGTGAAAATAAATGATGTAAATCGACTTGCAGAGAAACCTTTTTAGATTCAAAATAGAATACCTTTGGTGGATATTAGTGTTGAACGGAAGGCGATGACAATGGTATCTGAAAGGGTTTCTGTTTATTTACAGGCAGGGACTGGTGTGACAGCCATTGAACAGTTGGACCTTGGAGGCCTTGAGTACCCTTTACATTATCTATACATAGAGGCAAGAAGTGTGTTACAAAAACAAATAAGTTTACAAAACAAAGGCTACATTATTCTGAATATATTTATTGGGTTTTTATACATAGAGGCCAATGTGTGGATGGCAGTTTACAGATAGAAGGAAGAAATATCCTTGTATATACACCCTAATCGAGGTATTAACCCAAGGGTCTGTTGGAACCATTCATACTGATGTAATTACACGATTGAAAGGTCAAGATCCAGTGGAGTGACTTATAACAAGCTTTACGGTATATTTGTGAACAAGTGGTAGTGCATTTACTTATAGATTCCCTCTACTTACTTGACATTGGCTGAAACAGAAGTATATGCCTATGTGATCTTCTGATTTTAGAGACGACTGTCGCGATTGGCTGATTTGCATCCATGTGAAGGCCTCAAATGAGCAATCTTGGTCTTCTCTATTGATGAGTTGAATATATAGCTCATCAGCATGGGAGTGATTCCATATTAGGGTCACCCCATGTTAACTGGGTGAATGTGTTAAGTTTGTGAAAGTTGTTGAATGAGAGGTGTTAGTGTATAGTTAGATAAATAGGTTGTGAGTAAAAATGAAAGTAAGATTCAGACTGAATATTAAGGTCCTCATTCTCAGTCCTACCCCTTCCGCCTGGGATGACTCCTGATGGCCAGCCTCGCTGGGAACCACGCCAACACCCACAGACCACGCACGCAACTTAGGGATCATCCTAGACTCAACGCTCTCAATGACTCAACAAGTCAACGCCGTCTCCTCCTCCTCCTTCAACACCCTCTGTATGCTTCGCAAAATCTATAAATGGATCCCCACCAAAACCAGAAGGACGGTCATACAGGCCCTCGTCCCCAGCAGGTTGGACTGCGGCAACACCCTCTACGCGGGAACCACGGCCAAACTCAAGAAGAGACTCCAACGCATACAAAACGCCTTGGCACGCCTCATCCTCGATATCCCCCGCCACAGCCACATCACCACCCACTTAAAGGACCTGCACTGACTTCCCGTCAACAAGAAGATCACCTTCAAGCTCCTCACCCTCGCCCACAAAGTACTCCACAACGCGGGACCAGCATACCTCAACAAGCGACTCACCTTCTACACCCCCAACCGACAGCTCCGCTCCACTGGCCTCACCCTAACCACCGTTCCACACATCCACCGAACGACCACCGGTGGCAGATCCTTCTCCCACCTCGCCGCCAAGACATGGAACACCCTCCCCATCCACCTACGACAGACCCACGACCTGCTGACCTTCAGGAGACTCCTCAAGACCTGGCTGTATGATCAGTAGCTGCCTCCCCCCCCCGCACCACCTAGCGCCTTGAGACCCTCACGGGTGAGTAGCGCGCTTTACAAATGTTGATTGATTGATTGATGTATGCATGAATTCATATGTGAATAGGCGTTAGCCTTGGGATGGTGTTGAACCAGCAGAGGTCCATAAAAATAGAGATAAGCACATGGAATGAATGTGGATGTATGACTTGAGTTTGACACACAAGCGATTACCACAGGGATTGGGATACGCCCTTTGATTTAATTGAATCATTGTAGTGAGAGAATACATGTTTTAATCTAATGTACTGTATACATTTTAAATAATGTATGTTTTATATACTTTTTCATAAATGTTATGATTTTTACTTTTTATAGGAGACTGCATCATTTATGCTGTCCTGAAGAAGGTGGTTGATATTGATATTTCCACCGAAACACATCAAAGTATATGTGTGCAGAATCTGCTTGACACTGGGAATCCAGAGATGAAAAATTAAATAAATCATGGATCTCTATTGATATTTAGAGTGGATAAGCAACAGAGAAATACACGACTTTTCGTGTCTTATCTTCTTCTCCCTTTTTCGTTGTATGAGTTTGTTTTTGTGGGATATTGTATGTTAAGTACAATGTTAACGTTTTTAAACAATTTTTAAAGGTCTCTATATATATTGAAAGAGTATATCTGTTTTTATGCTGTGTCGTACACTCTGACATTTAAGCTCTGTGTATTTTCTACAATATCATGCGGTATTCGTTCTGGTAAGCAAGATATTACAAACAGAGGGGCTTAATTAAAAGCCCCTTGCACCGCCGGTACGTCACTTTTTCCCATTTTAAAAATGAAGTCCGTCGGCGCAAGGGGCTTGTAAATAAGCCCCAGAATGTGGTTGAAGGCCAATTGGCATGAGAAGTGGATGTGCATGTGGTGAGGTATGAGGGTTTCTTAAGGGGAATTTCTTAATCTTACTGTTCAAACTATAATGATCCTTGCTCATTAAATGGACTTGAATGAGCTGGACTTTAAAGGTAAGCAAAGAGCAGAATCCAGCAATGGTCGCAGCAATACTGCAATGGTCGCAGCAATACTGCAATGGTCGCAGCAATACTGCAATGGGCGCAGCAATACTGCAATGGTCGCAGCAATACTGCAATGTCCAATGTGGACAGGAAGGCCTACATCCTCAAAGACCGGGGGCAAACTTATAAAAAAATCATGCAGCGCAGCAAGATACCTTGCTGCGCTGTGTGATAGAGAAAAGGCAGAAATGCACTATATACGTAACATTATATGGCGCATCCCTGTGTTTTTCCTGCGCTGGCGCACAATGTGCTGCTGATTGTCAACACAAAAACCTTTGCACCATGGTGCAAGGGTGTCTGCATTGTAAGCAGGATTGTTTTTGTGCAGGGCACACAAGGAACTCTGGAGCTCTTAAACCTATAAACTATTTCTAAACACAGCACCCTTGCCCCTTACTCCCCAAAGCTGAGCATCTGGTGCAGCTGCACCAGTCGCAATGCTATAAAGCTGGCCCTCTTTCTAGTTTCCCTCTTCCCTCTCCCTTTCTCTCACTGGCCTCTGTCCACTTTCCTCCTTCCCTCCTGAGCTTCACCTCTCAGCCAGCACTCTAGATGTACTGTTGAACTCTTCAGTGTGCATGGAATGACCATTACTACCACTGCCCAGGAGGGCGCACCAGGTTATAAACAGGCAAAATATTCCAGTGACTCCCAGTCCATGCTGCTGAGGCACCAATTCATTCCCTGGTACTCAGGAACTCAAGTTATGTGAAAGGCCGAACGGTGGTACAGCTGCTTTATTTCAGACACTGCGCCTTATTCTCCCTGCCAAGACATCCATCCTCCGTTCCACTTTGTCATAAGCTGGTTGGCTCACAGCTAGAGTAGAGCCCTCTACAAGCTGTTTATGGTGTGTCCCTACACCACAAGCTTTAGACATTGATGGCATGCCCCTGCAATACAAGCTTCATGGTGCGTCGGTACACTACAGGCTGTAGATGTTAATGGTAAGTCCCTACACTACAAGCTGTAGAAATTAATGGTACGTCCCTACACTACAAGCTGTAGACACTCATGGTATGTCCCTAAACTACAGGCTGTAGACGTTCAAGCAATCAATCAATCAATCCATTTGTAGAGCGCACTACTCACCCGAGAGGGTCTCAAGGCGCTGGGTGGGGGGGGGGGATGCTGCTACCGCTCGAACAGCCAGGTCTTGAGAAGTCTTCTGAAGGTCAGCAGGTCCTGGGTCTGTCGCAGGCGGATGGGGAGGCTGTTTCAAGTATTGGCGGTGAGGTGGGCAAATGATCTGCTGCCAGCAGCCGCCTGTCGGATGCGGGGGGCGGTGGCGAGGTTCAGTATGTAGAAGGTGAGTCATTCGTTGAGGTACGCTGGTCCGGCGTTGTGGAGTGCTTTGTGAGCGTGGGTGAGGAGCTTGAAGGTGATCCTCTTGTTGACGGGGAGCCAGTGCAGGTCTTTCAGGTGGGCTGTGATGTGGCTGTGGTGAGGGATGTTGAGGATGAGGCGTGCAGAGGCGTTCTGTATGCGTTGCAGTCATTTCTGGAGTTTGGCTGAGGTTCCCGCAAAGAGGGTGTTGCCGTAGTCCAGGCCTGCTGCTGACAAGGACCTGGGTGACCGTCCTTCTGGTTCCGGTGGGGATCCATCTGTAGATCTTGCAGAGCATGCGGAGGGTGTTGAAGCAGGAGGAGGAGAGGGCGTTGACTTGCTGGGTCATAGACAGCGTTGAGTCCAGGATGACCCCCAGGTTGCGTGCGTGGTCAGTGGGCATCGTTGCAGCTCCCAGCGTGGCCGGCCACCATGAGTGATCCCAGGCGGAGTGGGTGGATCCGATGGTGAGGACCTCTGTCTTGTCCGAGTTCAGTTTCAGGCGGCTGTTCTTCATCCATTCGGCGATGGCCTATATTCCTTCATGGAGGTTGGTTTTGGTGGTGGTGGGGGCCTTGGTGAGGGAGAGGATCAGCTGGGTGTCCTCGGCATATGAGATACTGTTGAGGTCGTGCGATCGGATGATGTTGGCGAGTGGTACCATGTAGACGTTGAAGAGTGTCGGACTGATCGACGATCCTTGGGGTACGCCTCAGATGATCTTGGTGTCTTTAGATCGGAATGGAGGGAGGCGGACACTCTGGGTTCTGACGGTGAGGAAGGAGGTGGTCCAGTCCAGGGCTTTGCCGCGGATCCCTGCGTTGTGGAGGCGTGTGCGTAGGATGTGGTGGTAGACGGTGTCGAAGGCGGCCGAAAGGTCCAGGAGGATGAGGGCTGCGGTTTCTCCATTGTCCAGCAGGACCCTGATGTCGGCGGTTGCGGCGATGAGGGCTGTTTCGGTGCTGTGGTTGCTGCAGAATCTGGATTGGGACGGGTCCAGGATGTTGTTCTCTTCGAGGAAGGAGGTCAGTTGCCTGTTGACAATCTTCTCGATGACTTTCGCCGTGAATGGGAGTAGGGAGATGGGCCGGAAGTTCTTGAGGTCCTTGGGGTCCGCCTTGGGTTTCTTGAGTAAGGCATTGATCTCGGCATGCTTCCAGCTCTCCGGGACGGGAAGGTGGTGGTTTCAAAGGCGTTGTTGATGATCTTGCGGTGATGGGGAGCGATGGTGGAGCTTGCTTTGTTGAAGATGTGGTGCGGGCAGGGGTCTGATGGTGAGCTGGAGTGGATGGTGTTCATGATTTTGATGGTGTTGTCATTGTTGACGTGGGTCCAGGAGAGCAGGGGGTTGGTGTGGCTGGGGATGGTGAGTCTGAGGTGTCTGAGGTGTCGGTGGCTGTCGGGGGGCCTGGTTGTTGAAGCTGTCGTGGATGTCTGCGATCTTGCGGTGGAAGAAGGTGGCTAGGGATTTGCAGAGGTCTTGCGATGACAGGATGTTGTTGGAGTTGGAGCTGGGGTTGGATAGTTCCTTCACGATGTTGAAGAGCTCTTTGATGTTGTGTGTGTTGTTGTCGATGCGTTCTTTGAAGGAGGTCCTTTTGGCAGTACGGATGAGTTGGTGGTGTCTGTGGATGGCGCTCTTGTAGGCTGCATTGCTGTCCAGTGTCTGTTCGTGGTGCCACTTCTTCTCGAGCCTACGGAAGGCCTGCTTCGATGCCTGGAGGTCGGCGGTGAACCAGGTGGCTTTTCTGTCGGTGCGTCTGTTAGAGGGTTTCTTGATCGGGCGAGAGTGTTGGCACAGTCATCGATCCATTGCCTGAGGTTGCGGGCAGCGGTATCAGTGTTGGTGGTATCAGTTGTGGGTTTGGGGCGTGATTAGCTGGTCTTCAGTGACTTTACTCCAGCTGCGGCGGGGGGCCCGTTGTGCATGGTGGTGTGCGGTGGGCTTCTCGAAGGTGAAGTGGATGCAGCGGTGGTCAGTCCAGAGGAGTTCGATGGTGTGGCTAAAGGTGACATGGTTGCTGGCGGAGAAGATGGGATCGAGCGTGTGTCTGGCAGAGTGGGTGTGAGACGCGACGAGCTATTTGAGTCCGAGGTTGGCGAAGTTGTCAAGCAGGGTGGTGGAGTTGCTGTCGTTGGTGTACTCGAGGTGGAAGTTCAGGTCTCCGACGAGGATGTAGTCTGTGGATGCAAGGGCGTGCGTGCTGACGAAGTCGGCGATGGAGTCGATGAACTGTGGCCGGGGGTCTGTAGATGAGGGTTCCTCTGAGGGTGGTGTTGGGGTCGATGTGGATCTGGAAGTGCAGGTGTTCGGCGGCGCTGATGGTGTCGTCGGTGCTGGTCGAGATTCTGAGGGTGTTTCTGTGGACGATGGCGATTCCTCCTCCAGCTTCGTTGGTGAAGTCCCTGTGGGTGATCTTGTAGCCACCAGGGATGGCTATGGCGATGTCGGGTGCCGAGGAGGGGTTCATCCAGGTGCCCGTCAGAAAGGTGACGTCCGGGGAGGAGGAGTTGAGTAGGCCCCAGAGTTCGATGGCATGCTTGCGTGTGTTGAGAAGTATGCATATGAGGTGGTTGCGTCTTGTCTCGGCAGGCGATTTGGCAGCTCGGAGGCTGGTGAAGCTGCAGCTCCGACAGGAGAAGAGTCCTTGGGTGCGCTTCGGGGTGGCCAGGAAGCAGGTGTGCGATCGGCCAGTGTTGAGTGCATGGAGGGTGCTGGCGTCATAGTAGCATCAGTTGTCGTGGCATTTGCGGGGGCCAGGGGGTCTAGCACTGGGCGCGGTCCAGGCGCAGAGGGGCTTGCCTTTGACGCTCCTTCGGCGCACCAGCGGCGCGGACGTACGGCCCCCATAAGAAGGGGAGGTGGGGGGGAGTAGCAGCTGGGAGGCGGGACAAATGGGCGAGCGGGGGGCGGGGCCGCAGGGGACGCAGCGGCGGGAAGGGGAGAGCAGGACGGGCGGGAATACAAAATACAAGGGCAAAAACGGGTGGAAATACAGAATATAAAAGGGCACAGAGTACAGTACAAAAAGGAAAACAGTACACAAAGGGATAAAAAAATAGCTGACAGAAGTAAAACAGATAGATGGCAAAAAGGGGCAGAGTGAGCAGGCAGATACTCACGGCTCACCACTGGGCCACCAGGCATGAGGTGCAGGTGGCAGCCTGCGGGTGGAGGAGGGCCTCAAACTCGCGGCAGCAGCAGCGATCAGCAGTAGGGACACGGGCACACATGTGATACTGTGTGGAGCTGTGCAGCACTGTGCGGCATGGGGAGCGATGGTACTTCCCTGGTACTTCCATACACACGTCCCTACACTACAAGCTGTAGACGTTCATGGTACGTCCCTAGACTACAGGGTGTAGACGGTCATATTGTGTCCCTACACCACAAGCTGTACATGTTCACGGTATGTCCCTACACTATTGGCTGTAGATGTTCATGGTATGCCCCTACACCACAAGCTGTAGACGTTTGTGGTATGTCCCAACATCAATCGGAGAGTGAGAAGCAAGAAGATAAAACCAGTTCCTCTTCCCAAATAATCAGCACAATAACTGATCGTACGTACCTGTGGACTAAAATACATGGGCATGATGACAAGAAGAATCAAAAACAGAATTTGTGAACATCAGAGTAATATAAGGTGTAAGAGGAATACAACAAAACTGACAGATCACTTCATTAACCTAGGGCATACCCCGAATGACATGACGTGGTGTGTCCTTGAACAATTGGAAGTCACCCAGGATAATATAGAGAAATGCCTTTTTGAGAGAGAACAACGCTGACTCTATTGGATGTCCACTCACAAGACTGGATTAAATGATAATATCCCTTGGAATACTGTTTTGTGAGCTCCGCGGGAACATATGAACTATAAAGTATCGAAGTGACCTATGAGACACGAGTCTTGCCCTGTTGAGTACACACCTGTCATACTAATAAGGACCAAGTGAATAAACAGACTTGGAATACACATCAGTAGGCTTCAAAAGATACTAGCTCAACTACACTTTTTGACATAAGAAATGTATTCTGTGAATAAGAAAAAATAAATCTATTTTGCTAAAAGCGCAAACACCGCACATATTGATTAGTAGACGTGTGGCTTTCTGACCAATAATCGTGGAGTAGAAAGTGCAAAAACAGACAAAGAATAAATATTACAAGATCTGATGCACAGTCTGCCCATTGATATACTCTGCCATTAACTGCATAAGCCAATACCAATGGGAATAAACCTTTTGCCACGATCCAAACCAACTGCTCAAGTTGTATAACAGTTAACGCGTTGCATGGTCTGTCAATACTGACGAACATACAATGTGAATAAATAGGGACATAGGCTATGATTAGCCTAGAAGAGATACTTGCAAACATACACATTCCTTACAGATAGCGTAACACACTGCCGCCACCCTGTAATCAAATCCCATATCCATGACAACATGAAAACTCAGCCATAACTATACAGATAACGCCCGTAGGAATGAACAAGGGGGCATCTTAGCAAGGCGACGATATGAAATATCGCCGCTTTTGCGTCCGTTTTCGGGCGAAAAGCGGCGATAATTTCATCGCCTTATCAGCAAAGACACGCTATCGCGTGTCTTGCTGACTTAGCGCCCGTTTGCAGCACGCCTCCGATCGCATCGCTAATGAGATGCAAAGGAGGCGTGCCTGACAAGACTCCCTTGGGAAAATATCGCGAAGGCAGCTTCGCGATATTAACAACGGAGGGTAGCGATTTTTAAAATCGCGTTAAGTATGCCTTAACACAGGAATTTAACGTCTGTTAAATTCCTGACTAAGGCATATTTAACATGGGGGGTGGATTTTGTGGCTAAGACCACAGGTCCTATCATCTAGGATATCGCCGTTTTCCACCATAGAAAACGGCGATATCCCAACTATCTCTGGAATTTTTATCGCCTCGGCGATGCGCGTTGTTAATAACGCGCAAACCGGTCAATAAATTCCAGAGATAGCCGGCGTTAAATATGCAAGCGCTAAGCGCGTTTTGCGATATTTATCGCCGGCCCTTGTTAATATGCCCCGAGAAGCGTGAAGACGCCATACGCGTCACACGCAGATGAGTGCAAGGATTGAACCCCACCCCCCTCAAGATGAGCATCGGCACACGTAACCACCATGGCGCGTGAAACTGATTCCTGCATATAAACACAGCCTCTAGAGTCTAGAAGTAGTCCACAAGATTCAGGTCGAAGCAGGTATTACAGAGGGTGAGATGCCTTGACGAAGTAAGTTGGGGAAAAAAAACAGGGGGAGCCTGATATAAATCCGTAGAGGCTGACTGTGACTAAATGGATTTCCCTTCTCCTATTTTAAAATTTACAGAGTGGGACTACAGGGTGCAACCCCTCGGCCGATCCCAGGTAGCAAGAGGCTACCACCGCAAGGTCAGTTCCTATTCCGAATTATACTTTAGACACATTACCGTGATGAATGAGACCCTTTTTTAAAGTAATGGTGATAAACGCTATAAACGCTATCGGCCGAATTTTGTACGCTAGGGCCGAACACCCATGAAATTAATTTCTCTGGTCCAATGGAAACAGAACTAGTGTTTGATCCATGCACGTAATCTGATGATTAAAAAATACTAACTTTAACAATAAAATACATTTAACCAATTTTTGGTCTAGAGCATGGTAACTCACAAACTTTCTCTCTGGGCCAAATTTACAGTGTGGTTTGTGGCCGAGGGCCGCACCAGTGGGGGCGGGGTCAGTGGGCTTAGAGCAAAACGAAAAACTGGGACCATGAGGTTGAACACAGCCCCCTGCAGTGGACGCATTTGTCCACTGAGCCACTAGATCCGGCACACACACATCTCTCTATCTTTCTCTATCTCTCTCTATCTCTCTTTCCCTCTCTCTCTCTGTCTCCCTCTGTCTGTCTCCCTCCTCCCTCTGTCTGTCTCCCTCTGGCTCCCTCCCTCTCTCTCTCCTTCTGTCTGTCTCCCTCCTCCCCCTGTCACCCTCCCTCTGTACCCCTCTGTCTGTGTCCCTCCCTCTGTACCCCTCTGTCTGTGTCCCTCCCTCTGTCTCCCTGCGTCCATCTCCATCTGTCTGTCTGCCTCCTCCCTCTGTCTGTTTCCCTCTGTCTCCCTCTGTCTGTCTCCCTCGGTATACAACCTTTACAACGCAACTTTTACAACGCGCTACACTTACAACGCATTTTTTACAACGCAAGATCCATTACAACGCATTCCATTACATCGCAGGACACTACAACGCATTTTTAAAAACTACCTTTACAACGCATTCCATTACATCGCATACTACCTTTACAACGCATACCATTACAACGCATAATATTACATTAAAACCCCTACTGTTGCACCCCCTGGAGTTAGAATAGTAATTTTTACCCCTATACTATCCAACACTTACCCTACTGTTGCACCCCCTGGAGTAAGAATAGTAATTTTTACCCCTATACTATCCAACACTTACCCTACTGTTGCACCCCCTGGAGTTAGAATAGTAATTTTTACCCCTATACTATCCAACACTTACCCTACTGTTGCACCCCCTGGAGTTAGAATAGTAATATTTACCCCTACACTATCCAACACTTACCCTACTGTTGCACCCCCTGGAGTTAGAATAGTAATTTTTACCCCTATACTATCCAACACTTACCCTACTGTTGCACCTCCTGGAGTTAGAATAGTAATTTTTACCCCTATACTATCCAACACTTACCCTACTGTTGCACCTCCTGGAGTTAGAATAGTAAGTTTTTACCCCTATACTATCCAACACTTACCCTACTGTTGCACCCCCTGGAGTTAGAATAGTAATTTTTACCCCTATACTATCCAACACTTACCCTACTGTTGCACCCCCTGGAGTTAGAATAGTAATTTTTACCCCTATACTATCCAACACTTACCCTACTGTTGCACCCCCTGGAGTAAGAATAGTAATTTTTAACCCTATACTATCCAACACTTACCCTACTGTTGCACCCCCTGGAGTAAGAATAGTAATTTTTACCCCTATATTATCCAACAATTACCCTACTGTTGCACCCCCTGGAGTAAGATTAGTAATTTTTACCCCTATACTATCCAATACTTACCTTAAATGCAATGTAATATTATGTGTTGTAATGGTATGCGTTGTAAAGGTAGTATGCGATGTAATGGAGTGCGTTGTAAAGGTAGTTTTTAAAAATGCGTTGTAGTGTCCTGCGATGTAATGGAATGCGTTGTAATGGATTTAGCGTTGTAAAAAATGAGTTGTAAGTGCATGCGTTGTAAAAGTGTGCGTTGTAACGACGTACATCCGTCTCCCTCGGTCTGTCTCCCTCTGTCTATCTCCCTCTGTCTCCCTCCCTCTGCCTCCCTCTGTCTCCCTCTCCATCTCCCTGTCTCTCTGTCTGTTTATTTGTCTGTCTTTATCTGTCTCTACCTCTATCTGTCTGTCCCTGTCTCTGCCTGCCTTTATCTGTCCCTGCCTCTATCTCTGTCTCCATCTCTGTCTGTCTCAGTCTGTCTCTGTCTCAGTCTGTCTCTGCCGCTATCTGTCTCTGCCTCTATCTGCCTGTCTGTCTCTGTCCCTGTCTCTGTGTGTCCCTGTCTCTATCTGTCTCTGTCTGACCCTGTCTCTATCTGTCTCTGCCTCTACCTGTCTCTGCCTCTACCTGTCTCTGCCTCTACCCGTCTCTGCCTGTCTCTATCTGTCTCTATCTCTGTCTCTATCTGTCCCTGTCTCTATCTGCCTCTGCCTCTGTCTCTGTCTGTCCCTGTCTCTATCTGGTTCTGTTTCTATCTGTCCCTGTCTCTATCTGGCTCTGTCTGGCTCTATCTGTCCCTGTGTCTGTCTGTCCGTCTCTATCTCTGTCTGTCTCTGTCTCTATCTCTGTCGAGCTCTCTGTCTGTTTCTGTCTCTATCTGTCTCTGTGTCTCTATCAGTCTCTGTCCAAACAGGAAGCTTCCCAACACGCCCTTTTAAAAGTCAGCTGGGAAAGCTCTTTTTACCTGACTTTTAATGGGCCTTTTGGGAAGCTTTCTGAAGGTGCCCTTACTTCACAGACGCGGGCAGTAAACACAGAAGATGGCCACAGGAGCATACGCAGTGAATACCTTTTCACTACGTATGCTCCTGGATAGGGTGACCAACCGTCCGTAAATTTCACGGACAGTCCGTAATTTCGGCCGTCTGTCCGTTGTCCGTGAAGGATTCTTTAACAGACGCCATTTGTCCGTAATTTTAACCGGGCACAGGTGGCACCACCCTAAAGCCGGCACAGCTTCCACCCACCTCCTTGCTTGGCTCCGATGCTGCTGAGGTGGGTGTAAGAGACTCCGATGCAGTACCAAAGCTCAGACCCCCAGCAGCATTGGAGAGGCACAGGCGACCCTCACACCTTCAGCCCTTGATGAGCTGCTAAGAGGTGCTTGAAGGTGACTGAGAGGGAGGGGCTGCAGCTTCAGGAGCAGGGGCATCTATTCAGATGCAAACAGCCCTGAATGCCTCATGTCTTTGCAATTTAGAGGGGCCTCACACATTCCCTGCCCAGGGCCCCAAATACCCTAGAACCGGCCCTGATTACACCAAGGCAGCACGTGGTTCTCTTCACAGAGCTTAATTACTGTCACTAAATTGTAAGCAAACCTCGGTTCTTCAAACATGCAGTCTATAATGTAATAAAATAAAGAAATGGCACAATCGCACCCACTCTGATTACCAAAGTATGGAGGACAATCAGTTAAATCAGTTCTCTTGGAGTATCTCCTTTAAGTACTGTACATCACAGTGGGGGATGGCAAAATTAACATTTTGGAAAGAGAGCCTGTCATCTGGTTGTCTTAGCCAGGAGGGGGTGAGGAGCCCTACCCCACCCTGGAAGAGACCAAGATGATACTAGAATACTGCATGCCCACCCCTGTGCCCACCCTGGTGGATCTTGTTCTCCCTCCTGTGATGGCTCCTGCCCCCCCCTCCCCCCCAGCAATGGCTCCTGTCCCCCTATGTGGTGGCTCCTGCCCCCACCACCTGTGATGGATCCTGTCTCCATCCTGGGTGGCTTCTGTCCCAGCCCTGGAATGGCTCCGGCAGCGAGGGTGAAGTTCTTGATGGGCCTCTTCTCAAAAAGTCTCAGCTCAAAATTAATATGAAAAGGTGGGCGAGTGAGTAAGTGAAGGGATGGGTGGATGGCTGGATGAATTAGTGAAAGGGTGAATGGATGAATGAACGATTGAATAGATGGATAATGAGAGAGGATAGATGGATTGATGAGTGAGTGGAAGGATGGATGAGAGAAAAGGTAAATAGCTGGATGTATGGGCGGAAGGGTAGCTGGAAGCGTAAAAGGGTGGATGGATGAGTGAAAAGGTGGATGATGAGTGAGTGGATGGATGAGTGAAATGATGGATGGATTGATGAATTGATAAGTGCAAGGGTGAATGGATGGACAGATGAGTAAAAGGGTGGATGTAAGGATGGATGAGTGAGTGAAAGGGGGGTAGATGGACAAAAGGATGAATAGATGAGTGAAGGATTGAAAGGATAGATGGATGAGAGAAAGGATAGATGAATGATAGGGTCAATGGATGGATTCATGAGTGGATGAGTAGATGGATGGGTGGTTGGATGGAAGGAAGAATGGCTAAGTGAAAGGGTCGATGGAGAGAGAAAGGAAGGGTGGATGGGTGGAAGGAGGAGTGACTGGGTGGATGGATGAGTAAGTGAAAGGATGGCTGGATGGGTGAAAGGGTAAATGGCTGGATGGATGAGTGAATGGATGGATGGGTGGAAGAGTGGATGGATGAGTGTACAGATGGATAGGGTGGAAGGGTGGATGGATGGATAATGGATGGATGAGTGAAAGGATGGATGAGTGAAATGATAGATGGAAGGATATATGATGGACAGGTTTGCAAATGGTTGAATATGTTTGGATATGGCTGCAGTGCTTAATTTGTGCCGCTGCTTTCCGGTGCTCAGCACCGGCACTTCATTGTCAGGGCCGGGGCTATAAATTATTTTCAGGAGGCAGTGGTGGTAAACGTAATAAAAAAAAAAAAACATGAACAAAGGGGATACCTTGCTGCGCTCTTGTGGAGGTTTTTGCAAGGATGGATGTGATTCTGCTGTGCTCTTGTGGCGGTTGAGACGTCCGGTCAGTGGTACCTGATAGCGTTATGTTGTAGGGGGGGTGTGGTTGAGTAAGGAGCCATGAGATGCTCTCTGTGTTATGTACACTTCACATTTGACGTGGGGTCATGCTTATTTACTGTACATCATGTGGAGTTTAACAAGGCCTTGCGGTTGCCTCCTGATAGGACGCCACCTTACTATGCTAGCACATTCTAAGGGGGTGGATGTTGCGTGTACTTGAAGGATGCCGAGTTGCACCTTGAGGCATGGGTGTTTACACAGTTTAGTGGTGTTCTGTGGGCCGACTATACTACAGCTGGAAAATAATTCCTTTATTGGAAACAGTATTTCACAGCTTTTTGGGGCTTCCGTTTTCTGTGAGCGAACTGGGAATTTAGTTTCACCGGGTGTTTTTCCTTCTAGTGTTGTGAAATGGCTATTCTGGTCATTGGCTGCATAATGTGTTTTCTTTTTCTTGAGTTGTAGAACTGGTCTATTTGTCTTGTTTATAAATTGTGTTTTCGTATGGCATCCTCCTGTTAAGAGGAATGGGGTTGTGGGCTTTTGTTTAAGTCACAAATTTGAATCCCGGCAGGGCCACTCAGCCTTTCATCCTCCATGGTGAGTAATTGAGACCCTTTGACCTGGTAAATATTAACACCTGTTGTGTACAGATCGTAGAAAGGGGCAGAAGGGTGGTATGTAGCCGTAAACATAACTTTATTAATAATAAAACAGCATGACTTGCAATATATGCGTTGACCCACAAAGAGTACTGTGCCCTCTAACTTCTCATCATATGAAGTAAATATGCTCCTTAAAGAACGTCTCATGCTTCTAAGCGCTGTAACTAACAAGTATTATTCCAGTTATCAATGGTACTTGGTGGCATCTTTGCTGAGAGCGGATAAGGACATCAGGAGTCACTTGAGGCTTTGCCCTTCTTTATTGATGGCCCCTCTCCACATTTCACAGTGGAAATAAATAGCATAATACACTCGGCGCATCTGCATCAATGCTACATATATACTGCTGCAGTTTGGCCACGTTGTTAATATAGGTTCGGACTAGAGACTGTCGTGCATGTGACTGTCACTCAGCGCCTCAGGGAAGGGACTACCATGAGTGATCATCACTCGATGCCTCAGGGACTACCATGAATGACCATCACTTGATGTCTCAGGTGAGGAACTGCCATGAGTGACCATCACTTTATGCCTCAGGCGAGGGACTGCCATGAATGACCATCACTTGATGTCTTAAGTGAGGGATTGCCATGAGTGCCCATCACTTGATGCCTCAGGCGAGGGACTTCCATGAATGACCATCACTTGATGTCTCAGGTGAGGGACCGCCATGAATAACCATCACTTGATGTCTCAGGGAATGCCATAGGTGACCATTACTTGGTGCCTCGGGAGAGAGACTGCCACGAGTGACCATCACATGAATGACCATCACTTGATGCTTGAAGTGAGGGACTGCCATGTGTGACCAGCACATGAGTAACCATCACTTGATGGATCAGGTGAGAGACTGCCACGTGTGACTAACACTGGAAGGCTCGGATGAGGGACTGCCATGAGTGACCATCTCTTGATGCCTTAGGCAAGGGACTGCCATGCATGACCATCACTGAATATATAGGTGAGGGACTGTATGTGCATGACCAGCACTGGATGGTTCGTGTGAGGGACTCTATGTGCGCGAACATCAGTGGATGGTTCGGTCTAGGGACTGTATGTGCGTGACCAGCACTGGATGATTTGGGCTAGGGACTGTATGTGCGTGACCATCAGTGGACAGTTCAGGCGAGGGACTGTGTGCGTGACCATCAGTAGATGGTTCGCGCAAGGGACTGTATGTGCATGTCCAGCAGTAGCTGGTTCGGGCAAGGGACTGTATGTGTGTGACCATCAGTGGGTGGTTCGGGCGAGGGACTGTATATGCGTGACCAGTGGATGGTTCAGGCTAGGGACTTATGTGCGTGACCAGCACTAGAGGGCTGAATTAAGGGCACTTTCATAAACGTAAACACTTGGTGGCCCATTGGTTTCATGTACTGGTTTCATGCCACCCTCGTCCAGGCCATTGGATCACAACTCGGCGAGGTGAGCTAGTTGGTTTCTGTGGCTAACTTACTGCCCGGCTGGCAGGTGGCCATCCAGCAGCGAGGACCCCCGCAGAGTTGATAATGCTCCTAGAGTAAGTGGGTGGAGTCAGTGAAGGAAGTGAGTGGAGCCAGGGAAAGTGGATGTGGCCTCCTACAAACATTTGAGCACCTGGACTTCATATTTTACAAATTAAGCACTGTATGGCTGGGCTTACTTATATACTATTGCGGGACCTCCTCTGATGTGTCTGTAAAACTTACCTATTGTCCTGAAGTTTTGTCCTGAATTTTGACTTCCTGTCCTGAATTTGTGTCCTGAATTTTGACCCTTTGTCCTGAATTTTTACACTCACCGTCCTGAATTTGCACCAATGCCAGTTGGTCACCCTAATGCTCCTGCGGTCATCTTCTGTGTTTACTGCTGGCCGTGGAAACTGCAAGGCAAGGTCCGCGGGCCACTAGTGAAGGCGTGTCGGGCCTCTGGCGGCCCGCGGGCCTTACTATGAGTACCAGTGGTAGAGGAATGTTGAACTATTGATAAGTCTAGACATGCGCCAACAAAAATAAGCACAGCCTCTATGTTGAAATACTCGTGAAAAATACTGTATGTCTGAAGGTTTGTCCGAAAAACATCTAATCTGTCTGTATACCGGAGATACCACTCGGTTCTTTGGTCTGTCTTTGAAACAAAAAATCTTGTATGCTCATACACACGTACTGTCCTCTTTTTTGTAGACGCTAAACAATTCGTGTGAAATATAACGTGGAAATTTCGTCACGATAAGGAACCAGAGGGGAAGGTACCCATCTGGCTCCTCATTTATTTCTCCTATTCTCTACTACTGCCTGTTATTGATAATCTCTTTCAGGAAGAAAATCAAACGCTGGTTTTCCTGAAAAAAACGGTGGGCTGTGAGTACAATCCACTCATACAATCCCTGCATGCCTTAGCGCGCATGCTGTCCCTTTCTATTTGGTCCTCACAAAAGCCATTCTGACCCGGAAAGGCACTATTAGAAGATGGCTGAAACAAGTAGACCGCTTTGAGGATAAGTTGGATCCATTTAACATCCCACATATATCCTCTACTATACATTTCGAACATTGACCAAGACTTCCTTCATTAAAATTGATCTCCAGTTGACTGGAAGTCTTGAGCCAATTTTAAAAACTGCAATTTTCACTAATTAACACACCATCACTGTTCTCCTGTGGTAAATATTTCATTACCGGTACTATTTTTTATGCGGTAAAGTCTAGTAAGAATAACTCAGTAAATATAAGAGGCAGAATCCGTGGTATTAGAGGTTCTAAAAGGCTTTATTCCTCTACAAAGGAATTACAGTTCGAACTGCAGGCTTCAAATTCCATCACCACGAAGGTTCAGGAAGGGAAGGCAATACATTATTGACAAGTAATGATATTTATATGAAAAGGTTTACATTAAGACAGATGCAAGAGGCGTAACAACTGATAATACAGATAATGACACACATACGTAATGAAAAAAGGCGTATACATAGGCGTAACTAAAAACGTCATTAAACATGATGTCACAAGTGGGTGGATCCATAAGAGAATCCTGCAATGTCAGCAGAAATATTTGGCAGAGATGCGCGCGCAGCCGCATGACGTGTGATTGACGTGCAACTAGAGGGTGAAGGGGACTTGACATTTAGCTCTACATGTGGAGACAGAAGTCTGAGGGGTCATGTCAACCTAATCCCAAATCATATCTAATATCTTATGTTTAAAGAACTGTATTATCCAAAAGGAAAGGTCTCTCGGACGGAGTCTATTCTATACTGACTGTTAGTGCGTGTACAAGCGTCTAAGTGTCTACATGAGATGCGAGGGGGCAGGAATCTTCCATGGTAACAGGGGCTATGAATTACTTGCATGAGGACAGTGAGGCCTGGCCCTTTGCACTGTAGCTGGAAGAATGTTTACCTAAACTACTAGACAGGAATGCATCGGATGAGGAGCGGAGCAGATAATCTTGAAGGTGAAATACAGTTTTTGGCAGGCAACAGGCTGGATCAGGCACCGTTAGCCGCGCAGGGAGTAGGACAAAGTTCATGGATACAGATGCGGGCTCGGACTGGAGCTTTCAGAGGCAGAAGGCAGGAAAAGGCTTGATGGCAGAATTCAGGGCCTACTCGCCTGAATCTGTAAAATGTGGAAAGTGAACCACATAAAGTCGGTGGCCTTTCATACTTAGGAATGGAATATCTGACCCATTCATGGCGGATCTGAAAGAGGACATGTTGACGGTGGACGCACATGTATTTGCGTCTTCATAACTGGAACTGGAGGGAACATACATGTACTTATAGCATGCACATGGAGCCGTTGGGGTCTACGATAGGGGACATAACTGATCACAAAATTCATATTTCCTCATTCCCTCCTTGTCCCCTACGGACCCTCAGGAGATATCGATCTTCATCAATCCATCGATCTGTTCATATAGCATCATTTGTTCTTCTTTCTTCTTCCGGGATCTTGAACGAAAACTTGGATGCGGGATACACGATGTGGCACACAGACCACAAATCGCTGGCCCACATTGTAGACATAAGCAGCAACTGAATAGTATGAGAAAGCAAATACCTAGGAAGGATAGGATCCTCCATCCCCAGGCTGACAACACGCTCCAGAACCAACCGGACCAAGTCCAGGTGCCTGGACTCTGGTGTATCTGGCTTATAATCTTATGAAGGCGAGTTATGGCTTTATATACTGACGGCGAGTTTTCTGGTATGAAAACACAGCAACTTGATCCGATGACCCTACAAGCTCCGCCCCTATCGGCCAGGATGACGTCAAGGACAAGACGATTTTGAAGCACAACAATCCGCATAGCAGACTGCTCTTCTGTTAAATTGCCTAAGGCGGAAGTAGTCTCGTTCACTACTGCTTCAAGGGTTCTAGTTAATCTACGTATCAGCTTACTATTAGTGACTGTACCTATATAGGGAAAGAAACCTTTATTGAAATCTGTGTATTGCTCCCATGCCGTTTCAGTGTAATCGACAATCGGGAGATCTCTCTGCTGTCTATTGTGTACTAAATGGGTATTTCTGTGATAGTCAGGAGGGGCTAGGAAAACAGGTGGCAGAAGGAATGCTATGTAACAGGTACCATCCCAATCTAGAGGTAGACGTATATATGCGGTCTGGCCACATATGAAGTAGGAATGACGGGAAGCTCTAAACGTAGACTTGCCTTGGTCACTGAATTTTATTACAGTGGTGCATTTACTATGGCCCATGTGTATGGAACCATTCTTTCTTACACATAATTCCCCTTTAACTGGGAATACTGACATAGCGGGCAAGATTGGCGTAGCTTCGGATTCAACATTCAGAATCAGGAGGTTAAGTGTAAAATTACCTAATCCATATACTTCATTTTCTAGATCAGTTCCTGTTCTTTTGGGAAGTCCCTCCTTGTTAGGGTAGCAGACTTTAAGCAAAACTAGGTTCAGGTTTCCCCATACCCAGTTGTCTTGATAAACTACTGAATTTGAATCTAGAGAATTGATCAAACTAAACCATGCTCCACAGGAGCCATTATGAGTGAATGGGTACGGAAAGAGGGGCAAAACTCCCTTATAGTTCTGATAGGGAGGGAGTCGGCCACATATCCAACAATTTGTAGCATTGCTGGTCTGATGGGAGTGATGTAACATACTAATGAATGTGTTGTTGCGCAGCGCAAATCTATAGGACAACTCATGCGGAGGTAATTCGCTAAAAGAATGTTCAGCAGTAACATTGTAAGCACGCTTAGAAATAGGGTAATACATATGAAGCAATACACTAATTATGATGATCAGAAGACTTAGAAAAAACAAAATTAATAATGTTACTGTGCAATGACTACGAAGTGATTTACAATACGCATGCTTTTTAAGCTGCATCTGTCGATTTCTTTCTCTATTCCGGTCTAGAGGATACATGTCAGAGACAAATTCAACCGATTCACCTTGGAGAGGACTTAAACAATCAAATTGTCTGACTTGCTAGACCTTAGCTTCAGTTTATAAAGTTCGGTTTTTGTTTGTTCAACCAAGGGAAGCTTTGAGTCTGTCTGTGAGGGAATGCAGGGCTGAGTGTTCACATCGGACGGTAGTCCATAAAATTTCTTGATCTGACTCGAGTGCAACCACCCTTTACGTCCCTCAATCTTCACGGCTGTCCTTGTTGTTAGCAGAACGAGTTTAGGCGATTTCCACCTAGGCTCCAGTTGGGTCTTCCGGTCGAAATTCCGCACCAGAACCAGATCACCTGGAACCACGTCATGGGGCTTCACCTCAGTGTTATCGGGAAAAGCTGCAGCTACCTGTGAACGACAAGATTGTAGTGCAGACATCAAGGAAGCCAGGTAATCTGTCAGCATATTACAGTCAACATCAGTGATTTTGCGAGGTATAGGCGTCCCCCACATATTTGGTGGTCTACCGAAGATCACCTCGTACGGGGATAGCCCTGTTCGAGAATGTGCTACCATTCTCATGTAAAAGAGCGCAACTGGTAAGGCTACTATCCAATCGACACCTTTTTCTCTACATATTTTGGACAATCTAATTTTCAGAGTTTGATTATGACGTTCCACAAGACCTGCTGCCTCGGGATGTCGAACACAGTGGAATTTCCATTGGTAACCTAACAGAAGTGAAACGTGTTTCATCAGTTCGGATGAGAACGGCTGGCCGTTATCTGAGTAGACAACACGTGGCAAACCGAATCGTGGGAAGAATTCTCGAACTAGCTGTTTGGCAGTAGTCGGGGCAGTGTAATCTGAAACCGGGTAGGCTTCTGTCCAACGGGAAAGAGCACAGACAACTACGAGAACATATTTGAATCCTCGACATCGTTCCATCTGGATATAATCCATCTGGAGGACTTCAAAAGCATGATCGGGAGGTTGAAATCCACCCTGCTCTACGGGGATGCCTTTACCTGGATTAAACTGACAACATATCATACAGGTACGTACTTTCTGTTTGGCTGCTGCTCGCAGATGTTTGTTGAACCAAATGTGTTGAATGCTGTCTAGCATAGCTTTTTCTCCTAGGTGCGCTGGACTATGTATTGTGTTAATGATGACTTGAACCATGGAGTCGGGAAGAAACCATATAGATTTTTCCTTCGTCATCCATCCTTGATCCGTTTGGATCCCTCCTAATTCAGTCCATTTCTTTATTTCTTCTGGTGTAGCATGTGTCTGTATGTCAATTACATCAAGGGCGGGATCCTTAACTGTCATGCAATGTGTTGGTGTCGGAACTATTGTCTTTGTCGCGTCAGTTGTATGAGTCTGATTCTGAGCAGTCTGTTTAGCTGTTCTGTCAGCTAGGTCATTACCCTGAGAAATGATATCGGTAACTTTTGTATGAGCTTTGCATTTCATGATCGATATTGCAGTAGGTAGATGAATCGCGTCTAATAGAGCTTGAATGAGGGGTCCGTGTTGGATGTGGGCACCGTGAGAAGTTAAATAACCTCTCTCTCGCCACAGTACGCCGAAGTCATGGACGACTCCGAATGCATAACGTGAATCTGTGTATATGTTGACTTTCTTATTTTTGGCTTGAATACAGGCTTGTGTCAGAGCGATGAGCTCTGCTGCTTGAGCTGACAAAGTGTTAATACAATTTGTTTCAATGACTTCAGTGTCTGTTGTGACTGCGTAAGCGGCCACTAACTCTCCTGTACTTGTTCTCATACATGAACCATCTACATACAATGTCAGGTCTGGATCTGATAAAGGGATATCTGTCAAGTCTTGTCTGGGTTTTGTCGTGATAGTAATGACTTCAATACAATCATGTGCTAATGGATCTGTTCCATTTACTGGCAAAAGTGTGGCAGGATTTAACGTATTACAACGTCTGATTTCTATATGTGGCTGAAACAATGTTAATTCATAACCGGTGAGTCTCGCTATAGTCAAGTGTTGTGTTTGTGTGCGGTTCAAGAGAACCTCTACTGCATGTGGTACTTGTACTGTTAATTGATGTCCTAACACTATGGCATCGCTTTGTCTGATTGCTAAAGCTGTTGCTGCCACTGATTTCAGGCACGCAGGAAGAGCCTGAGCTACTGGATCTAATGTACTAGAGAAATAAGCACATGGTTTATGTGATCCTGCTTGTTCCTGAGTGAGTACTGACAAGGCAGTACCGTCGCGTTCTGTAACAAAGAGTGTAAACTGTTTACTATAACATGGTGTTGCTAAAACAGGTGCTTGGCATAAAGCTTTCTTTAAGCTTTCAAAGGCATGTGTATGTTCTTGAGTCCAAGGGAGGACAGTCGATGTGGCTGCCTCCTGTGTTGTTAACTGGATGAGTGGTTTTGCTAGAAATGCATATTGAGGGATCCACTGCCTACAGTATGAAGTGAGACCTATAAAAGCCCGCACCTCCTTTTGTGTCTTGGGTGGTGACATGTTAGCAATTAACTGGATGCGATCAGGTGTAAGCTGTCTTCCCTCCTTGGACAGCGAGTGCCCAAGGTAAACAACTTGCTGGACACAGAATTGCAGCTTAGAAGGGGACACCTTGTGCCCCTTATCGGCCAGAAATTTTAAAACCGTCAGTGACGCTGTTTCACATTCAGGTTCGCTTCGGGCGGTGATCAGCAGATCATCGACATATTGAAGCAAGGCAGTGTTAACTGGCATGTGGATACTGTCAAGTTCTCGTTTCAGTGCTTGGCTATAGATGCTGGGGCTTTCTGTAAATCCTTGAGGTGCGCGTGTGAATTTAAAACTTCGTCCATTTAAACTGAATCCGAACAAATATTGACTTTCCGGATCTATTGGGACGCTAAAGAAAGCATTCTTGAGATCAATTACAGTGAAGAACGTTGCTTCTGAGTCAATAGCTGTTAGTAATGAAGAGATATCTGGAACCACGGGGTATTGTGGTACAATACATTTATTTAATTCGCGCAGATCAATAACTAATCGATATACTGGTGATGCTTTTGGATCCGTTCTTTTAAGAATCGGAATTATCGGGGAATTACATACATTGGAGTCGGTTTCTACAACCACTCCTTGTGCAATGAGCTCGTCAATGATTTGCAGCAAAGCCACAACAGCATCTGGTGGTAACTTGTATTGTCGCATTCGTGGTAGTACTACTCCTGTTTTTAGTGTGACTCGATATGGTGTAATATTCATGCAACCAACATCAGTGGGGCCTTGTGCCCATAAATGTGTAGGTAAATTCTGCAGCCGGTGATCCATGTCTCTGGACACGTAGTGACCTTTGAAGTCACGTAAAAATAGTCGTACTCCTTCCGGAGAACAACATATTATAGCTCCTAGAGCTTTCAATGTTTTTATACCTAACAAGTTTTCTGGACATGATTTAGTAAGCAATAAATCTGTAGTTCGTGTCAATGGACCAACCGTAAGTGGAAGGGGTTGCGTTACTTCATTAATGATAGGCTTTCCTGAGAATCCAAGGGAAATATTCTGTGAGCCTGAGAGGGGTGCCCCTGGAACTTCACTGCGTCGTATAGTTGTTCTGCTTGCCCCTGTATCAAGTAAAAACTTTCTGTCTTCCCCTAATAGTTCACTATGTACATAAGGTCCCTCTTGATCTACAGGAACCTCGATAAGGGGTAAGCCAACTTCCCTCTCTAGGCTATTTCATGTGTGTCGCTGATAATCGGGATAGTCATTTTGTGCATACTGGTACATCTGTTGCGTGGTTGCTTGTGTGGCAGCAATAGGCTGCGCTTGTGGTGGTGCTACGGTCTGTTGTGGAGCTGCCTGTTGCGGAGCTAGTTGTTGCGGAACTGACCTAGATTGTGCATGCTGAGGGATTTGTGGTTGGTTCTGATCCTGTCTAGGTGGACGTGGTCTTTCCTGTGTTCTACCCGTTTCAGAACTGGACAATCGTGTATATAATGACCTTGTTGTTTACAATAGTTGCATGTCCCTTTCGCCGGACCTGTGGAATCACCCTTTTTATGACCATCAGCTGGAACTGACTGGGCAACAAGCATTTTCATTTTCGTATCTTTCATACGTCTTTGTTCATGTTCTTGTTCTTCTCTAATTCTATTGTGGTGATATTGTAACATCTGTAACATCTGTGACGGGGTATTACCTTGCCAGGTACTCTCAAATTTCAATACTCTATTCTTAACTTGCGGCAGGGAATTTTCAACTAATTTTGTCACAAACAGATGTGGATATGACTCGCTACTTGCTTTTATGCCACTATTAATACCAAAACATT
Source organism: Triturus cristatus (assembly GCF_964204655.1). Lineage (NCBI taxonomy): Eukaryota > Metazoa > Chordata > Amphibia > Caudata > Salamandridae > Triturus > Triturus cristatus. The sequence continues at coordinate 862,591 of NC_140591.1, forward strand.
TTTCAAATCGGGAATAGAAATCACTAGTGTCTTCATCTTGCTTTTGTTTACAGGCTGAGATTGCACCCCAGTCCTCCTTTTTCGTAGTTAATAAACGTGGCAGTACCTGTACTAGTAATCCTGGTAGTGCTGTAGTCTTTTCCCCGAGCCCTGATCCTGCAGCTCGGGCCTTTTCTTCGTTTTCTAATGCTGTCCAATCTATCTTTTGGTCTCCCACCTCCCATTCTTTTTCTTTGAGTTTCTCGTAAACACCGGCAGGCATTAATACTTTTAATATTTTCATAATGTCGGGGTAGGTATACTCTCCCATGAGTAACATGTCTTTTATCTCACGGTGGAAACCTGCTGGATCCTTGTCATGGCTGGGTACTACTTTCTTCATTTCTAATAATTCAATTTTAGTTATAGGCGTGTACACAAACACGCGTGTAAAGTTATTATCTTCACCTCTTATTGGGTGTACTTCGCGTAACGGATTCTGTCTATCTATGTGATACATTTTTCTTCCCATAGTGGGAATTGGAACGTGCTCTGGGCATACGAAAATTATATACTGATTTCGAAATTCTAGAATTTCTTTAATTAAATCAGTACCTGACCCTCTCCATTTATTCGTGAGTAGTTCGGTCAATATGTCAGGTAAGGGTCCAGGATCGGAGTGTTGGCTTTTATATAATATAAGGAGGTGTTGAATCATGTATATACTAGCTAAACGCTGTTCGTCTGGGGCAAGATTCAGAAACGTGTGCGCTAGTGCATCATCACTGTATTTACTGGGACTGTCAGCCCATTGTACTGCTGACCTGGCTAATTCTTGTTCATCCATGGAATCGAGCATATGGTACCCCCTTCGATCTCGGAGTAATTTATCAGCGGCTTGGAATAGGTGTTCAGGGGACCTTGTATTTAACATAGGGGTTTGAAAATGTCTGTTACATTCTGGACGTATCGGACGTATCGGATCATTAAAGCCTCTAGTATTATTATGGGGTCTTCCTCTACCTACGTAAGCTATCGTTTCTAATTGTTCTGATTCTTGCTCCTCCTCTCCCTCTGATTCAATTCTGTCTGCTTCTCGTCTTTCTTTATGTATTCGTTCTACTTTCTTGCGGATCTTTCGATACATGGCGATTATACACGCCTGTCTATCATGTTTCTCGTCTGATATGTTCTGACCCCATTTGGCAAGTTTTTGCATGGTATCATGATCTGCCCCAGGCCTGTCTTGGTTCCTGATCACGCAGTTTATGAAAAAACGTAGTAGTTGTCTTTGTACATCCACTTTCTGGTATTCCATAGCTTCGTTAATACTTTCTGGGCCTCGCCCTGTTTGGACAAAGTGATATATATTGTCTAGGTGTTCAACCATTCCTGGTATCGTCATTAAATACAATGTAGCTCGTCGTATACGTAGTGATGATAGTAGCAATCTATCCTGTTTACCTGGCACTGGATCGTATCTACAATCCACAAGATGTTCTTTAAACATGTCGGATGTCGCTAGTTGGGGTGTACGTTGGAGTGCTAAATCTCTAAGGGTCTGTTTATTTTGCGGCGGTGTGGCAAACATGTCTGTCGTACCTCCTGTAGCACCATCTGAGGTGCTGGGCAAGAAAGGATTTGTTGGACGTAAGATAGAAATTGTAGATGCGGGAAAAACAGTAGAAACGGACGGACCTGTGGGAATGGGCGTAGGACTTTGTTGTTGCGGGGATACAGACGGATGATCTTGACGTTGAACACCATCAGCAAGCGGTGTGTGTGGTATGGTATTAGCATACTCGGGAGCTACGTCATCTAAATAGGAGGAAAGGAAAACGTCTTTTGCTGTTTTAGGATGTGCTTTTATCGGGAGTAATGGGGGTGTCAAGTTTTTCGGTATTTCCGGGGTGGCCTGAGGTAACCCTTCGGCCAAAAGAGGATACATACCATTCATAAGGGTATTTCTTTGTCTATCTACTTGTTCTGATTTTACTCGGGTACCTTCCTCAATTAATAGATTTTCTCGGGCTTTATTTGAATTCTCCCTACCTTTCTCTTCCTGTCTGAGCGCTTTTTCTGTACGTCTATATGATTCTTTACGCCATAATTCAATGGCATCTTTCTGTGACTGTCTGGCTTTCTTTTTCCATAATTCTTCTTCTACTCTCATGATGCAATCTGCATCCCAGGTCCCCGCTGCGGGCCATCTCTGACTCTCTGGTAAATCCTTGGTGTAGTCCACCCATAAATCAAGAAATAGTACGGCATCTAGGCCATGCTTATGATACATAAAGTACCCTGGAGTGTCCCTAGGTGGAATGGGAACAGCTTCTTCGAGTACCCCTTTTCTGGTTTTGATCTGTCTTAATTTTGAAAAGAGCGGCATTTTTAGACCTTATTACTTGAACACACTTAATACAATAAACACAATAATGAACAATCATTCACACCACAATATGTAGAACGTATTAACACATTTAACATTTAACAGTTTTAACGAACGATGATAACTAATAGAAAACTAGTTACTGACATAATACTAACACTAGATAATACTTAATTATATGCAAGACATACTAGATATACTGCTAAACAGTACAGATACACTGCTGAAACAGTGCAGACCGGATTTGTGTACCCAAACCCGTCTTGACCGGCACAACCTATGTGCACGTTTAAATGCCTCCCCGGCAATGGTACTCACCGGGTAGCGCGGAACGGAAGGCCTCGGAACTGAACTGAAACTGGACCAGACTGGACTCGACTCGACTGGACTCGGAACTTCGGAACCTGGTGGGCCTCTGTATACCTCGGATCTTGCTCTCTCAGCTAGGCTCTGGTCGGGATACTTCGCACTTCTCACCGCCTCGTCTGGGTGTTGATCGCAGCCTCAGTCGCCCCCGCTTGGCCGGAGGGAGATACAGGAAATCCTGCAGGTACGCGTTTTTGTCCGTTCAGCTGTGGCAGGAGACCGGGCCTGCAACGCACCTCCGGCGCGTGAGATGAGAAAGTGTCCCTATTCGGGCGCCAATTTATGTGGTAAATATTTCATTACCGGTACTATTTTTTATGCGGTAAAGTCTAGTAAGAATAACTCAGTAAATATAAGAGGCAGAATCCGTGGTATTAGAGGTTCTAAAAGGCTTTATTCCTCTACAAAGGAATTACAGTTCGAACTGCAGGCTTCAAATTCCATCACCACGAAGGTTCAGGAAGGGAAGGCAATACATTATTGACAAGTAATGATATTTATATGAAAAGGTTTACATTAAGACAGATGCAAGAGGCGTAACAACTGATAATACAGATAATGACACACATACGTAATGAAAAAAGGCGTATACATAGGCGTAACTAAAAACGTCATTAAACATGATGTCACAAGTGGGTGGATCCATAAGAGAATCCTGCAATGTCAGCAGAAATATTTGGCAGAGATGCGCGCGCAGCCGCATGACGTGTGATTGACGTGCAACTAGAGGGTGAAGGGGACTTGACATTTAGCTCTACATGTGGAGACAGAAGTCTGAGGGGTCATGTCAACCTAATCCCAAATCATATCTAATATCTTATGTTTAAAGAACTGTATTATCCAAAAGGAAAGGTCTCTCGGACGGAGTCTATTCTATACTGACTGTTAGTGCGTGTACAAGCGTCTAAGTGTCTACATGAGATGCGAGGGGGCAGGAATCTTCCATGGTAACAGGGGCTATGAATTAGTTGCATGAGGACAGTGAGGCCTGGCCCTTTGCACTGTAGCTGGAAGAATGTTTACCTAAACTACTAGACAGGAATGCATCGGATGAGGAGCGGAGCAGATAATCTTGAAGGTGAAATACAGTTTTTGGCAGGCAACAGGCTGGATCAGGCACCGTTAGCCGCGCAGGGAGTAGGACAAAGTTCATGGATACAGATGCGGGCTCGGACTGGAGCTTTCAGAGGCAGAAGGCAGGAAAAGGCTTGATGGCAGAATTCAGGGCCTACTCGCCTGAATCTGTAAAATGTGGAAAGTGAACCACATAAAGTCGGTGGCCTTTCATACTTAGGAATGGAATATCTGACCCATTCATGGCGGATCTGAAAGAGGACATGTTGACGGTGGACGCACATGTATTTGCGTCTTCATAACTGGAACTGGAGGGAACATACATGTACTTATAGCATGCACATGGAGCCGTTGGGGTCTACGATAGGGGACATAACTGATCACAAAATTCATATTTCCTCACTCCCCTCAAAAAACAAACCCGCTCTGCTGTAATCAGGCGTAACAGCACACCCCGAAGCATTCGGCGACCAGGGTGGGAACCCAATGATGAAGCATGTCGCCTACTAGGCAGGTGAGTGGAGTTTTTTTTTAAAAACCCTATGGGTTCCCAAGCAGTACACCTAAAAAACATGAATAGATGGTTATAGGTATCGTAGCGAAGGAAACCAGAGACCGGTTCTCATTATGTTATTGTACATGGTATGTCCCTACACTAAAAGCTGTAGACATTCATGGTACATCCTTCAAGCAATAGACTTTCATAAAATGTCCCTACAATACAAGCTGGAGACGTTCTTGGTCCGTTCCTACACATGTCCCTACACTACAAGCTGTGAATGTTCATACAGTAAATATTCATGTTATGTCCCTACATGTCAAGCTGTAAACATTTATGGTATGTTCCTACACTTCAATCTTTTGACGTTCATTGTACATCCCTACACTACAAGCTGTAGAAGTCCATGTTATGTCCCCACACTACAAGCTGTAGACTTCCATGGTAAGTCCCACCACCACAAGCTGTAGACAGACGCTCATGCTATGTACCTACACCACAAGCTGTAGACATGCATGGTACTTCCCTACACTACAAGCTGTAGCCCTTCATGGCGTGTCCATACACTACAAGCTGTAAGCGTTCATGGTCCGTCCCTACACTACGAGCTGTAGACGATCATGGTCCGTCCCTACACCACAAGCTGTAGACGTCCATGGTACGTCCCTACACTACGAGCTGTAGACGTTCATGGTACATCCCTACACTATAAGCATGTCAGCATTCATGGTGTGTCCCTACACTACAATGTGTAGATGTTCATGGTGTGTCCCCACACTACAAGCTGTAGACGTCCATGGTACGTCCCACCACCACAAGCTGTAGACAGACGCTCATGCTATGTAGCTACACTACAAGCTGTAAGCGTTCATGGTGTACCTCTACACTAGAAGCTGTAGACATCCATGGTACTTTTCTACACTACAAGCTGTAAGCGTTCATGCTATGTTACTACACTACCTCCATGACTTCTTGACCAGACAGACACTATCCAAGAATCTTCAATCCTTACATCACTTCCGGGTGAAATCAAAGTGTCCATGTTGAGCTTCCATGGATGGAGCTTCAAAGATGAAGAAATCAGAACAGCCAACCTCTCGACAGCCGTGTCCGGCCCAAAGTGACCGCTTCAAACCCTCTCTAATGAGACATTCATGAGACTGGAGAGGAAGAACCCTAAAGAGCCATCTGAGAGCCAACGTGTAAGCAAGCCGAGCTTGAGACGACACCATATGGCCTTCTTCCTGTTTTGTTTAATTGGTGTCTCATGACATGTAGTGATTGGTTCTGCTCTTATTCGAGGCTGCTTCCTACTTCAATAAATAAATAAATATATATATACATATACACACACATATATGTATCTATTCCCCATTCTCACCTGCATTGTCCCAACCCACTGAGCTATCCTAAGTCTCGCTGTGTGCCTGCGCTGGACTCTGTTTCCCCCTCCCCTCTGTTCACGCTCTCTCTCTGCTGCTTCAGTCCCACACTCACCCCTCCCTTCCGTTCACGCTCTGTCTCTCTCTGCTGCTTCAGTCCCACTCTCACTCCTCCCTTTTCCTGTTTTCCTTCCTGTGTCAGCCCTCAGTCCTCTGCACATGTGTTCACAATCATCACCATGCAGAGGCCCCGTACCCCCCTCTCCCAAGCCTCTGCCTCAGTCATCACTGCAGGCCCGGGGACGCATCCTGCGACCCAGAGCCGCCCCTCCTGCCCTCTCTGCCCCAGCCCCTCCTGCCCCCTCCTGCTCTCTCTGCCCTCTGTCCCAGCCCCTCCTGCCCCTCCACCTCCTGCTCTCTCTGCCCTCCTACCCTCTCTGCCCAGCCCCTCTTGCCCCTCCTGCCCTCTCTGTCCTCCTGCCCTCTCTGCCCCTCCTGCCCTCTCTGTCCCAGCCCCTCCTGCCCCCTCTGCCCTCCTGCCCTCTCTGCCCCAAAACCTCCTGCCTTCTCTGCACCAGCCCCTCCTGCGCTCTCTGCCCCAGCTCCCTCCTGCCTTCTCTGCCTCAGCCCCTCCTGCGCTCTCTGCCCTTTCTGCCCTCTGTCCCAGCCCCTCCTGCCCCTGCCCCTTCTGCTCTCTCTGCCCTCCTGCCCTCTCTGCCCCAGCCCCTCCTGCCCCCTCCTGCTCTCCCTGCCCTCTGCCCCAGCCCCTCCTGCCCCTGCACCTCCTGCTCTCTCTGCCCTCCTGCCCTCTCTGCCCAGCCCCTCCTGCCCTCTCTGTCCCAGCCCCTCCTGCGCTCTCTGCACTCTCTGCTCCAGCCCCTCCTGCCCTCTCTGCCCTCCTGCCCTCTCTGCCCGCTCTCCCATCTCTGCCCCAGCCCCTCCTGCCCTCCTGCCCTCTCTGCCCCAGCCCCTCCTGCTCCTCCTGCCCTATTTGCCCCAGCCCCTCTGCCCACTCTGCCCCAGCCCCTCCTACCCACTCTGCCCGCTCTGCCCCACCCCTCCTATCCTCTCTGCCCCAGCCCCTCCTGCCATCCTGCCCTCTCTCCCCTCTATGCCCCAGCCCCTCCTGCCCTCTCTGCCCCAGCCTCTCTTGCCCCTCCTGCCCTCTCTGTCCTCCTGCCCTCTCTGCCCCTCCTGCCCTCTCTGTCCCAGCCCCTCCTGCCCCCTCTGCCCTCCTGTCCTCTCTGCCCCAGAACCTCCTGCCTTCTCTGCACCAGCCCCTCCTGCGCTCTCTGCCCCAGCTCCCTCCTGCCTTCTCTGCCCCAGCCCCTCCTGCGCTCTCTGCCCTTTCTGCCCCGCCCCGCCTGCCTACTCTGCCCCAGCCCCTCATGTCCTCTCTGCCCCTGCCCCTCCTGCCCTCTCTGCCCCAGCCCCTCCAGCACCTCCTGCCCTCTCTGCCTCTGCCCCTCCTGCCCTCTCAGCCCCGCTCTTCCTGCCCTCTCTGCCCCAGCCCCTCCTGCCCTCTCTGCCCCAGCCCCTCCTGCCCTCTCTGCCCTAGCCCCCCTTGCCCCCTCTGCCCCAGCCCCTCCTGCCCTCTCTGCCCCAGCTCCTCCTGCCCCCTCTGCCCTCTCTGCCCCAGCCCCTCCTGCTCTCTCTGCCCTCTGCCCCAGCCCCTCCTGCCCCTGCACCTCCTGCTCTCTCTGCCCTCCTGCCCTCTCTGCCCCAGCCCCCCTTGCCCCCTCTGCCCCAGCCCCTCCTGCCCTCTCTGCCCCAGCTCCTCCTGCCCCCTCTGCCCTCTCTGCCCCAGCCCCTCGTGCCCCCTCCTGCCCCCATGCTCTCTCTGCCCCAGCCCCGCAGCCCCCGGGTGAGTTAAGGCATTCTCCATGCTCTCCGCCTCATTCCAGATGTCTGGCTCAGCGCCATCTTTCTTCTGCAAAGGATGCCACTCGGGAGGACGAATGCCCGCAGCCTCACTCAGCTTTTGCTGAGGCGCCTCCTTCCCTGGCCAGGCAACAAGCATTGGTACCTGCACATGTGGTGTCTGTTCCTGAGCGAGCCTGTGTCCCCTGTGGTTTTTCTGTCCCCTTCCGCAAGTGCAGCTGTCATTTCCCCATCAATGTAGACAAGATTGCAGGCTACATACATGCAAGCACACACACTACAGAGTGCCATACAAACACAGTCACAGAGTACAAGCACAGAAACTACAAAGTGTCACACACAGAGTACACGCACGCACACTGCAGTGTCATACACACAGTCACAAAGTCAAGCACACACTGTAAAGTGTCATACACACAGTCACAAAGTACAAGCACGCACACTGCAGTGTCATACACACAGTCACAAAGTACAAGCACACACACTACGAAGTGTCATACACACAGTCACAGAGTACAAGCACATACACTGTAAAGTGTCACATACACTATAAAGTGTCACACACACAGTCACAGAGTACAGGCACACACACTGCAAAGTGTCACACACAAAGTTACAGAGTACACGCACACACACTATAAAGTGTCACAAACACAGTCACAGGGTACAAGCACAGAAACTACGTGTCACACACAGTCACAGAGTACAAGCAAACACACTGCAAAGTGTCACACACAAAGTCACAGAATACAAGCACACACTACAAAGTGCCACACACAGTCACAGAGTACAAGCACAGAAACTACAATGTGTCACACACACACAGTCACAAAGTACAAGCACACACACTATAAAGTGTCATACACACAGTCATAGAGTACAAGCACAGAAACTACAACGTAATACTCACACAGTCACAAAGTACAAGCACACACACTCCAAAGTGTCACACCCACACTCAGTCACAGAGTACAAGCACACACACTGCAAAGTGTCACACACACAGTCACAGGGTACAAGCACACACACTATAAAATGTCACACACACAGTCACAGAACACAAGCACACACACTGCAAAGTGTCATACACACAGTCACAGAGTACAAGCACATACACTGTAAAGTGTCACACACACTGCAAAGTGTCACACATACAGTCACAGAGTACAAGCACACACACTGCAAAGTGTCACACACACAGTCACAGAGTACAAGCACACACTGCAGTGTCACACACAGTCACAGAGTACAAGCACACACTGCAAAGTGTCACACACAGTCACAGAGTACAAGCACACACTGCAAAGTGTCACACACACAGTCACAGAGTACAAGCACACACTGCAAAGTGTCACACACAGTCACAGAGTACAAGCACACACTGCAAAGTGTCACACACACAGTCACAGAGTACAAGCACACACTGCAGTGTCACACACAGTCACAGAGTACAAGCACACACTGCAAAGTGTCACACACAGTCACAGAGTACAAGCACACACACTACAAAGTGTCATACATTAACAGTCCAGAGTACAAGCACACAATCAATCAATCAATCAATCAATCAGCTTTATTCGATTAAAAGAAATAATCATAAAAGCACAATACAATTATGGGCACAATAAATACTAGTATTAGCTTATAAATTAATAAAATAGCAATGCGAATCAATTCCAGAAAAATCAGAAAAGGAATTAATGACATCATGATTGAATATCTATATTTTAAAACTAATTTTAAAAACATGAAAATTGATGCGGACAGTTGTTCTTCTCCTAATGTTTGTAGAAACAGAAAAGCAGGACGACATGGTCTTAGTCACATATTTTTTTAAATTGGCAAAATCCACCAGTGCCTATTATAAGAGTAAAATTTACAAAAGAATAGAACATGAGTAGTTGATTGAAAAGACACATCATCACATGGACATTTACATAACTCCTTCGACCAGTTGTTTTCAGTGGGAAAAGAGACAAGCTTGTGAAAAATGTTCAATCTCAAACGGGTCAACAAAAATCTGTCGTGCTCTCTTGTAAACTTGCTTAGGTAGGGCTGGAGTTTATCGGTGACCATTATTAACTGATGTGCCTGTACAGAGACTTTTTGGGATTCTATATCTCTTCTCTTATTATCCAAGTAGGATAGACAGCTTATTTTTAATTCTTTCCTGTTTACAGCTAAAAGAGTAAGGGGGTCCGAAAAATATTCAGGGTGGCCAAGGTAACCAACAAAATGTTTAATGTACTCTAGCCAACTAATCTTCCACGCCCCATCCAGTTTACCACAGTCTGTAAGTAGCCGTCTATTGAGCTCCAGCGCATCGGAGGTCCATATTCTATGCCACTGGAGTACAGGTTGAATTTTACAAATGTTCACAATGTATGGCAAGCCCAATTCAGTATGATACACATAGGTAGAAGTGCTGTCCGGCACAATCAATACAAATCTTAAAAACCTATTCTCAATACATTGAAGTGAATTAACATTCTCATAACACCAGATGCCTGCCCCATAGGTGGCTATTGTGATGCATTTCGCTTTGTATATCTCTAATAGGACCTCTGGAGCCCGTTTCCCCAGCTTCTTACTGAAATTAAAGAGTGCGGCTACCGCTTTAGAAAACAGTAGCCTCCTAGTCCTAATGGCCTGGGTCCATGTCCCCCTCTTATCAAAGAGTATACCCAGATAAGAGAAGGTTTTGCAGCACTCAATCAGTTTCTTACCTATGAAAATGCGTCTGAAATGTGTATTCCCTGCCCCATTTCATCACAAAGGTTTTAGAAATATTCACTTCTAATCCCAGTTTAGCCATATAATCAGCAAAACAATCAACTAACCTCTGCATCCCTACAGGGGTGCGTGGCATACATTAATGTGGCATAGGTCTCTTCCCCACTTGTGGGAGGTCCTGGCACTCTTTCCCCAGCTTATTTCCCAAGTCATTAATATATAATATAAATAGGAAGGGTGCCAGGATGCATCCCTGTCTCACACCCCTTCTTACCCTAAAGTGCTTAGAGCATTCCCCTTCCATCCCATAACGACCTCTAGCATTTGCTCCCGCATATAATTGTCTTAAAAATAGAACTATCGAACTTTCCACCCCCATATTAGTTAAGATTCTCCAGAGTTCCTCATGGACTACGGAATCAAACGCAGCAGTCGAATCTACGAACGTTAAATACAACCTACCCCTTTTGGCTTTAGTGTATTTGCCAATCATCATATTCAAATGTAACCCCTGGTCAATTGTAGCCATGCCTTTGCGTAAACCATACTGAAGGTCACTAAGTATCGAATGGTCTTCCACCCAATCTTGTAACCTTAATAACAAAACTCTGCCGATAATCTTAATTGTTGAATCGAGTAGTGATATCGGCCTATAGCAGGCAGGGTCCGACCTGTTACCTTTTTTGAAAATGGGGACCACGGTCGATTCATACCAGGAAGAAAGAGGACCGATTGTGCTACAAGCATTTAAAACTTGAGTTGAAAGAGGACCCCACAATAAAATATTATGTTTAAAAAGCTCTACCGGGATGCCATCTGTTCCCGGTGCCTTACCTCCCAGGCTCGATTCAATGGCTAAGTTAACCTCACTCAGCTTAAATTTCAGATTCATGTCCTCTGTACCTTGACTAAGAACCAAATTGGCTACAGGCTCCATCTCTACCCTTATAGGATGAGCTGTATTGCTATATAATTTTTCAAAATGCTCCAGCCACTCAACCTCGCTAATAACTATCTCAATCGTGGCCCTGTCCTTCTCCAACAAAAAGGGCGCATTGACCGCCTTCCAAAATGCAGAGTGGTCTTTTAGCTTTGAAGCTATCTGCAAGTCCCGCCGCGCTTCATTTTTAATAGTGGTTTTCCTTAACTTTAAGGCCGCATTATATTCCCTGCGTGCCAGCCTGACATCGTCCACAACTCTAGGCTCTGTATGCAGTGCTCTCTTTAACTTGGCATGGGCCTTAGAACATGTTGCATCAAACCAGCCATGCTTAGGTTTATTAGATTTATTGAGTTTCACAGACATTTCCTGTTTGATGTATTTTGAAATTGTCTTGAACCCACTTATAATGTCTTTGGTCATAGTATTTACATCTAAACAGGCCTTGACCTCCTCTTTGCAAATATTAAATTATTAGGGTTCAGTTTATCCCATTTTAGGGCATATCCATTTTGCCTAGATATATTGAGATTCCCCATAAATGTAGATGTATGATCTATTATATTTCTCTTAGACCTAATGGAGATGCTCAAAGGAAAGTGGTCACTCACCGATATGTCATGTGTGACAAAATCTTTGATTCTAGTAGCGTACCTCCTTGACATCAAAATAAAATCTATTGTTGATGACTTCCCCTGCCCATTATAGGTGGGATTAAAAGGCACGGGTTTGGAACATAACATATTGGCAAAGCCCAAATCTGTATCAAACATAATTTCATTTAGAATGTCCCCGGATTTATTATGTGCAAAGTGATGAAAGGTATGGTCCTTATCCCACGATAAACCACAGCACCCGTTATCTACATAACCACAAATATTACAATTAAAATCACCCCCTAAAGGATGCACACTTCTCTGGTTGATGCAGCCTGAATGTTCTGTACAATGGTGTTAATAGATCTCACTACCTCCTTGTGAGACCGGCCTCGTGGCGTGGGCCCTCCCGACCAGCAAGCAACCCTGCAACCGCACCTGATCCCCGATGTCACAGACTTCCGGCCACCATGACCCAACAAACCCGATGGCCGGCCGGGGCCCCAGCCGAACCCACAACACTACCGCGCATGCCCGGCCGAGAGAGCGGGAAACCCCCAAGCAAGACCAGGAGACGCCGTCTCGGTCACACCTCTGATCTCCTCCCCAAGGAGGGTTTCGATCGGCCACCGGGCCCCCGGTGAGCGGGCGCCTCGCCTGCTGGGCTTCTGGAGTCCCTCCCAGACCCACCTAAACAGATCAAAGGGCCGAGCGACAGGAAATCCCGACACACCGCCCCCAGGCACCAAGACCCCTCTCAGCGAGGACTCCGGTCTTCAAAGAGGAGGGGGAGTATAACAAGGGGTGCTGAAGGGACGGGAGGCAGAGAAGACCTGGACCTACGAGAGCCCTGCTGACCTGGTCGCAGCTCGATCGATCCCTGAACCGAAGAACGCTACCCGAACTCTGAACCATCTGAGCCCTGCTGAAGCTGTCGCGGCTCCCCGAACTCTGAACCATCTGAGCCCTGCTGACGCTGTCGCAGCTCACTGAACTCTGAACCATCTGAGCCCTGCTGACGCTGTCGCGGCTCCCCGAACTCTGAACCATCTGAGCCCTGCTGACGCTGTCGTGGGACCCCTGGATCCCAGGACCGCCCAGGGCCACCGATTCATCCTCGTCCTGGTAGACCATGCCATCCGCTACCCAGAGGCCATTCCCCTCTGCACCCTGACGGCCCCCGTGGTAGGCCGGGCCTTGATGGGGATCTTCTCCCATGTGGGGTTCCCTCGCGAAGTCGTGAGTGATCATGGCACGAACTTTATCTCTAAATACATGAGGTCCCTATGGCAGCAGTGCGGGGTATCGTACAAGTTCACCACCCCATACCACCCCCAAGGGAATGGCCTAGTCGAGCGATTTAACAGGACCCTGAAAGGGATGATCATGGGCCTCGAAGAACCCCTACGCCGGAAATGGGACGTCCTCCTCCCTTGCCTCCTGTTCGCCTACCGGGATGTTCCCCAAAAATCTCTGGGGCTCAGCCCGTTCGAATTACTGCACGGACACCCCGTCCAGGGACCCCTGAGCCTGGTCAAAGAGGGCTGGGAAATGGCTCTCCGAGGAACCCCTCCTGATGTGTTCCGCTATATCCTGGCGCTCCGCAACCAGACCCGGAAGTTCCGAGAGCTCACCGAGGCAAACCTCGAGGCTAGCCAAGAAGAGATGAAGCGCTGGTATGACCAGAATGCCACGCTGGTCGAGTTTCAGCCGGGCCAACAGGTCTGGGTAATGGCCCTGGTGAAACCCTGCGCCCTCCAAGACAAATGGACTGGTCCCTTCAAAGTGGTCGAGCGGAAGAGTCAAGTCACTTATCTAGTTGATGTTCAGTCCCCTCGGAACCCCCTCCGGGTCCTCCACGTGAACCGCCTCAAACCCCACTTTGTGAGGACGGAGTTGAGTTTGCTCCTGGCCACCGACGATGGGACTGAAGAAGACACAGAGCCCCTTCCGGACCCCCTGTGTGCTAAAGAGAAAGATGGCTCCGTAGAGGGGGTGAGACTGTCATCCACCCTCACCCCCAACAGTCCGACGACTGCCGCCAGCTACTAAGACAATTTACAGACCTCTTCTCCCTAACCCCTAGGGTCACCGACTGGTGTGTCCACGACGTAGACACCAGCGACAGCCCACCAGTGAGACACCGAGCCTACCGGGTCCCTGACCGGGTCCGAACCTGCATCCAGACCGAAGTAACCAAGATGTTGGCCCTAGGGGTGATTGAACCCTCCGACAGCCCCTGGGCCAGCCCGGTAGTCCTGGTCACGAAAGCGGCCGCCCCTGGTGTCGCCCCCGAGCTGAGATTCTGTGTGGACTACCGGGGACTCAATGCGGTCACCCGAGCGGACGCTCACCCTATCCCCCGCGCAGACGAGCTCATCGACCGCCTCTGGGCCGCTCGCTACCTCAGCACCTTCAACCTAACCTGCGGATACTGGCAGATTGCGCTCACTGAGGGAGCCAAGGAGCGCTCCGCCTTCTCCACCCCGGAAGGGCACTACCGCTTCAGGGTTATGCCATTTGGAATGAAAAATGCCCCGGCCACCTTCCAGCGACTGGTGAACAGGGTCCTGGCCGGACTAGAGGGGTTCAGCGCAGCGTACCTAGACGACATAGCAGTATTCAGCTCCCAATGGACCGAATACCTGCAGCACCTCCGACAAGTACTGCTGGCCCTGCACCAGGCCGGCCTAACCATCAAAGCCAGCAAATGTCAAATTGGACAAGGCTCAGTGATCTATCTGGGGCACCAGGTGGGGAGCGGGCAGGTCGCCCGCTTCCAGCCAAAGATCGACGCCATCTTGTCCTGGGAACCCCCCACGACCCAAACGGAAGTCCGGGCCTTCCTGGGCCTCACCGGTTACTACCGGAGGTTTATTAAGAACTATGGCAGCCTCGCAGGCCCCCTCACAGAGTTAACCTCCAAAAAGCACCCGAAGAAGATACAGTGGACTCCTCCGTGCCAGAAAGTGTTCGACGCCTTGAAAGCCGCTATCTGTATTGCTCCGGTACTCAAAGCCCCCGACTACTCTCAGGAGTTTGTGGTCCAGATGGACGCTTCGGAACACGGCATCGGGGCAGTCCTCTCACAGTTCAACGACAAAGGCATAGATCAGCCCCTAGCCTTCATCAGCCGAAGGTTACTACCTCGGGAACAGCGGTGGAGCACCATTGAAAGAGAGACCTTTGCAGTAGTCTGGGCCCTCAAAAAGCTGCGGCCCTACTTATTCGGAACCCACTTCCGAGTTCAGACGGACCATCGACCCTTACAGTGGCTGATGCAAATGAGAGGAGAAAATCCCAAGCTGCTACGATGGTCAATCTCCCTCCAGGGGATGGACTTCACTGTGGAGCATCGCCCCGGGACGGACCACGCCAACGCTGACGGCCTGTCCCGATTCTTCCGCTTCAGCGAGGAGAACCGCTAAGTGGCTGGGTAGTTCTCCCCGCCTTTCAGCTGGGGGGGGCACGTGTGAGACCGGCCTCGTGGCGTGGGCCCTCCCGACCAGCAAGCAACCCTGCAACCGCACCTGATCCCCGATGTCACAGACTTCCGGCCACCATGACCTAACAAACCCGATGGCCGGCCGGGGCCCCAGCCGAACCCACTACACTACCGCGCATGCCCGGCCGAGGGAGCGGGAAACCCCCAAGCAAGACCAGGAGACGCCGTCTCGGTCACACCTCTGATCTCCTCCCGAAGGAGGGTTTCGATCGACCACCGGGCCCCCGGTGAGCGGGCGCCTCGCCTGCTGGGCGTCTGGAGTCCCTCCCAGACCCACCTGAACAGATCAAAGGGCCGAGCGACAGGAAATCCTGACACACCGCCCCCAGGCACCAAGACCCCTCTCAGCGAGGACTCCGGACTTCAAAGAGGAGGAGGAGTATAACAAGGGGTGCTGAAGGGACGGGAGGCAGAGAAGACCTGGACCTACTAGAGCCCTGCTGACCTGGTCACGGCTCGATCGATCCCTGAACCGAAGAACGCTACCCGAACTCTGAAACATCTGAGCCCTGCTGACGCTGTCGCGGCTCCCTGAACTCTGAACCATCTGAGCCTTGCTGACGCTGTCGCAGCTCACCGAACTCTGAACCATCTGAGCCCTGCTGACGCTGTCGCGGCTCCCCGAACTCTGAACCATCTGAGCCCTGCTGACGCTGTCGCGGCTCTCCGAACTCTGCACCATCTGAGCCCTGCTGACGCTGTCGCGGCTCACCGAACTCTGAACCATCTGAGCCCTGCTGACGCTGTCGCGGCTCCCCGAACTCTGAACCATCTGAGCCCTGCTGACGCTGTCGCGGCTCCCCGAACTCTGAACCATCTGAGCCCTGCTGACGCTGTCGCGGCTCCCCGACTCCGAAACCACCTGTGCCTGCTGAGTGACTCGCGGCACTCTCCTCCAGGAGAATCGGCAGAGATTGCCGAGAAAGACAACATCCCCCAGCTCGAGGATTGGGAGCTGTGCGAAGGATACTCCGCAGAGACACTAAATTCAAAGACTGTCCCGCTACCCCAATCACGAGACCGTCGCCGCTTGTGGCCTTGATTTAATAACTGCATCTCGGATCATAAAGATCCCCTGAAACTATCGATAAGGTATACTGTCTTACGAAGAACTACTGTGTGGTGTCCCTCTGTCAGATAGTGCAAGCTCAGCGTGTGCGATCCTAGGAACGAGACCCTTCCAGGAATGGCCTCCCCGCCCTTGCTCGGCCTAACTCTGGGATAGGTGGGTCAACGGGTGGTCAGGAACGTATTCCGAAGCCCCCCGGAGAACGCCCTTCCAACACTCCTCAAATCTACTGGTAGGAATATTGGGGCATATCAACAACTAGGCGATAGAAAATTATCGCCACTTTTGTGGCCGTTTTCGGCCGAAAAGCGGTGATAATTTTATCGCCTAATTAGCAAGGTCACGCTAACGCGTGAAACCTTGCTCTAGAGTTCGTAATCTTAACGCCCGGTTTTGCATCTCTAATGAGATGCAAAGTGGGCGTTCCTGACCTGACATGACAGGAGAAATGTCGCTAAGCGACATTTCTCCTATCATCAAGCCCCACGCTATGAAGCATAGCGTCAGGAATAAAAATCCACGCTAGCTGGCGATAATTATCCTAGCGCTAAGTGCGCTTGGCGATAATTATCGCCGGTTGTTGTTGATATGCCCCATTGTTGTAAAAGTTAACCACCAGCAGACAAAATATCCTGTCTATGTGAAGCGACATGACCTGATAGTAAACATCGCTACCAATTAGAACAGATTTTTCCAAATTCACGAGATTCGACACATAAAGACATAATACCCCCTTAGCTCTCCCATAAACTGATGGCGTAGCAGGGGTATGAAAAGTTCTAAAACCATTTAAATGTATAGGTTCGCAAATCCAGGTCTCTTGGACAGCTAATACATCGAACTCCTTAACAAAATCAATCCAGGTATGATCTATCACCTTAGCATTAAGCCCGGCCACATTCCAAAAACATAGCTTATGCCAATTACTCCTGTCATCTCTTTCTGAGATCATTGGCACTCCAGCAGTGGGATGTGAGGACTTTTCATGCGATGGATTAACAAATATTTCTTTGTTGGTGGGGCTAAAATTTCCCACTCCTTCCACTGCATCCTCCTTATAACCATGAATCAGTCCAGTGCTAGCCCTATTTAAGTGTTCTCTGTTGTTAACAAACTGGGGTTCAAAAGACCTTTCAGGGATAAAACTGATGGAAATAGGCAGAGATGCGTGGTTCCTAGATATATGAGTGGTTAGTCAATCTACCTCTTCTAAATTATGAAGAGCCTCAAATCTATAATGAACCTGAACGTTAAACTGTTGTTTGTGGTTTGCTGGATAGGGGACTGAATATACCATTGGGTGGAGATCACATATTGGTTGATAAAAATAGCCCAAGGGGAGGATATTTATGCTGGCTTGTGTTATAGCCTGCTCGCTACCTCTAGACAGAATCATTTGCACAAACCGAGGATTGGCAAATGTAAGAACCACACAGTCACCACTTAACCTTTTTTGTCCACGTCCTACCCAGCTTATCCTTCTCACCATCTTAAATTCTGCAAATAATTTCTCGGAGTGGCCTAGCTTTGTGCCTAGCCAACCTAAACTTTTATTTCTCAATGACACCTAGGGTTCTTCAGTCCCCTTTGGAAGTGTCGGTACATTAGCTAAAATCACAGTATAGGGGGTAGCTGCCGGTGGGAGATCCAATATGCTAGCTTTATGGGGAATTGCCTGGTTAGCCCGATTAAGATGCACTCCAGAGTTGCCTTTGTCCGCAGCTACCAGAGGTTGTGCCATGGCCAAATCTTTTTAATGATGAACACCTTTGATAGGGATTTGGCACGCCAGAGCTCTGACAATTAAAACGGGGTGGTTATGCAAGCGTATGGGGTGTTGGCAAGGGATCGGACTGTGCGGGACTATCGCTTGTCATGCCATTACCTACAGAGGCCCTCTTAGCCATAGAACCCCCTGGTACGGCAGAGCTCTTTAAGGGGCCCGCATCATCAGGGGACTCCGTTCGCTTAGACATTGAAGATACTAAAACGTCTAGCTTAGTGGCAATGGTAGACATGAATTCTCTAATAAACTTATCTAGAGACTCCAGTGTGAGTTTCACAGATTCTAACTCCCGGTTCAAGGAATTTCCACTTTCCACTTCCGAAATACCCCTGGTCTTAAGATTAGTTTTTGATTGAATCTCTACTTTCTTAGCTGATTTTTTAGAAGAGTTACGACTAGGATTTGATGCCCCAGGGACAAAATTCTTAGAGGGGACAACAGTAGCTTTTGCATTCCTTGGACGTTTATCTGGGGGCTGAGTCACACTATCCTGCTCATAACCCGAGATATGATCAGAAATATCCAGAATGCACCCATTTACTTTACCTTCATTTCTTATTGGGCTTGTAGGGGATGGTACAGTGGGTAGACATAATATTTATTTATTTATTTATTTATTTCTGGCGATTTTTAGAGCGCGCAAATACCCTGGGGTGTCTCGGCGCTGTAGTTGCAGAACTCTCCGGAGGAGGGGGGGGGAGATTAGGCAGGGAACAACCATGTCTTTAGTTGCTTTCTGAAGTTAAGAAGGGTCGGAGCGATCTTAATGTTTAGAGGAAGTGCGTTCCACATTTTGGCCGTGGCAACAGCAAAGCGTTTGTCGCCCCAGTTGGCCCTTCTTGTACGGGGGACCATGAGTAGGTGCGCTGAGGATGACCGCAGAGTTCTAGTATGTTCAAGCGGTCGGAAGGCTTTTCTTGAGAATAAGGGTCCTTGATCGTGAATGGCCTTATATGCAATGCATAAAGCCTTAAACTTGATGCGGCTCCTCACCGGTAGCCAATGTAATTGTCTGATGTAGGGAGAAACTGATGCAAATCTCGGGATAGATAGCAGTGTTCTAGCGGCAGCGTTCTGGACAGTTTGCAGTTTATTAAGAACCTTTTGTTGTGTATTGAGTAACAATGCATTGCAGTAATCAGTTTTGGAGAATACTAGTGTACTGACCAAGGTTTTACCTGCATGTGACGGAAGGTATGGGATTAGTTTTTTTATCCTTTTTAGTACGTGGAAGGAAGAAGAAACCACAGCATTGACATGTTGCTGGAATGTCAATTTGTTATCGAAGATAACGCCCAAGTTGCGTACCTTCGTCACAGGTTCTGGCGGTTGTCCCATCTGGTGAGGCCACCATTGAGGGGACCAGGTGGGTTGAAGCCTCCCGAATGTCATCACTTCTGTCTTATCAGAGTTGAGTTTAAGACAGTTGGATGACATCCAGGAGCTTATTGCCTTCATTCCCATTTGGAAATTGGCTGCTACTGAGATTCCGTCATTATGTATCGATAACACCAATTGGGTATCGTCAGCATAGGTAGTGAGGGAGATTCCACAGGATTTTATGACCCTCGCCAGGTCCGACACATAGATATTAAATAGTGTCGGACTTAGCGAGGATCCCTGTGGTACTCCACATGGCAAGGAGAAGGTCTGGGATGTGAAATTGCCTAGTTTCACTGTTTGTGGACGGTTCGACAGGAATGAGGCCAGGAGGTTTTTTGCTTTGCATGTGATTCCTATGGCTTCGACACGGTCGATCAAGGTGGCGTGGTCGACCGTGTCGAAGGCCGCAGATAAGTCCAGGAGTACTAGAACTGCGGCTCCTCCATTATCCATTGTGGACCTAATCTCATCTGCTGCTTTCAACAGTGCCGTCTCTGTTCCGTGGCCCTGTCGAAACCCAAATTGGGTGTCATCCAGTAGATTATTGTGATGGATGTAATTTGACAGCTGGATATTCATGATCTTTTCAAAGATCTTTGCAGGGAACGGGAGGCAGGCAATAGGCCTATAACTAGCAGGAAGGAGAGGGTCTAGACTAGGTTTTTTAAGCAGCGGTTTGATTATTGCTTTTTTCCACTGCGGGGGGTATACACCGGATTCAAACATTGCATTGCAGATGGTTTGATTATTGCTTTTTTCCACTGCGGGGGGTATACACCGGATTCAAACATTGCATTGCAGATGGTGGTTAGGGGAGGGGCAATAACCTCCGAAATGAGGTTGAGGATGTTTGGAGGGCAAGGGTCCAAAGGTGAGCCGGATTTGGTTCGAGCGATTAGTGGTTGAATAAATTCACAGGAGGTAGGTTCAAAACCTGCGAATGAAGGGCCAGTGTCAGCTGTGGAATGAGAGGGAATGGTCGCTACCTCAGGTGTAAATGTGTTAAAGATAGCTCTAACCTTGTCCTCGAAAAAATTGGCTAATGTATCAGAAAGGGCTTGAGACCCTTCTGACTGAGGAACAGATGGATTGGACAGGTAGGTTACTACTTGAAATAGTTTCCCTGAGGAGTTTTTCGCCTCATTAATTTGGCTTGTATAGTATGTAGTTTTTTCTGTTTTTATGAGTTTTTTATAGTTAGTGAGAGCGCTTTTGTAACTAATCTTGTCAGATGTGTTAAAGTTGCGGCGCCACTGCCGTTCAAGGTTTCTGCAGTACTGACGCTGAAGTCTGAGCGGCTCAGAGAACCAGGGGGCTGATGGACGATTTCTAGTACGGTGGGAGGTTTTAGGAGGAGCCAATTTGTTGCAGGCTTCGATCAGAATCTCCGTATAAGTGTCTGACGCTGCTATGGGATCATGCTCATTAAGTGATGGACTATCCTGAATCATCTGAGTGAGACGTTCAAGATTTAGGTTCTTCCAGTCTCTGAATGTAGTAGAGTGGGAAAGAGACAGCCGAGGGGACGTGGGTTTAGTAGGGATAGAGAAGCATATAGCAGAATGATCAGTCCAGATTAGAGGAATGACCTCTGTGATGGAGATTTCGGGATAGTTGGTGAATACTCCATCCAACGTATGGCGGCCTGCTTTGTGCGTGGGTTTTTTAACAATTTGTGTGAGACAGGCAGTCTCTAAGTCTCCAAGCAACATTTTAGTGTCAGGGTCTTCTGAAACTTCGAGGTGAAAGTTAAAATCACCTAGAATGGTGAACTGTGGTGCTCCAATAGATGTCTCGATTATGTGATCCAGGCGTGCTAGAAATTTGGCTCTGGATCCTGGCGGGCGGTAAATCAACATACCTTTAAATGTTGCTTTACTGGATAGGCCTATTGAGAAGAGGAGGGCCTCGCATTCAGGATAGGTTGTATCTGTAGTAGATATTTTAAGGTGATCTTTATACATGATTGCGACTCCTCCACCCTTCCTTATAGGTCTGTCTAGTTTACACACACAGTAGTTGTCTGGTGTGGCGTCTCTGAAATCAGGGCCAGAGGCCTCGTCTCCCCAAGTTTCAGTGATAAATAGAATATCTATCTGTTGCGAGTCTATGAACTCAGCGATTTCAAATTTATGTTTTGGTAGGGATCTTGCATTGATAAGGGCTGCTGTTACAAGAGGGGGAGGTATAGGGGGAGAGATGGGTGGCGTCTCAGTGCAAGTGGGACACTTGAGTGGTCCGAACCTAGGATCGTTGTAGTTAAAGTTTGGTAATGAATGAGGGTACCTGGTTGTTTGTTTGATGCTGAGGAGTTGATCCGGAGTGTAAGTTATTGGTAAGGTGCTGGTTGCGGGATAAGGAGATGAAGGATCAGGGGGGGTGGCCCTTAGCCCGGTCTCGGCGCGGACGAGCGCAGACGAGCTTGCCTTATGCGCGCCTTCGGCGCGCATTCGTCGCGCCCGCTGCGCTCTTCCGCTGCGCTTCCTGTGCAGACACATTCTTATGGACTAAAAAGCCAGGGGGTGTGGCCTCGGAGTGGGTGTGTCCTGCTCCGGGCGGGGGGAAATGGTCTTTTCCTAAGCGAGGTACTTGTGGTCTTCCCAGCGCTCGTTTTAGGCAATAAACAAGTGCCTGCACACAGTAATCGTGTGCAGGGATCAGGGGGAGAGTGAAGTTAAAAACATGAAATTTTCGATTTTAAAAGCAAAAGCAAAACAAACGTCTCCCGGCTGTGCCTCAGGAGGTAAACAACTAACAAGCGCCCAGCGCGACGGCGCGCTATTTATGCAATGTTCTAGGGGGCGTGGCCTCGGAGTGGGCGTGTCCTGCTCCGGGCGGGGGGAAATAGTCTTTTCCTAAGCGAGGTACTTGTGGTCTTCCCAGCGCTCGTTTTAGGCAATAAACAAGTGCCTGCACACAGTAATCGTGTGCAGGGATCAGGGGGAGAGTGAAGTTAAAAACATGAAATTTTCGAGTTTAAAAGCAAAAGCAAAACAAACGTCTCCCGGCTGTGCCTCAGGAGGTAAACAACTAATAATAGTGGGCCTACTACTGTGGCTTCCACCTCTTTCTCACCCTCTGTACTTAGTTTTTCCATATTAATAACTTTCTCCACTGTGCTGATTTGCTTTTCTATAGCCCCATCGCTCCAGTCAAATAATTTAACAGGGTCTGCCTGGGGCCTTCCACCCTACTAGTTTCAGATATACCCTGAGCGTTCCTTTTCCCCATATCAAGGAAATTAAATGGGGCACAGCACAAATAAAATTCGAGGTGCAAAAGTCAATAAAACGCAAAAACATACACGTCACGCCTCCCTCCCAGACAAAGCAGCTCAGTGCTTCCAAACTTCGCTACTGCTGGGATTCACCGGGCTAATGTCCATGAAAACAGTCTTGGCCGCCCCACATGCATAAACCAAATATACGTAAAGTTTTGGTAGTTTCTTACTACACCGAAAGGCCAAGAATTGTGGCCCGGCCCGGCCTCATCCGGTCTATGACGGGTGTAGACGGGCCCGTGTTGGCCCGATCTTCACCCAGGCGCCGTCCTGCATTGCGTGACTGGGTTAGTCTAAAATAGAGTACTGCAGGGACCGGGCAGAAAGTGCGGCATGCCGATAGCCCAGGCAGGGGCTCTCAGTAAAGTGCAGGGTGCAAAGCAGCAAAATAGGCCCGTTATGGAGCAGTCTCCCACCTTCCTTGACCGGCTACGCCTCAAGTAGAATACTGCAGGGACCGGGCAGAAAGTGCGGCATGCCGATAGCCCAGGCAGGGGCTCTCAGTAAAGTGCAGGGTGCAAAGCAGCAAAATAGGCCCGTTATGGAGCAGTCTCCCACCTTCCTTGACCGGCTACGCCTCAAGTAGAATACTGCAGGGACCGGGCAGAAAGTGCGGTGTGCCGGTAGCCCAGGCAGGGGCTCTCAGTAAAGTGCAGGGTGCAAAGCAGCAAAATAGGTCTGTTATGGAGCAGTACAAGCACACAAACTGCAAGGTGTCCCACACACAGTCACAAAGTACAAGCACACACATAAGGTGTCCCACACACTGTTACAAAGTACAAGCACAGAAACTACAAAGTGTTACATACACAGTCACAGAGTACACACACACACACTGCAGTGTCATACACACAGTCACAGTGTACAAGCACACACACTACGAAGTGTCATACATAAACATTCCAGAGTACAAGTACATACTACAAAGTGTCCCACACACAGTCACCAAGTACAAGCATATTATCTACAGTGTCACACACACAGTCATAGAGTACACACACACACACTGCAAAAGTGTCATACACAAAGTCACAGACTACAAGCACACACACTACAAAGTGTCATGCATACAGACCAGAGTACAAGCACACACACTGCAAGGTGTCCCACACACACTGTCATAAAGTACAAGCACACACACTACAAGATGTCCCCACACACACAGTCACAAAGTACAAGCACCTACTACAAAGTGTCCCACACACAGTCATCAAGTACAAGCAAAGAATCTACAAACTGTCACACACACAGTCACAGAGTACACACACACACACACTGCAGTGTCATACACACAGTCACAAAGTACAAGCACACACATTGCAAAGTGTCATACACAAAAGTCACAGAGTACAAGCACACACACTATGAAGTGTCATACACACAGTCACAGAGTACAAGCACACACACTACAAAGTGTCATACACAGTCACAGAGTACAAGCACACACACTGCAAACTGCCATACACACAGTCACAGTGTACAAGCACACTCACTACGAGGTGTCATACATAAACAGTCCAGAGTACAAGCACACTGTAGGAGGGTAGGATCTGCCTCTTATGTTGCCCCCACTTTTTTTCTGATGTAAACACTGGTTTCTGGCTATAGTCTGTCTGGGACCCTGCTAATCAGGGGCCCAGTCTCTGTTCTCTCTAAACAACATGGAGTGCATATTAGGTGCAATAGTGATTTGATACTGTGGTCCCTTGTGAGCCCCTAGTATATGGTACCTTAGGTACCAAAGGCATAGGTACTTCACAGGCCTACCAGGGGCTGAAGCATATATTATGCCACCCCTGGGAAGCAGACTCAATCTGACACCACAGGCCTGCTACTGCAGCCTGGGTGAGGTAGTGTTAGCACTACTCACTGAGATATAGGTTCACTATATCTCTCCCTGCACACACATATTAACCTATCAGTCACCCCTAAGACAGGCCCTATCAATCCTGAGGGCAGGGTGCTTGGTTTCCATGTGAGGGGGTGCCTCTGCCTGAACAGGGCCCCTCTGCAGCTCTCAGAGTCCATTCTCTGGGGCTGTTTGTGAATGCGGTCAAACCATATACTCTTAAGTGCATTATAACCCCGCGGTAAATGCTAACTTTGGAATGGCTGCATCAAAACATGTTGTGTTTGGTGTCAAACTGTTTGGAATCATACGCCCACACCAGTAACTGGTGTGGGAGTATGATCCCACCCTTCTAGAGGGATAGACATGTACCTACTGTGGAAACACGGTAGAATCCTGAAGAGCCCTGGCATCACAAAATGGATGCCACTAGTCACACACACTGGGCTGCCCTCCTGCTGATGACCGAAACTCGCAGCGGAAGAGGCCCAACAATAGGCACCCTGTCACAGGGAGGTTTGACCACCTCCCAGACAGGGTTTAGTGTATTGGGGCTGGGTGGGTGCACTCCTAGAGTGCTTTGAAGTCTTGCACTGGGGAAGCAGTAGGCTCCTCTGTGCATACACCAGTTCAAACCGGCTCAGGGGCTACCTGCCCCTGCTCTTGCGTGAAACTGGACAATGGGAAGTGGGTGTAGCCACCCACTCCCCTGACCCTCCCATAGGTGGGGTCATAGAGCTAGTCCCTCCCTTCCTTTCAGTATAAGTTAGGGAACCCTTGCCATTGCAAACTAGATATCCCTGGACGACGCTCTGAAGAAGAATCCTGGACCTTCGACGTTCCACTACCTCTGGAAGACGGAAGAATCTCCCTTGGAGTCAAGGAGTGACTCCCCTGCTTGGTAGGCACCCAATCTTGCAATCAACGGTCGCAAACTTCCCCGCTCCCGCCGGAGCCCGAAGTCCCTGCGGCCCAGGAAGTAGATTTCCTGACTTCTCCAAAGCCATCGCGAGTCCCCAGCGACGCTGAGGCAAGTGGACCCCACGAGTGACGAGGAACCGCAATACCTGGGTACCGTGCACTATTTTCAAGTGCAACCCCTTCACGACAGTCTACGAACCTGTGCATTAGACCACGTGTGGTCCAAGCCTCCAGCAGGATTCCCTCCGAAGATCAGAGGCCGACCCCATACCAAGTGACTGTGGGCCCCTGTTGAGTGAATGCTCCCGAGGCGTCTTCGCAATCCCTTGCTGGGTGGCTTGTGGGTCCCCTGAAGACTTTTCTACAGTTCCAAAGGGCTCCCCTGGTTGCTCCAGGCCTGCTCTGACTTACCCTTGCTGGGTGAGTCCCTCAGACCTTGCTGGTCTGCACAGCTGACTTTTTATCCTTTCCATGAGACTTGCTGTTACTAAGGCTTGTTGGCTCCAATCTGGTCACCGACACCGCAGTAAGCTGCAGACTTCGTGGGACATCACCGAATCCAACTCCTGGTCATCGTTGACGCCTTCTGGACCTCGTGGCTGAAGAGTGAAGACACCCGTGGATCACCTGAAATCACCCGACGACTGTGGGCATCCATCTTCCTTGCCCCGGGTCACTGCCAGGTGACTTTAAACACTGTCTCCTCTGCTTTCAGGTCTTCCTTCTTCTGAATCCAGCCTTGGATTCCACCGGACACTTCTCCTGTCTTCACAAGCAGGAAGTCTTCTTTGGTTCCCATTGAAAACGACGCCGCGACCCGACACCAAAAGACACCTATGCACCCGGCTTCCCTGGGTGAGGTAACTCCAGCACCACGGTGCTCCTGTGGGTGTTGGCTCTAGAACTACTTACCCTGTAAGTGACTTGCTTGTAGAGTCTCCCGAAGTATCCTTAAGCTCTAAATTTCCAATCGCGACTTGCTCCATTGAAGTCAATAGGGATTCGCGGCTGTATTCTCACACTGCATGCGTCTCCCGTGTGTCCTTTACTTACCTGCCTTGGGTGGTTTCATGAGGCCCCAGCGCTTCTGAAGGCCCTAGGCCTTGTCCCCTCACAAGTCGTTATTCTTAAGTCTCTCTTTTAGTATATGGTCTGGTACGCCCCTAGGGCCCCAGCCATATTTGTGCTTAACTTATTGTGAAATGTTGATTTGTGCATATGTTCCTGACTTCTAATCTCATAAAGAGATTAGCAGAGAGTTGTTAGTAATAAATACATATATATTTGATATCTATACATTCCTCTAAAGACTTAGCCTGAAGGCTGCTCTCCACAGCTACCACTAGGATAGCTTCCTTTAAAAGGTTGTCTTAAACCTATCTACCATAAGAGTCGAATTCTACTGGTGCAAGTTGTCCACTTTAACTAGTGGACAGCATATACCAGGCCAGCTTCTCACACACACACACTGCAAGGTCTCCCACACACACAGTCACAAAGTACAAGCACACACACTACAAGGTGTCCCAAACACAGTCAAAAAGTACAAGCACAGAAACCACAGTGTCACACACAAAGTCACAGAGTACACGCACACACTGCAGTGTCATACACACAGTCACAAAGTACAAGCACACACGCTGCAAAGTGTCATACACACAGTCACAGAGTACACGCACACACATTGCAAAGTGTCATACACACAGTCACAGAGTACAAGCACACACTGCAAAGACTCATACACATAGTCACAGAGTACAAGCACACACACTGCAAAGTGCCATACACACAGTCACAGTGTACAAGCACACACACTATGAAGTGTCATACATAAACAGTCCAGAGTAAAAGCACACACACTGCAAGGTGTTCCACACCCTATCACAAAGTACAAGCACACACACTACAAGGTGTCCCCACACACACAGTCACAGAGTACAAGGACATAAACTACAAAGTGTCATACACTTAATTACAGAGTACAAGCATAGAAACTACAACATGTCATACACACACAGTCTCAAAGTACAGGCACACACACTATAAAGTGTCACACACACAGTCACAGAGTACAGCCATACAAACTACAACATGTCATCCACACACAGTCACAAAGTACAAGCACACACACTATAAAGTGTCACACACACAGTCACAAGGTACAAGCACAGAAACTATGAAGTGTCACACACAGTCACAGAATACAAGCACAGAAACTATGAAGTGTCACACAGAGTACAAGCACATAAACTACAAAGTGTCACACACACAGTCACAGTGTAAAAGCACAGAAACGACATAGTGTCACACACTGTCACAGAGTACAAGCTCAGAAACTACGAAGTGTCACACATAGTCACGGAGTACAAGCACACAGTGCAAAGTGTCATGTACACACAGTTACAAAGTACAAGAACTCACACTGTAAAGTGTCAGAAACACAGTCACAGGGTACAAGCACAGAAACTACGAAGTGTCGCACACAGTCACAGAGTACAAGCACACACATTGCAAAGTGTCATGCACACAGTCACAAAGTACAAGCACACACACTGCAAAGTGTCATTCACACAGTCACAGAGTACAAGCACACACACTGCAAAAGTGTCATACACACAGTCACAAAGTGCAAGCACACACACTACAAAGTGTCATACATAAGCTGTCCAGAGTACAAACACACACACTGCAAGGTGTCCCACACCCACAGTCACAAAGTACAAGCACAGAAACTACAAAGTGTCACACACACAGCCAGAGAGTAAACATACACACACTGCAGTGGCATACACACAGTCACAAAGTACAAGCACACACACTACAGTGTCATACACACAGTCCCAGAGTTCAAACACACACACTGTAAAGTGTCATACACACAGTCACAGAGTACAAGCACACACACTGTAAAGTGCCATACACACATTCGCAGAGTACACGCACACACACTGGAAAGTGTCATACACACAGTCACAGAGTACAAGCACACAAACTACGAAGTGTCATGCATAAACATTCCAGAGTACAAGCACACACACTGCAAGGTGTCCCACACACACAATCAAAACGTACAAGCACACACAGTACAAGGTGTCCCCACACACACAGTCACAAAGTACAAGCACCCACTACAAAGTGTCTCACACACACAGTCACATAGTACAAGCACACGCACTACCAAGTGTCATACAAAAACAGTCAAGAGTACAAGCGCACACACACTGCAAGGTGTCCCACACACACTGTCACAAAGTACAAGCACACACAGTACAAGGTGTCCCCACACACACAGTCACAAAGTACAAGCACCCACTACAAAGTGTCTCACACACACAGTCACAGAGTACAAGTACAGAGTACAGTGTTGGAGTGCGGAGGGGTCAAATTTACTCTACCCACTCCAGTCTGTTCAACATTAAAAACAAACAAAACATCTTCAACAAAATAAAATTATTTTAACCCCTTGTGTGCCCATGACGAGCTGGACTCGTCATGGAGCACAGTCGCGCAGTGCCCATAACGAGTCCAGCTCTTCCTGAGGCATTCCCTGGGGAATCCCTCTGGTGCGGGCACCAGAGGGATTCCCTTTTAGTGAAAATAGCCTCGGGAGCTGGAGAAGAGCTTCCCCAGCTCCCGAGGCCCCCCCCCCTGCTTTCAGTGTAATGACGATTGGCGCGCACGTCGCGCCGACGTCATTACACTGAAAGTGAAACTGAAATGAGCCAAGAGGCTCATTTCTGTTTCTCTTTCTACGTGCTCAGGGGGCTATCTCAGACCCCTGAGCACGTAGAAAGACGGGAGAGGTATCGTTGGAAAGGGGAGAATCTCCCCTTTCCAATGGTACCCCTCCCCAAGCAGGGATCCACTCACTAGACACCAGGGAGGGGGGAGCTGCCCCTTGGACAAGGGCCTTTGCTCCCCCAAAGAATTTTGGCCAAATTTAGTCTTTTTGCCCCCCGGGGGGGCAGATGGGGTATTGGCCCCCAATCTGCCCCCCCAGGGGTCAAACAGACCACTAGACGCCAGGGAATTGTAAAAAAAATTAAAATAGGGGTGGGGCTGCCCAAAACGGGCAGGCCCATGCCCCCTACCCACCCCCCAATTATCACGGTCTTTGTGCCCCCCCCGGGGGCAGATCGGCCATTGGCCCCTAATCTGCCCCTTCGGGGGGGGCAGAAAGCCCACTATACACCAGGGATTTGTTTTCAGTTTGTTTTAGGGTGGGGGCTGCCCGAAACGGGCACGCCAATGCCCCCACCCGCCACCATTACAGCCTTTCTGCCCCCCCTGGGGGGCAGATGGGGCATTGGCCCCCAACCTGCCCCCCCCCCCCGGGGGGGGCAAAAAGACCACTTGACACCAGGGAATTTTACAAAAAATAAAAATAGGGGTGGGGGCTGCCCAAAACGGGCAGGCCCATGCCCCCACCCCACCCCCCCAATTATTACAGTCTTTCTGCCCCCCCGGGGGGACAGATGGGGCATTGGCCCCTAATCTGCCCCTTCGGGGGGGGGCAGAAAGCCCACTAAACACCAGGGATTTTTTTGCGCAATTGTTTTTAGGGTGTGGGCTGCCCGAAACGGGCACGCCAATGCCCCCACCCTCCCCCCCACAAAAATGACAGTCT
Source organism: Triturus cristatus (assembly GCF_964204655.1). NCBI lineage: Eukaryota > Metazoa > Chordata > Amphibia > Caudata > Salamandridae > Triturus > Triturus cristatus. The sequence continues at coordinate 892,850 of NC_140591.1, forward strand.
TTCTGCCCCCCAGGAGGCAGATGGGAGCTGTAGTCCCCAATCTGGCCCCCCCTGGGGGCGCAGAATGCACACTAGAAACCATGGATTTTTTTGTTTTATTAGTGTAGGGGTAGGGGCTCCCCAAAATGGGCATGACAATACCCCACCCCACCCCCAGAGAAATTCCAGTCTTTCTGCCCCCCCCCGGGAGGGCAGATGGTGGCAGTGGCCCCTGATCTGCCCCCTGGGGGGGCAGAAAGCCCACTAGCCGCCAGCGAGTACGCAGGCTTTTTTATGCGTGGGGGTGGGGGCTGCCCAAAATGGTCATACCAATGCCCACACCCCCACAAAAAATAGCCACAGTTTTTCTGCCCCCCCTTCCCCGATTCCCCGATAGGAAATTTGTGTCAGCCCGGTGATGCCACAACCTTCCCACACAAAAATGTGTGAAAAAGGTGAATTTTTCAGCTAAATTTGAGGTTTGCAGGGCATTCTGGGCAAGGAAACGTTGGGGGATCCACGCAAGCCATACCTCCCTGGAATCCCCCGGCTATCTAGTTTTCAGAAATGTGTGGGTTTGGTAGGTTCCCCTAGGTGGCCGCCGAGCACCGGGCCGAATACCCAGGTGACCCCCCTTGCAAAACCAGGTAATTTTGAAGTAGGCAATTTTCATGTCGCCTCAATACGTTTTGGGCCCTTGCCTGTCGCGGGTACTTGGGCCTCCCACACGAGTGAGGCACCGTTTTTATCGGGAGACCCGGGGGAACGCTGGGTGGTAGGAAATTTGTGTCAGCCCGGTGATGCCACAACTTTCCCACACAAGCATGTGTGAAAAAGGTGAATTTTTCAGCTAAATTTGAGGTTTGCAGGGCATTCTGGGTAAGGAAACGTTGGGGGATCCATGCAAACAATACCTCCCTGGAATCCCCCGGGTGTCTAGTTTTCAGAAATGTGTGGGATTGGTAGGTTCCCTGTGAGACCGGCCTCACGGCGTATGCCCTCCCGATCATCCAGCCAACCTGCAACCACCCCCAAGACACGGCATCTCCGACTCCGGCCGCCCCAGCCACACAGACCCGAGGGCCGGCCAGAGCCCCCGACAGACTCGACACCCTACCACGCATGTCCAACCGAGGGAGCGGGAACCCCCGAACCAGACCAAGAGGCGCCGGCCTAGTCACACCTCGGGTCGCCTTCCCCCGGGAGGACTCGATCGGCCACCAGGCCCCTGGGGAGCAGGCGCCTCGCCTGCTGAGCGTCTGGGGTCCCTCCCAGACCCACCTGAAAAGACCAAAGAAACGAGCGGCAGGAAATCCCGCCGAACCCCCTCAGTCACCCAAGGCCCCTCTCTGCGAGGACTCCGGACTTCAAAGGGCAGGGGGAGTATAATAAGGGGTGCTGGAGGAACGAATGGCAGAGAAGACCTGGAACCATCGAAGCCTGCTGACGCTGTCGCGGCTCCCGAATACCGAACCATCTGGGCCTGCTGAGTGACTCGCGGTCCCCAGCCATTGAACCATCTGAGCCCTGCTGACGAGATCGCGGCTCCCGAACTCCGAACCACCTAGGCCTGCTGAGTGACTCGCAGCCCCGACCCTCGAACCACCTGGGCCTGCCGACCCTCGAACCACCTGAGCCCTGCTGACGAGATCGCGGCTCCCGAACTCCGACTACCTGTGCCTGCTGAGTGACTCGCGGCTCTCCCCTCGAGGACGAATTGGCAAGAGATCGCCCAGAGAAACAACACCCTCCAGCTCGAGGATTGTGAGCTATCCGCAGGGTACTTGGCAGAGACACTACCTTCAAAGACTGTCCCGCTACCCCCATTCCCCTACCACCGATTTGTAGTCTCTTGTGCCGCTGATGTACTACTTACACCTTGGATCATAAAGATCCCATGAAACCTTCGATAAACGAACCTATCGTCCTACAAAGAATACGTGTGGTGTCACTCTGTTCGTAGTGTAAGCTCAGGGTGTGCGCGCCTGGTTCGGCCTACTTGGGAGAGGTGGGTCACAGGGGTGGGCAAGACGTGTATCGACCCCTCCTCCGGCGAACGCCTTTCCAACATTCCCCTAGGTGGCTGCCGAGCACCGGTCCAAAAACCCAGGTGACCCCCCTTGCAAAACCAGGTCGTTTTGAGGTAGGCAATTTTCATGTCGCCTCAATACGTTTTGGGCCCTTGCCTGTCGCGGGTACTTGGGCCTCCCACACGAGTGAGGCACCGTTTTTATCGGGAGTCCCGGGGGAACGCTGGGTGGTAGGAAATTTGTGTCAGCCCTGTGATGCCACAAATTTCCCACACAAAAAGGTGTGAAAAAGGTGAATTTTTTCAGCTAAATTTGAGGTTTGCAGGGCATTCTGGGTAAGGAAACGTTGGGGGATCCACGCAAGCCATACCTCCCTGGAATCACCCGGCTATCTAGTTTTCAGAAATGTGTGGGTTTGGTAGGTTCCCCTAGCTGGCCGCCGAGCACCGGGCTGAAAACCCAGGTGACCCCCCTTGCAAAACCAGGTCATTTTGAGGTTGGCAATTTTCATGTCGCCTCAATACGTTTTGGGCCCTTGCCTGTCGCGGGTACTTGGGCCTCCCACATGAGTGAGGCACCGTTTTTATCGGGAGACCCGGGGGAGCGCTGGGTGGTAGGAAATTTGTGTCAGCCCGGTGATGCCACAACTTTCCCACACAAAAATGTTTGAAAAAGGTGATTTTTTCAGCTAAATTTGAGGTTTGCAGGGCATTCTGGGTAAGGAAACGTTGGGAGATCCACGCAAGCCATACCTCCCTGGAATCCCCCGGGTGTCTAGTTTTCAGAAATGTGTGGGTTTGGTAGGTTCCCCTAGGTGGCCGCCGAGCACCGGGCCGAAAACCCAGGTGACCCCCCTTGCAAAACCAGGTCGTTTTGAGGTAGGCAATTTTCATGTCGCCTCAATACGTTTTGGGCCCTTTTGGGCCCTTGCCTGTCGCGGGTACTTGGGCCTCCCACACGAGTGTGGCACCGTTTTTATCGGGAGACCCGAGGGAACGCTGGGTGGTAGGAAATTTGTATCAGCCCTGTGATGCCACAACTTTCCCACACAAAAATGTGTGAAAAAGGTGAATTCTTCAGCTAGATTTGAGGATTGCAGGGCATTCTGGGTAAGGAAACGTTGGGGGATCCATGCAAACCATACCTCCCTGGAATCCCCCGGGTGTCTAGTTTTCAGAAATGTATGGGTTTGGTAGGTTCCCCTAGGTGGCCGCCGACCACCGGGCCAAAAACCCAGGTGACCCCCCTTGCAAAACCAGGTCGTTTTGAGGCAGGCAATTTTCATGTCGCCTCAATACGTTTTGGGCCCTTGCCTGTCGCGGGTACTTGGGCCTCCCACACGAGTGAGGCACCGTTTTTATCGGGAGACCCAGGGGAACGCTGGGTGGTAGGAAATTTGTGTCAGCCCTGTGATGCCACAACTTTCCCACACAAAAATGTGTGAAAAAGGTGAACTTTTCAGCTAAATTTGAGGTTTGCAGGGCATTCTGGGTAAGGAAACGTTGGGGGATCCACGCAAGCCATACCTCCCTGGAATCCCCCGGGTATCTAGTTTTCAGAAATGTGTGGGTTTGGTAGGTTCCCCTAGGTGGCCGCCAAGCACCGGGCCGAAAACCCAGGTGACCCCCCTTGCAAAACCAGGTCATTTTGAGGTAGGCAATTTTCATGTCGCCTCAATACGTTTTGGGCCCTTGCCTGTCGCGGGTACTTGGGCCTCCCACACGAGTGAGGCACCGTTTTTATCGGGAGACCCGGGGGAACGCTGGGTGGTAGGAAATTTGTGTCAGCCCGGTGATGCCACAACTTTCCCACACAAAAATGTGTGAAAAAGGTGAATTTTTCAGCTAAATTTGAGGTTTGCAGGGCATTCTGGGTAGGGAAACGTTGGGGGATCCACGCAAGCCATACCTCCCTGGAATCCCCGGGGTATCTAGTTTTCAGAAATGTGTGGGTTTGGTAGGTTCCCCTAGGTGGCCGCCGAGCACCGGGCCGAAAACCCAGGTGACCCCCCTTGCAAAACCAGGTCATTTAGAGGTAGGCAATTTTCATGTCGCCTCAATACGTTTTGGGCCCTTGCCTGTCGCGGGTACTTGGGCCTCCCACACGAGTGAGGCACCGGTTTTATCGGTAGACCCGGGGGAATGCTGGGTGGTAGGAAATTTGTGTCAGCCCTGTGATACCATAACTTTCCCACACAAAAATGTGTGAAAAAGATGAATTTTTCAGCTACATTTGAGGTTTGCAGGGCATTCTGGGTAAGGAAACGTTGGGGGATCCACGCAAGCCATACCTCCCTGGAATCCCCCGGGTATCTAGTTTTCAGAAATGTGTGGGTTTTTTAGATTCCCCTAGGTGGCCGCCAAGCACCGGGCCGAAAACCCAGGTGACCCCCCTTGCAAAACCAGGTCATTTTGAGGTAGGCAATTTTCATGTCGCCTCAATACGTTTTGGGCCCTTGCCTGTCGCGGGTACTTGGGCCTCCCACACGAGTGAGGCACCGTTTTTATCGGGAGACCTGGGGGAACGCTGGGTGGTAGGAAATTTGTGTCAGCCCGGTGATGCCACAACTTTCCCACACAAAAATGTGGGAAAAAGGTGATTTTTTCAGCTAAATTTGAGGTTTGCACGGCATTCTGGGTAAGGAAACGTTGGGAGATCCACGCAAGCCATACCTCCCTGGAATCCCCCGGGTGTCTAGTTTTCAGAAATGTGTGGGTTTAGTAGGTTCCCCTAGGTGGCCGCCGAGCACCGGGCCAAAAACCCAGGTGACCCCCCTTGCAAAACCAGGTAGTTTTGAGGTAGGCAATTTTCATGACGCCTCAATACGTTTTGGGCCCTTGCCTGTCGCGGGTACTTGGGCCTCCCACACGAGTGAGGCACCGTTTTTATCGGGAGACCCGGGGGAACGCTGGGTGGTAGGAAATTTGTGTCAGCCCTGTGATGCCACAACTTTCCCACACAAAAATGTGTGAAAAAGGTGCATTTTTCAGCTAAATTTGAGGTTTGCAGGGCATTCTGGGTAAGGAAACGTTGGGGGATCCACGCAAGCCATACCTCCCTGGAATCTCCCGGGTATCTAGTTTTCAGAAATGTGTGGGTTTGGTAGGTTCCCCTAGGTGGCCGCCAAGCACCGGGCCGAAAACCCAGGTGACCCCCCTTGCAAAACCAGGTCATTTTGAGGTAGGCAATTTTCATGTCGCATCAATACGTTTTGGGCCCTTGCCTGTCGCGGGTACTTGGGCCTCCCACACGAGTGAGGCACCGTTTTTATCGGGAGACCCGGGGGAACGCTGGGTGGTAGAAAATTTGTGTCAGCCCGGTGATGCCACAACTTTCCCACACAAAAATGTGTGAAAAAGGTGAATTTTTCAGCTAAATCTGAGGTTTGCAGGGCATTCTGGGTAAGGAAACGTTGGGGGATCCATGCAAACCATACCTCCCTGGAATCCCCCGGGTGTCTAGTTTTCAGAAATGTGTGGGTTTGGTAGGTTCCCCTAGGTGGCCGCCGAGCACCGGGCCAAAAACCCAGGTGACCCCCCTTGCAAAACCAGGTCGTTTTGAGGTAGGCAATTTTCATGTCGCCTCAATACATTTTGGGCCCTTGCCTGTCGCGGGTACTTGGGCCTCCCACACGAGTGCAGCACCGTTTTTATCGGGAGACCCGGGGGAACGCTGGGTGGTAGGAAATTTGTGTCAGCCCTGTGATGCCACAACTTTCCCACACAAAAATGTGTGAAAAAGGTGAATTTTTCAGCTAAATTTGAGGTTTGCAGGGCATTCTGGGTAAGGAAACGTTGGGGGATCCACGCAAGCCATACCTCCCTGGAATCCCCCGGGTATCTAGTTTTCAGAAATGTGTGGGTTTGGTAGGTTCCCCTAGGTGGCCGCCAAGCACCGGGCCGAAAACCCAGGTGACCCCCCTTGCAAAACCAGGTCATTTTGAGGTAGGCAATTTTCATGTCGCCTCAATACGTTTTGGTCCCTTGCCTGTCGCGGGTACTTGGGCCTCCCACACGAGTGAGGCACTGTTTTTATCGGGAGACCCGGGGGAAGGCTGGGTGGTAGGAAATTTGTGTCAGCCCAGTGATGCCACAACTTTCCCACACAAAAATGTGTGAAAAAGGTGATTTGTTCAGCTAAATTTGAGGTTTGCAGGGCATTCTGGGTAAGGAAACGTTGGGAGATCCACGCAAGCCATACCTCCCTGGAATCCCCCGCGTGTCTAGTTTTCAGAAATGTGTGGGTTTGGTAGGTTCCCCTAGGTGGCCACCGAGCACCGGGCCAAAAACCCAGGTGACCCCCCTTGCAAAACCAGGTCGTTTTGAGGTAGGCAATTTTCATGACGCCTCAATACGTTTTGGGCCCTTGCCTGTCGCGGGTACTTGGGCCTCCCACACGAGTGAGGCACCTTTTTTATCGGGAGACCCGGGGGAACGCTGGGTGGTAGGAAATTTGTGTCAGCCCGGTGATGCCACAACTTTCCCACACAAAAATGTGTGAAAAAGGTGATTTTTTTCAGCTAAATTTGAGGTTTGCAGGGCATTCTGGGTAAGGAAACGTTGAGGGATCCACGCAAGCCATACCTCCCTGGAATCCCCCGCGTGTCTAGTTTTCAGAAATGTGTGGGTTTGGTAGGTTTCCCTAGGTGCCGGCAGAGCTAGGGTTCAAAAACTACATCTAGGCACTTTGCCAAAAAAGGGTCATTTTTCGCTGTGAAATTGAGGTGTGTCCACGTTACGTTTTGCGCCGTTTCCTGTCGCGGGCACTAGGCCGACCCACACAAGTGAGGTACCATTTTTCTCGGAAGACTTTGGGGAATGTGGGGTGGGTGGAAATTTGTGGATCCATGCAGATTCCAGAACTTTCCACCAGAGAAATGTGGGGAAAAGGTGTTTTTTTGGCAATTGTTTAGGTTTGCAAGGGATTCTGGGTAACAGAACCTGGTGGGAGGCAGTCAAGTCACCCCATCCTGGATTCCCCTGGGTGTCTAGTTTTCAAAAATGTATAGGTTTGCTAGGTTTCCCTAGGTGCCGGCAGAGCTATGGTTAAAAAACTACAGCTAGGCACTTTGCCAAAAAAGGGTCATATTTGACAGCGAAATTAGAGGTGTGTCCACGTTGCGTTTTGCGCCGTTTCCTGTCGCGGGCACTAGGCCGACCCACACAAGTGAGGTACCATTTTTCTCGGAAGACTTTGGGGAACGCGGGGTGAGTGGAAATTTGTGGATCCATGCAGATTCCAGAACTTTCCACCAGAGAAATGTGGAGAAAATGTGTTGTTTTTGGCAATTTTTTAGGTTTACAAGGGATTGTGGGTAACAGAACCTGGTGGGAGGCAGTCAAGTCACCCCATCCTGGATTCCCCTGGGTGTCTAGTTTTCAAAAATGTATAGGTTTGCTAGGTTTCCCTAGGTGCCGGCAGAGCTATGGTTAAAAAACTACAGCTAGGCACTTTGCCAAAAATGGTCATTTTTCACAGCGGAATTGAGGTGTGTCCACGTTGCGTTTTGCGCAGTTTCCTGTCGCGGGCACTAGGCCGACCCACACAAGTGAGGTACCATTTTTCTCGGAAGACTTTGGGGAACGCGGGGTGGGTGGAAACTTGTGGATCCACGCAGATTCCAGTACTTCCCACCAGAGAAATGTGGAGAAAATGTGTTTCTTTTGGCAATTTTTTAGGTTTACAAGGGATTCTGGGTAACAGAACCTGGTGGGAGGCAGTCAAGTCACCCCATCCTGGATTCCCCTAGGTGTCTAGTTTTCAAAAATGTATAAGTTTGCTAGGTTTCCCTAGGTGACAGCAGAGCTATGGTTCAAAAACTACAGCTAGGCACTTTGCCAAAAAAGGGTCATTTTTCGCTGTGAAATTGAGGTGTGTCCACGTTACGTTTTGCGCCGTTTCCTGTCGCGGGCACTAGGCCGACCCACACAAGTGAGGTACCATTTTTCTCGGAAGACTTTGGGGAATGTGGGGTGGGTGGAAATTTGTGGATCCACGCAGATTCCAGAACTTTCCACCAGAGAAATGTGGGGAAAAGGTGTTTATTTTGGCAATTTTTTAGGTTTGCAAGGGATTCTGGGTAACAGAACCTGGTGGGAGGCAGTCAAGTCACCCCATCCTGGTTCCCCTGGGTTTCTAGTTTTCAAAAATGTATAGGTTTGCTAGGTTTCCCCAGGTGCCGGCAGAGCTAGGGTTAAAAAACTACAGCTAGGCACTTTGCTAAAAAAGGGTAATTTTGCATTGTGAAAATGTGGTGTGTTCACGTTGGGTTTTGAGCCATTTCCTGTTGTGGGCACTATGCCTACCCCTACAAGTGAGGTACCATTTTTATCGGGAGACTTAGGGTAATTCAGATTTGTAAAGGAACTGTTATTACCTATTGACTTTCGATGCATTTCTGCCTTCCAAATGAAAGACATTGTGTAAAAAAGAAGTCATTCTAAAAAAGGACTGATAATTCTCATGCTAGTATGAGTATCCCAATTTCGGAAATGTGCAAATATCTACTGTTTCTAAACTCTATATTTTGTTCCCATTTCAGAAATACATAGTTGTCTTTCATACCGATTTTTCCATGTACACATTTTTACAGAATAATTACTATATACCCGGTACATAATAAAAAACCATTGCAAGTTGCTGCTCAGTTTTTGGCTCTGGGTTCGTCGGGTTCTTGGTGAACCTACAAGTCCTATATATCCCCACAACCAGTAATGTCCAGCGGATGTAAAGGTATATTGCTTTCAAAGAGCTGTCAAAATTAGAAGAAGTTACAGGTGAAAACGTTGACACAAAAGGCGCTTTTTTTCCAACAAATTTTCAATTTATCCTATATTTAACTGTTAGTTTCTATAAAGAAACCTTGATGGATCTACACAAATGACCCCTTGCTGAATTCAAAATTTTATCTACTTCGCTAAAATGTACAGCTTTCCAGGATCCATTATTGCTTTTGTACCCATTTCTACCATTAACTGGAAGGAGGTTGAAAGCACAAAAAATAGCAAAAATAGGCTATGTCCCAGAAAAATGCCAAAACTGTGTAAAAAAGTTTGGGTTTCTGGCAAAAGTCTGGTATCCCCTAAAAGCTGGGAAAATGGTGATTTCAGCCCCACAAACCCTTTTTTGATAACATTTGCAGGGAAAAACCCAGATGCTTTCATTTGCAGCCCGTTTTCCCATTTGCCCAAAAAAAAAACTAAATTTTGCTGTATTTTGGCTCATTTCTGTGAACCCTCCAGGGGAATCCACAAACCCTGAGTACCTTCAGAATCCCCATGATGTTGGAAGAGAAGGACGCAAATTTGGCGTGGATACCTTATGTGGTCAAAAGGTTACAGGGGCCTCAGCGCGCACTACCCCAAATAGCCAAAAAAGGGCGTGGCACAGGAGGGGGAAAAGGCCTGGCAGCGAAGGGGTTAAAAACAAAGTACCTAAACATTTTATTACTGTTGAAAAATAAAATAAAAATATCTTTAATATTAAAAATGTTAAAAAATAAAACTTATTTCCATGTTAAATACATATTACAAATACCTACAAATATTAGTATAAAAAACATAGGGCCCGATTCACAGAACTAACTTAAGACAAAATCCTAAATTTACTACCATTTTGGTTTTCACAGAAGGCACTTACTCATTTTAGTATTCACAGAAGGCACCTACTCATTTCGGTATTCACAGAAGTTAGGAGTCCTAACTTTAGGACTCCTAAATGCCTTCTGTGAATACCGAAAGTCTTAAAGTTAGGATTTTTCTCAGTTTAGGAGTAGTAAAGTTAGGAGTCCTAACTTTAGGACTCCTAAACTGAGAAAAATCCTAACTTTAAGACTTTTGGTATTCACAGAAGGCATTTCAAAGTCCTAAAGTTAGGAGTCCTAACTTTAGTACTCCTAAACTGACAAAAATCCTAACTTTCAGACTTTCGGTATTCACAGAAGGCATTTAGGAGTCCTAAAGTTAGGACTCCTAACTTCTGTCAATAACGAAATGAGTACGTGCCTTCTGTGAATACCAAAATGAGTAAGTGCCTTCTGTGAATACCAAAATGGTAGTAAGTTTAGGATTTTGTCTTAAGTTAGTTCTGTGAATCGGGCCCATAATTTTCATACAAATAAATATTTTTATTTAGAAATTATTTTTTAACAAAAACATTATTTATTACATACATTTAGTTTTGTTACTTCCCAACCTATCACACCACAAAACTCACATCCTGCACCTAAAAAATGATTTACACTATTAATATAAATAGTCATCAGCAAACTCATTTTCATTAATTAAGTATTAATTATGAATTATAATTAATGTACTTCCTACAGTATATCCCCACAAAACACACAGCACGCTGATGACATTGAACAAAAACATATTTACACAATTAACATAATTATTAAATTAATAATGAATATTACTTAAAACAATAATTTTCTATTGCTTAAAATTAATTTACTTCTCATCCCATACCCCTACAAATTCCAAAACCAACATCTAAAATCTAAAAAATATAAATTTCATTGCACAATTAACATAATTATTTATCAATGAAACAAATATTATTAATAAAAACCAAATTATAATTCATTAAAATTATTAACGTCCCACCGTTTACCCATATAATCCCCATAAACCGCACCTAAAATTGAACATTAAAAAAGTTAATTACACCATTAAATTTATTTTTCAAATAAATAACTAACAGAATTTTACAACTAATTATAAATTAAATAAAATGACTTTTCTCCCCACCCTTTACCCTATAAATCCAAAACCTGCACCTAAAACCAATTTATTAAACAATGAACATAATTAATTATCAACTAAGTAATGTTAATTATCCAATATTATTAATTAATTAAAAATAAATTACTTCTCACCCTTTACGCCATAAACCCCAAATGGACAGAGGCTGCTCTTCAGCTTAAAGCATTGAGTCTGGAGAGGGGCGTTAGGGCTGTGAACGGGAGAACATCCCCAGATCATCAGGGTACTCACACCTATTGTAACGGACTGAGAAGGGGACCCTTAATCACAGAAAACCCTACCTGGACGCCGCCACTTGCCGACTGGGTGAGCTGGGAGAACGCCGATCCGCCTGCGGCCTCCCCGTGTCCCTGGAGGGATTGACCGCCTTATCGCCATTCAACACCTTGCAGCACCCGCTTCGCGGGTGCCGCTGCGCTGCATTTGCCGTGGGGTCGAGGCTGCAGGGGTGCCGGATAGCGCCTGTGACGAGGACGGAGTAGCTGCGGGAGGTACCAGAGGGCGCGTGCTGCAGGGACTCTCTAGACCAGGAGTCCCTGCGCTGCACAGGTGTGCACGGCCGCGCCCCCAGCAAGACACGCCCCCGGCCGCAACGTCACCTTTAAGAACAGCGCTTCTCCGCATAGCGGGACGCGAGCGGGACGCCGAGCGAAGCCCGGGCAAAGGGCGGGCCCTCTGTGGCCCTCAGAGGCCAGAGGAGGCTGGACTGGGCCATAAACCCTAGTCGGTGATACATATCTCCCTTGCGCTTCTATTGATAGGATTATAGGCCATGAACTGTCGCGAAACCAGAAGTATGGCCGCTGTAGGAGCTAAAAAACTTACCGGAACTTTGGATGATTTTATCACCCGTACTCATGCGCTAATTGACGAGGGTATAACATTAATGGATAGGAGAGTGTCCCAAGACCTGGCCATGGCCAAACGATCCTCCCTGGGCCTTATAGCACAGGCACAGACACCCAACACTGATGCTCGGACAGATATACAGGTCCTAGTACATAGCACTGGAGAGACTGGGGATCTTGACGCTTTAAACACCTTACAGGATCTGGAGGCTTCTCCTAACCTTCTTTTCCTATCAGAATGTGGAGTGCAACAAAGTGAGTCAAATACCTCTAACAATATATCCGTTACTCAGGAAAGGGGGCGGACAGAAGGGGCTATTCCTAAGCAAATTCGAAAAACCAATAAACCATCTATTCATAAAGGAAAGAAGGTTCGAATTCCCCCTAACCCCCCTAACATGGATAAATTGCCAGTAGCTTTACCCAGTTCCACAGAGGGATCACATGTTATTAAGAGTGGCTTACCCCTGAGCCTCCCTGACGATACTATTATCGATCATAGCCTGGAGGAAATCCTGGAGTTGACCGGGGATGCGGGCAACTCAGTAAAATCTCCATTACAGGAGGGCCATGGTTCAAGTATGAGTAATACCACTATTTTTAATATGTTAAAAGTACTGCTGGAACCCTTAGAGGCTAGATTACGCTGTTTGGAAACCGTCCTAAAAAACATACATAAGGACATAAGTGCCCCTAGTTTCACCTTGAATAATAGAACTGCCCAGGTTACTATTCCAGCTAAAAAGGTCAATAAGCCTTTGGTGGTTGTTAACAAATCGCTGGAGACTACAAAAATGACCCCCAAGAATTCCAGTAACGCTATAAACCAGGATGGCATTACTATAAAAGCCTCTAGAATTGACCAAACTCAGAAAACAGATCAATCTCTGACAACAACCAAGAGCAATTCAACCGCTCAGGCTACATTAAGTGATCGCTTATCACAGCCTCTAAATTTTGATGCACCCGACAGAGCCAAGGGCATGGCCCGTAGAAACATCCATCTTCCCCCTGATGCCTGCCCTTACGTGATTATTCTCACTGGCGTCACTGAAATCTCCTCGCCAGAAGTTGAATCGTATCAGGCTCTTAAAAATAAAGTATGTTATTGGCTATCTAAAAATTATCCTCTCCCGCCAAACATACCGTGCAACATTTTAATGATTGAGAGAGCTCCGTGGGTGGGAGGCAACAGAAAAAACCTACAAGGGGACTGTGTAGTGGTCACTTTCGAGAATACTGAGGTTGTAGAGTTCATTTGTAGTAGTGGATCCCCTAGATTCCAGACGAGTACAGTGGTTGCTAGACCTCTGTCTTATTTCTATCTCCCACAAAATCAAGCTGACAATCGATGGAGTTGGTTAAAAGGACCCCATGACAGTAAATTTAGACAAAGATCCAATCCCCCCTGGGAGATACAACCCCATGCGTGGGAGGAGGGGTGGAATGCGGGATGGAACCAGGTAAGGAGTAGAAGAGGTAGACCGCGTCAAGGCGGCCCTCTTGTTGGTTCACATTACAGCCAACCCTATCATTACCAACAGTTCACAAATGGTCTAGATAACCCCTTGCACTTTCCAATAGCCAATCGTTTTGAATGACTGTCAACCACAGATTGGGTTGACTGACAAACACAGAGCTCGGAATTTGGTCGGAGTTTCCAGATTATTTCTACCCAACCAAGTAAGGCTGTTGCTATGGAGGACTCGATCAAACTAAACCTTTCTTATACTCCTGATACAGACCCAGCGGAGGGTGATCGCCGGGATGCGCTTACCCCTTCTAATGCAGATTCATCATATTGCAAATTTCTCACCTGGAACGTGGCAGGTTTAAATGTAAAGGCTTTAGACCCCATATGGCAAGGGTTTGTAAAACAATATGACGTCTTGGCAATCCAAGAAACATGGGATACCACTAGAAGTTTCTCCTTGGATGGTTTCTGTAGTTTTTCAACCCCAGCAGTCCCAGGAGCGAGAGGGAGAGCAAAGGGTGGCTTACTCACACTATGTTCTCTGAACTTAGCGGGGGTTTTTAAAAAATTAGATTCCGCACCCATGAACACGTTAGTAGTGGAGTGGATTTTATCTGACACCAAAGTTTTTTTGCTTATTAATTTTTATAATTCCAAGGAGGTTTCTTATGCGAATGAGCATTTGACCTCCTTGTTAGATTTCCTGTCAGTCTATAGACAAGATTGCAATTCCGTCCCAGAGATGGTAATCCTGGGTGATTTTAATATTCATCCCTGCGAGGGAGACTGTTTTAATGATAGATATGGGGGCCTACCGACCGAGGGCATCCCCCATTTTGAACACACAAACGAGGGGGATTGCCTCGAGACTCTTCTTGCAAACTTAAATCTATTTGAATTTGAGCAGGGCAAAAATGAACCCAGACCTCCAACATTTATAGGGAGAGATGCCAACACTGTCATAGACTATATTTTTGTATCACCCGGGGTCCTGTTAAAGGCACGTGAGTATAGGGTTGTTACTGCTAGTTTCAGTGATCATCACCCTGTCCTCCTAGTGCTGGACCTAGACTGTTTCCGGATTAATAGATTGACAAGTGTGGCAGCTTCAAATGATTTGACAACTAAGGATCAGGGAAGGCGTCTTAAGTGGGGGATGATTGTCCCTGAGCAATTCTTCCAAACACTAGCCCAAGAGGCAGAGGCTAATCTGGCAGTGTGCCTAGATCCAACTGCCTTGGGCTCTGATGTTATGGCAGCGTATGAGGAAATATGTACAAGGATCTCTAAGAACTTGGAGCTAAGGCCATGCGCTCTAAGGAACAAGAAGATTTTTAAATGGTTTAACAAGGATTGTTCGCTAAAACACAGTGCCCTGTTGAAAGCATTAAAACATAAACCCAGAGATAGGCCCTTAGTGACTAATCTAAGGAAGGAATACAAAATTGCAGTTACTAATCGCAAAAACCAAATTAAGGAGGAAGCTTGGGATAGTTTACTATCCATTGATGTACTGAGAGATAGCAAAAAGTTTTGGGCCTTGGTGAACCAGCCTTTTTTCTCCGAGGATGGGAAAACTGATATGGACTGCGTGATTGAAGATGGAAGATGGCTAGGCCACTTTAAACAGATTTATGAATCCACAGCATTAACGCCACCAGTCAGTACCCATGCTACACCTCACCTGAAGTTTAACATCACTGAGGTTGAGAGGGCGATTAAAGATACAAGTAAACACAAGGCCCCGGGTCCGGATGGGGTCCCCGCAGATCTCTACATCCAGTATCCGCAATTTTGGTCAAAAATACTAACCAATGTGTTTAATGCGATACCTGCAGCTGGTTTTCCTTCCTCCTGGTCTACCTCTATTATCGTGCCTATTTTCAAGAAAGGGAGTAGGGGGGACCCTGCCTGCTATAGACCAATCTCCCTGTTGGACTCTGCCGTTAAGATTCTGGGCAGAGTTATTTTGCAAAGAATGGGGGATTGGCTAGTGGAGAGCGGGACCCTATCGGATCTACAGTACGGTTTCAGAGCACATAGAGGGACCATGGACCAATGTTTAAACCTTCACCTTATTATTAGTAAATACACTGTGGCGAAGGGTGGGCTTCTTTATTTGGGATTTATGGACTTATCTTCTGCTTTCGACTTGGTAAATCGCTCAAAACTTTGGATTATTTTGCGAGACTTGGGTTTGGATAGCACCTTGGTTAATTTTTTGCACGACCTCCACCAAAATCTGTCCGCCTCGGTCAGGGTCACAAGGGAAGGAAGATGCACGGCGAAGTTTAGGTCAGGAAGAGGGGTCAGACAAGGCTGCATTCTGGCCCCTCTCCTCTTTACACTATATATTAATTCCTTGGGGAAATCTCTGAATTCAGCTACCTTGGACATACCGTATATGGGGGGCTACCTATTCCGGTACTGCTATACGCGGACGATGCCGTTCTTGTAGCTCGGACTGGTACGGGCCTGCAAAGATTATTAGATCATTTTGGTGGATTCATGGAAGCCTTGGACCTAAAGATCAACACTACTAAATCCCATGTTATGGTTACAGGCTCACGGAGGAAAAACATGAAGATTAGGGCCTTTAGCTGTAACAACTCTCCAATCTCGAGGGTACCCTTTTTCTGTTATTTAGGAGTCACTTTTGATGAGAAAGGAACTTGGGGTGCCCAACTAAAGTTAAAGGAGAATGGTGTAAGCAGATCTACCACAGCTCTTATGCATTTTGCTAAAAGATTGGGTTCGAGACCCATGGAAGCCATGACTCGTATTTATAGAGCCAAATGCGTGGCAATTGCATCATATGGGGCAGATATATGGGGCTACGTTTCAGCCCCAGGCATTCAAATCGTAGAAAACAATTTTATACGAGCCTTGTTATCACTCCCGAAATCATCCCCCACATATTCAATACATAACGAAACAGGCTTGGGTTATGTCACTGATCTCTTAAAAATGGCCCCACTGTTATGTTGGATTAAAACTTGGACAAATGAGGAGATTACATTGAACCACTGCATTCTCAAAGATTGCATGTCTCTGGACAAAGCAGATAGCATACCGTGGCTAGCGTATGTTAGAGCGGCATGCGCTAGGTTAGGACGCCCGGATATGTACTCTTTTCCACAGAACCTTAAAAAAGAAGATGTAAGGTGGGTCAAGCAGCACTTTCGAAATATGTTGGAAGCTGAGAGGGAAACGGTTGAGCTTTGTAAACCAATGGTAAGATCACTTTACCAACTTTCGTCGTCTTTGGCCATGGAACCTTATTTAAAATATGTTACTAAACCATATCATCGTTTTCTACTCATAAGGTTCAGGTTCAACCTGATACACCTTGTGCTTGGCTCGTATACAAAGTGGGGCATCCCAGAAGATTCCCCACCCTGCACCTGTGATTCTTTCTCTACACAGGATACTCTGCACCTAGTGATGCTTTGTGAACATTATTTGGTGGCCCGTAAAAAATTTCTTTTCCCCATCCTGAAAGACTTAAATTTTGCGCAGGTACGGCCGGCTCTATTATATTTACAGATGTTGAACTCGGTACCGGTCACATATGGCGTAGCGTGTTTTTTGGTAGCAGCCACTAGACAAAAGAAAATCAGTCTGCCCACAAAGATCAATCACCAAACCTGACATTTGCAAATATGGTACTCCTTATATCTCTGATACGTTTCTTTTATTTAGGATTTGCAATCACTTTTTAATCTGTTTTATTGAATTTTTAAACCTTGTTTTATGTATTTTGTACTGCTTTTATGGTTTTTAGTAACCGAATAAAGTTCTTTGACTAACTGACTGACTGAGAAGTAGTCGTATTGATTATATTTTTATATATCTCGAGAACTGGTCTTCTCTTATTGATATGGAGGTACGCCCTAGAAACTAAAGTGATCACAACCCTCTCTTGCTAAAGGTGTCAGTCTCAGGCTATGTAACAGCACAATCTCAAAACCCTGAAACGGTGACTACTGACGTTACTATGTGTAATGATATGAGGAGGGTCAAATGGACAAGGGTTGTAGAAAATGAAAGTTCACTTTCCCAGATGAAGGACGTAGTAGAGAGTACATTAGTCAACCTCCAAAGGTTTACTCCCCAGGTTGAACTGAACGCAAGTATAACCCAAGTTCATGAGGACATGTTTGGTAAGATTAGGAAATTTTTTATTAAACCCCGTAAAACCAGCAACAGCCCCCCCCCCAAAGCATGATCATTGGTATTTTATGGAATGTAGAGATGCGTATAAGAAACTGACCGAAGCTAAAGATCTGGGAAATATTCAAATTAAACAGAAGATGTAAAAACAAGCATTGGCAATAGGTCTCGCTTTTGGGACCTTATAAGTATTTAGTTATGCAGGACAATATCCTTGATGCAACAACATCAACTGTTGCATGGCTAAGCACTTATAAGGTCCCAAAGGCGAGACCTATTGGCTATGCCAATGCTTGCAATGCAATAGGTCTTGCATTTGCGAGAGTTTAAGCAATTAGCATTGCAAAAAACAATGCCTTTTATTTATCTCTTTTAAAAAACCAACACATAAATAAAAGGAATTGTCATTTACAATGCCAATAGCCCAAACTCTCGCAAATGCGAGACCTATTGCATTGCAAATGCCTTTTAATAAGTATTTTTGTTTACTGGATGTCCTTGCTTCTTGCTGCCTCACACCAAGAACACAGTCAGGGTGATGGGAGACATTGGCTTGCAAAGGGCTGGCAATAAAGGTACCAGTGGGTGAAGAGCAAACTCTGATCTGGGGCTCACTGCATTTGTAACCCACTACTACAGGCCTGAATTTGGAACTGGTTTCAAAGTCAGATGCATTATAAATAAAAAATTTATAAAGTTTATGGCTGCTTCCTCCTGTTTTTGATATTGCTCTGGAGGTTAGGGGAGGGGGGGTTACAGAAGGAAGATAAACAAAATTGCAGCTCTGCAGCTGTTGGAGACATTATAGTTGCCTTCGCTAGCTTCTTTGTAATATGCAGACTAATCACCCAAAACAGTTCAAAACAAAACACATTCAACATTGTCAAGATCCCTTAATGTGTTGTCAACTTTTACTGCTGAAGGGTAAAGAAACGTGTTTTTTTTCCTTTTTTTTAAACTTGTATTTTCCAGATTACCTCACTGACAACATAGTTCTCAGTTGACATTTATTTTGAAGGCATGCGGATTATACTTCAACTACTTTCTTCGTGTCACAATTCAAAATGTTTTATGCAGTTCAGTGCATTTCACAGATACCGCTAGTGGACCAGCATTGAGTGTGAGGTGATCGTCATTGCGAACTGACAGACCCTGGAGCTAAATATTCACTGACCAATTAAAAAAACAATTGTGGCTCAAAGCGATCCTCCAGTTTTGTAACGGGATTTAGATTAGACTGCATTTGTGCATTGTGTGTTTTTGATATTGTTGATTCAATGCACAACATTTATGGCACATAAAATGTTTTTTATCAAAATTTAAAAAAACGCTGAGTGCGATGCTTTTACTGTTTAGTTTGGTATATCAGATGATGTAGGGCATTGCTTATGTTCTTTGATATTAGTGTTAATATTGAGCTTTGCCTTTTGTTCCGATCTTGCCTCCACGCTGTACTCCTACTGCCAGCCCAGCCTGTCACTTATTTTTCAATCAGGAGATCCTTGTGTACCAATGACTACAAAAGCATAGAACATGCCAGCCCTAGCAACATTTCCGACCCTGCCTCCAGCTGTAACACACAGGAAACACTAGGCGACGTCAAAGGTGAAGTTTAGACTGCGCATATGCAAGGCAAAACAGCCCACCTCCCCCATTAAAGTCAGGCAGCTTGTTAATGACGCCATACATTTTGCAGTTTTATATATTGCGAATTAGACCTAAAGATATCGGAGCGCTTTAGGTGAGTACCAGCTTTAGTACACAATGGAAACATTCATGTTTTTGTAGGCACGAGTAAATACAATTGTTTTTTTTTTAAATCACATTATGTGGAGCCGACGCCGAGACTCGAACCTAGTACTCCAGGGCCAAAGTCGGTAACTCTGGTTGTTACGACATATTCTTAGTGGTAATAATACACCCACCCATCGCCACAGCATTTAGAAATGAGGACCCTATTGCCTTATGTAACGTGACGTTTGATTTTGTAACATGCTCACTTGTAATTTTTCTCCTTATGTATCCTTACTGCTCCTATTGTGAAGTGCTCTGACACCTTCGGGTAAAGTCCGCGCTATATAAAAACGCATTAAATAAATAAAATAAATAAGACCCTTTACGGGCGCTGTGCTGAAACGTGTAGCATGGCACCCGCCTGAGGTGACTTTGCAGACAAAGTCCCGAGGCGCATAAGTCACATTTGGTTGTGTAAAAACAAGCTTCAGAGTTTGTTCTGGTTTGGTGTGGGAACGTGATTGTGCCGAAAAGATCGTCAATCGTGTGAGAACTGTGCCTGAGGTTTCGGGTGTACGTAACTGCTCAAAGTGAAAGAAAGCATGGCTCCCATACTCAAACATTGCACGCATTGTGGCCCGTGAAGCGGGCGACATGGTAATAACAAGCAAGTGCGGGGAGGATGTGGGATGTGGTGTAGAGACAGCAGGGAGTACAGGGGCAGCAGTGAAGGGATGGGTAGGAGGGTTGAAGTAGCAACACGGAAACAATACAAAACAAGTTCAAAAAAGAAACAAGAGATAAAAAGCATTATAGGCAGCAGTACGCAGAGGGCGGGGAGAAAGATGTGGCTTTTACCACCAGGCCATGGAACGTGTAATATACTGCAACTGGTGGAACGGGCTCTACGGCTTTACCGTTACCTACTTCGAAGAGCAGCTAGAAGGCGCTATGGAACCGGTTGTGAGCAGTGCCTGCCCTGGCCCCTGCAAATCCGGGCCGAGCCGCAGCCTGAGGCGATGTGGTTCCCCACTTGTCGCAAACCGCGGAGAAGGACTCAACCAACCGGTGAGCTGGATTCGGTTCAACAAAAACAAGAAAGTGAAGCAAAGCCATGTCTGTGGCAATTCGGATACAGGTCTTAAATGTTAAGCATGGGCACCTGATGCCTGAGGGCTCGTGCAAACAAAACTTGCTCTACCGGCGTGAAAAGGTAAATGCCACAAGGAAGTGAGTTCCGCATTAGGGGAGTTTTCGTAAGGTGTGTATTGCTCGGCCCGAGTGGAGCAGGTGTGAAAAGATTGGCCGCACGCGCGCCTCGCGCTTGAAGTTTAAAAAAAAAAGAAAAACAAGCCCGGCGGAGCGTGGCGCGCGCGCGCTTGGGGGCGGGGGAGCGGACCCTTTGAAGTGCTCCCAAAAGGCGGATTGCATGGCGGCACGATGCGCGTGATTGTGCGCGTGATTGTGCGCGTGCTAGCCATGCAATCCGCTTTTTGGGAGCACTTTTGAAACCCATATTCTATAGTCTCGCTTTGCAATCGCTTACGCGATAGCAAGGCGAGACCTAAAAATACACAAGTTGTAGCAAAAAAGACCTGGGATGAGTCAAGATGGTTTGAACTCCTGGAGGCCAGCAAAGAGAAAAATATGGAAACATTCTGGCAGTTAGTAAAATAGGGTAGAGAAGGAATGGGCCCTGCACCCCTAAACCATGTTGCCCCAGATAATTGGGTTTCCTTTTTTGAGGAGCAATTTGCTGCTGGGGTGAATGACGCTGGTGATGACTTGTCTCAATTACCAAAACCAGATTTGACTCCATTTTTTACTAAAAGCAAGGTTGAAATTGCTTTGAATGCAGTACCAAGGGGTAGGGCCCCTGGCCCTGATGGCGTCCCAGCGGACTTGTTTATTTATGATAAAGACATGGCTACAGTATATCCAGCTGCTCGTGAATGCGATAGCTAGTGGAGCAAACATATCCGACTCATGGCGAGGAGCTGAAATATTACCTATCTATCAAAAGGGGGATCGATCAAGTCCCAGTATTTATAGGCCAATTAGTCTAATTGACTCCACTCAAAAAATCATGGCCAGGTTACTGTTAAATAGAATTCAGTCATGGATTGAAGAAAATAATATATTATCCTCCTTGCAGGGAGGTTTTAGGGCACATGGAAGTACCATCAATCAGGCCTTTCGTTTCATTTTAAATTACTGGCGTTTCATAATTTTAGCAGTTGGAACTATTTATGCCGCCTTTGTCGATTTAAAATCAGCATTCGACACAGTCCCACGTAACAAGCCCTGGACATGTTTGAAAGAACTAGGTATGCCTTTGGAGCTCTTATCGCTTGTAGCCAAATTACACAAGTTCAGTTTTGAGCAGGTTCAATGGGGTGCACAGGGTAATACTACTCCCAGGTTTTCAATTTTAAAAGGGGTACGTCAAGGGTGTGTTTTGGCCCCACTTTATTTTCTTTGTTTATAAATGGGGTTGTTAATTATTTTTCAGCACATCCTACTGATGCTCCTTCTTTAGCTGGCTCAAAGGTCCCAATACTTATGTTTGCTGACGATACCCTAATTATATCAAAAACTCAATCGAGGTTGCAGCAAGCGCTTTGTCGCTTTGTGGCCTCTTGCAGAGATCACGAATTAGTGGTGAATGTGGACAAAACCAAATTCATGGTTCTGCATAAGCACAAGGCAGTTAAGGGCAGGGTTCTCATGAATAGGGTTCCACTGGAACAAATGGATGTATTTACCTACCTGGGGATTACATTGGGTAGAAAGTTAGACTGGAAACCCCAGAGAGACCTATTGGCACTTAAGCACTCACAATTGGCAGGTGCACTACTTAACGAGCATAGACTTTCTCAGACTAAGCCGGTAGGCCCAGTCCTAAAGATTTACAACACAAAGGTCTTGGGGGCAGATTTATGTTCCCTGGCGCATCCCTGCAAATCAGCATGGATGCGCCAGGGAAGATGCGTCACGCAAGTTTGCCCTTGTGCCACCCCAGATGCGCCGCATTTACAATGCGGTGCATCGTGGCGCAAGGACAAGCAGATGCGTGACGCATCTGCCGGCGTAAGGTTGGCGCAGTGCTGAAGTTGTGTCGCAAGCGCGACGCAACTTCAGCACTGTTCCAACCTACCCTATCCCTAACATGGTGCGTCAAGCCTTACGCCTAATTCAAGCAGGCGCAGGGTTTTGACGAATCTGAGTTGGGAAAGTGACTCAGTGAAATCTTATAGATTTCACTGAGTCACTTTCAGGGGCGTTCCTGCGACGGAACGCCCCCCCCTGTGTCGAAACGCCCACATGAAACCTGACGCAGGTTTCACGTGGCGCAGGGCTTTACACCGTGACGCATCTCCATAGATGCGTCACGATGTAAATAGGGCGCAACGTGGCGCAGGGTTTACACCGCCGCTGCATCACAAAAGTGACGCAACAGCAGCGTAAAAGGAGCGCAAGTCCCACATAAATCTGCCCCTTGGTTTCTACTCTCTATGAAGCAGAACTCTGGAGTTTTGAGAAGGTTTCACCACTCACCTTAGCTCAGATTACATTTTTTGAGGAGCCTTTCTGACCTTTCTCAGAATACACCTCTTAAACCCTTATATTTTGATTTGGGATGCAACAGAATGGTAGAGGTTGCACAATTTAGACCTCTTGCTTTTTGGCGAAGATTATGGTCAACTCCGGAGTTGTTACATTATGCTAATGCGCTCAAAGATGTCAGAGATGCTGATTCGTCACATACGATTATCTGGCTGCAAAGATAGATGCTCCCTGGTGAATATGGGCATGACCCATTTATGGGAAGGTCCGGTTGGTAACATGTTTCCTTGCAAAAAAGCTTTTAAAGAGGCCTATTGGACCATGATTAAAGAGAATAACACGCAAACCATTAGAAACCATTTACTGACCAGTACGTTTTTGGAGTGCATGAAAGTGCAATGGTTCTATTCCACTGAACCAATCGGAGCTGGTGCCGAAAAGCAGAATTCACGTTTGCCAATAGGGAGGCAACCATGTGTCGTGGTTCTACTGCTGCAGCCAATTGGAATAAAGAGTACATAGTCAGCAGGAAACAAGTCATCTTAGCTCCTCCCTCTTCTGTGTGCATACTGTTGTGTCTAACAAAATACACATTACTAAACCCACTCACTGGAAAGTTTAAGTAAGGTCAATAAAAACAAGCATTGGCATAGCCAATAGGTCTCGCCTTTGGGAACTTATAAGTATTTAGCCATGCAACAGTTGATGTTGTTGCACCAAGGATATTGTGCTGGATAACTAAACACTTATAAGGTCCCAAAGGCGAGACCTATTGGCTATGCCAAAGCTTGTTTTTGTAGACGCTGTGAAATATAACGTGGCAATTTAGTCACGATAAGGAACCAGAGGGGAAGGTACCCATCTGGCTCCACATTTATTTCTCCTATTCTCTACTACTGCCTGTTATTGATAATCTCTTTCAGGAAGAAAATCAAACGGTGGTTTTCCTGAAAAAACGGTGGGCTGTGAGTACAATCCACTCATACAATCCCTGCATGCCTTAGCGCGCATGCTTGCCCTTTCTATTTGGTCCTCACAAAAGCCATTCTGACCCTGAGAGGCACTATTAGAAGATGGCTGAAACAAGTAGACCGCTTTGAGGATAAGTTGGATCCATTTAACATCCCACATATATATCCTCTATTATACATTTTGAACATTGACCAAGACTTCCTTCATTAAAATTGGTCTCCAGTTGACTGGAAGTCTTGAGCCAATTTTAAAAACTGCAATTTTCACTAATTAACACACCATCACTGTTCTCCCCTCAAAAAACAAACCCGCTCCGCTGTAATCAGGCGTCACAGCACACCCGAAGCATTTGGCGACCAGGGTGGGAACCCAATGATGAAGCATGTCGCCTACTAGGTAGGTGAGTGGAGGTTCTTTTAAAAAGAAAACATGGGTTCCTAGGCAGTACACCTAAAAAACATGAATGGGGTTTATAGGTATCGTAGCAAAGGAAACCAGAGACGGGTTCTCATTATTATTGTACATGGTATGTCCCTACACTAAAAGCTGTAAACATTCATGGTACATCCGTACATCACAAACTGTAGACGTTCATGGTACATCCTTCAAGCAGTAGACTTTCATAAAATGTCCCTACAATACAAGCTGTAGACGTTCATGGTCCGTTCCTACACACGTCTCTACACTACAAGCTGTGGATGTTCATGCTGTAGACATTCGTGTTATGTCCCTACATGTCAAGCAGTAAACATTTATGGTATGTCACTACACTTCAAACTGTCGACGTTCATTGTACATCCCTACACTACAAGCTGTAGACGTCCATCATACGTCACTACACCACAAGCTGTAGAAATCCATGTTACGTCCCTACAGTACAAGCTGCAGGGGTTTATGGTGTGCCCCTACACTACAAGCTGTAGCCTTTCATGGTGTGTTCCTACACCACAAGCTGTAGACGTCCATGGTACATCCCTACACTACGAGCTGTAGATGTCCATGGTACGTCCCTACACTATAAGCATGTCAGCATTGATGGTGTGTCCCTACACTACAATCTGTAGATGTTCATGGTGTGTCCCCACACTACAATCTGTAGACGTCCATGGTACGTCCCACCACCACAAGCTGTAGATAGACGCTCATGCTATATACCTACCTCACAAGCTGTAGACATCCATGGTACTTTTCTACACTACAAGCTGTAGGCGTTCATGCTATGTTACTACACTACCTCCATAACTTCTCGACCTGACAGACACTATCCAAGAATCTTCAATCTTTACATCACTTTCGGGTGAAATCAAAGCCCCCATGTTCAGCTTCCATGGATGGGGCCTCAAAGATGAAGAAATCAGAACAGCCAACCTCTCGACAGCCGTGTCCGGCCCAAAGTGACCGCTTCAAACCCTGTCTAATGAGACATTCATGAGACTAGAGAGGAAGAACCCTAAAGAGACATCTGAGAGCCAACATGTAAGCAAGCCGAGCTTGAGACGACACCATATGGCCTACTTCCTGTTTTGTTTCATTGATGTCTCATGACATGTAGTGATTGGTTGTGGAAGAGGTGTGGCGCCGCGGCCAGGTCGACTGAATTCAGAATCTGGTGATCACGGTTCGATCCCCGGCACCAGCGGCAGATTAGCCCAGCACCATGTGACTCTGGGCAATAGCTTGCTTAATCTTCCCGACGGCCCCCAGCGCCTAGAGACCCTTACGGGTGATTGTTCGTGCTTTACAAATGTGGATTATTATTATTATTATTATACGAGGCTGCTTCCTACTTCAATAAATAAATATATATATATATATATATATATATATATATATATATATATATTCACTGAAAAAACCATGGGTTTCACACACGTTATAGTTAGGAATTAGCATTTAAAAAACCTTTGAAATTCAGTGAAAAAACCATAGGTTTCACACACGTTATAGTTAGGAATTAGCATTTAAAAAACCTTAGAAATTCAGTGAAAAAACCATAGGTTTCACACATGTTATAGTTAGCTGGACATTTTACTCGTAAAAAACCAATGAAATTGCCCCGTTATAGTTAGTTCAGCTAACTATAACTCGCGCGCCCGCAATGCACTGCTGATGACGTCACATATTACATCACTCATGACATGGTCAGTGACATCACTCATGACATCACTGATGACATCTCAAATGACATCACTGATGACATCACTGATGACATCATCCAGTGAATGTGGGTTTTTCTGAAAATTAAATATGTTTTATATATGTATATCTCAAGGTCAATGGAAGAATAAATGGGTATATAAGTGTCTAAATGGATGATTTGTTTTTGAAAAATTGATTGTTTAACTGACTGATTAAGTGTATCATAGTGAATACATGTTTTAGTGAGTAATGTTTAAATATGTATATATCTGTATCAGTCTCTCACTTTGTGTATAAGTGGCTGCATGGGTTGGTGAGTAGATACATGGGTGTCTATACAGGTTATTAGTTGGTTTTTTGAGTATCAGTCTGAGTGTCTGCATGGTTCGGTGGGGGGTATTACGTAGTGCATAGGTGTATGAATGAGTGACTCACTGTTTGTATGTGTTGAACACAGCATGTGTGCAGGACTGTATGGGTGGATGAGTGTGTGCATGGATGTGTTATTGAGTGAATGACTGTCTCAATAGTGTCTTTATGAGTAACTACATATGTTTTAAACTAGTATATGTGACTATTGGTGTATATATGTGAGTATATGTGAGAGTGAGAGATTGAAAGAGTTCTTGTATGAATAAGTATGTGTTTCTATAAGTGATTGTTTAAAAGACTAAGTATGTGTAAGTTTCCGTAGAAGTAAGTGTGGTGGTGTGTGTATAACTGTATATGCAAGTAAATGTATGTTTGATTCTTTGTTAGCATGAGTGACTATGTGTGTGAGTAACTCTATGGATGAGTGGCATTGTGTAACAGGATGTATAGGTGTATGAGTACATATGATGAGTGAGTACATGTATGAGTGACTGAATTGGACTGTTGGTGAATGAGTGGATGTGTATGTGGATCTTAGAATTACTGAAAAGGTTGTTTTAACTGGTATTGGTATGTCCATTGTTTTGAACATTGTAGTTTCTATTTTTGAATGTGTGTGTCAAAGGTTATATTAGGGGAAGAGGAGGTCTGCCACTCTATCACAAGGATGATGTCATCAGTGATGTCATCAGTGATGTCATTTGAGATGTCATCAGTGATGTCATGAGTGATGTCACTGACCATGTCATGAGTGATGTAATATGTGACGTCATCAGCAGTGCATTGCGGGCGCGCGAGTTATAGTTAGCTGAACTAACTATAACGGGGCAATTTCATTGGTTTTTTACGAGTAAAATGTCCAGCTAACTATAACATGTGTGAAACCTATGGTTTTTTCACTGAATTTCTAAGGTTTTTTAAATGCTAATTCCTAACTATAACGTGTGTGAAACCTATGGTTTTTTCACTGAATTTCAAAGGTTTTTTAAATGCTAATTCCTAACTATAACGTGTGTGAAACCCATGGTTTTTTCAGTGAATTTGCAAGGTTTTTTAAATGCTAATTTTTTTTTTATTCTTCAATTTTTTCAAACATATTTTTTATTTAATTTTCTTACCTTTTATAAAGACTATGCTTTAATTTTTAAAATCCTTAAATATTTTTTTTTAATATATTTTTTAAAATAAACATGTAAAATTTATTTCCAGTTCTTTTTTTTTTTTTTTTTTTTTTTTTTTGGTACGCGTACCGTAAGCTCACGGTAAGCGTACGGTTTACGCAACGTCCGTAATCTATCTACGCTGCTTGCGTATAGTTACGCACTTTGCGTAGCCGCGCGGACTGCGCGTGGGACGCGTGCGCGCTTACGCCACACGCGCACGTTACGCGGAAGTGCCGGGGAGTGACTGTTATGCGCATGCGCGCAAGCGCGTGTCTTTTTTACGCGCACGCGTACTTTTTGCTGTAAGCGTACCGTAAGCGTACCGTAAGCGTACGGTAGGTCATGTGATCTTGAAACACAACTTTTGATTGGTTGAAACTACTTTCAGTTCTAGAACTCTCCTACACCACACCCATTCCCCTCATTTCTGCTTGTGATCCCTTGGGAGAAGGAGCTGGTTTGTCTTTGGGATACGATGGCAGAACAGCAGAGCTCTTCTGAGAGTGAGGCTAGCACTAGCAGCACTGTCTTGAGGCAGAGATCGAGGAAACAAAAGCCTTCTTATGTTTGGGATTATTTTACTTTTCCAGAAGGCCAGCAAAAGGTGAATGCACCCTTAGTTACTTGCAAGCTGTGTCAGCGTGTACTTTCTAGAGGTAATCCTAACAGGAAGTATTCCTTTGGGAATCACACCATGAAGAGACACCTCCAGGATGTACACAGAAGGACACATGGTCATCTTTTTGGAGGTAACTCTTCAGAAAGACGAGCCAGTACATCCACAGCAGCTCAGCCTGGACCATCACCTGCAGGGCTTACTCCTTCTTCTGCAGGTCAGGTGAGCCCTTCATCTGTGGGGGGAGAATCTCCTTTTGCTGGCCCTCTGGAAATGAACCCTCGATTTCGGAAGGTCGATATTCATTGCACATTTTGTAAAGATCTAATTTGCCATAGGGAGACCAGTGTTTCCCTAGTGAACAACAAAATAGATCAGCACATTTGTCGCTTTGAATAATTTTCCCATGCTTCCTTTCCTCTGTCCCTGCATGAACACAACGGTTCTTTTAAGAGCCAACCTTATCTTTAATCTTTTTTTCACATATGTTTTTAAAAACTTTTTTTTATTTTTTTTTACCGTACGCGTACGGTGCGCGTACTTTTTTTTTATTTTTTAAAAAAAACACTAAAAATCATTTATCACATTACATTGTCCTTGAGAGACTACAATTATTATTATTGACTTACCATACTCACTGAAAAAATATTTATTCATTTCTTTTTTTTAAAAATAGTTTTAAAAATGTTTGTAGTTTTCGAAAATTTTCTATATCTATCTGGAAAAAAAGAAAAAAGTATTAATATTTTTTAAACATTTTATAATACAGTACACATATTTACATTTTTTACCAAAAAATCTTTTTGCCTTATTTTTGCTGTTTTCAGAATATATTGCATTTCACTATAAATTGTGAAAGCAATTGCATTCATCATTTTACAGCGGGCAAAAAAAAATACCAATCACAAAGATTGTATTAAAAAAGCCCTGATTCTTTTTTTAATTAAACTTAACATTATAGAAATGCATAATATTGTAAAAAAATATCATCTAATACCAATACTTATTTCTTTAAAATACCGTCTGATATGTTTGTTTCAGAACTATAATCACAATATTATATCTCAAATAACTCCAAAATACATCTGATTTCATTTCCTTTAGGCCAAATAGTAATTTTAATTTTTTTTTTGGAATAAATTTCCAACGGAAATCCAATAAAATTCTAAAGTTTAATTTGTCCAGATCTCACCGATTCTCTGTAACATTTTGGTTCACGAAAATTTTTTGAATAATTTATTTAGTCCACAATAGAATTGGTTACTTTTCCACATGGCCAAATAGTAATTTTTTAAATCATTTTTGAAAAAATTTCCAATGGCAGTCCAATAACATTCCAAAATTTAAAATGTGCAGAAGTTACCGATAATCTCTAAATTATTGGTTTTTCAAAATTGCATTAAAAATTAAAAAAGTCCACATTACAATTGGTTATCTTTCCATTAGGCCAAATGATAATTTTAAAAATCTTTTTTTTACAAAATTGCAATGGTAATCCAGTAAAATGGTAAAATTATTTTGTCCAGATCTTGCCAAGTCTCTCTAAAATTTAGGTTTCAGGAAGATTAGATAGGAATTTGCTAAATCAAAAGGCAAACGTTGTTTGAAAATCAATTGGGAATCATTACACAGTGTCCAGCCTTTTTCACATTTTAGATAAACTGTGTAATGTCCAGAAGTAACAGTAGGTCCATCATGGAAAATTATTGCAACAGTTACAAAAGTTTTTCCTGAAATTGATAATTGCTGTCCTGTAAACTTCTTTATTAAAGTATCCAATTTTGAACCATCAGCTCTACATCGTTGCATCATTAAAATTACATACTGTCCGTATTCCTTTAAAATTAATGTTGAAAACATGTCAGAATTACACTCACCACATTTCATGCTATGATTAGCATCTTTAACTAATTTTGCAAAAGTGACTGTTTTACTCTCTGGCAATGTCAAATAAATAAACCTTTCATTATCAACAATAGAGCCACATATATTATAACAATTATCACAACTATGTTCCCATTTATAAGAGAGACCAAAAAAAATGTCAATGGGAACTCCTTCTTCTTCCACTACCTGAAGAAAATACATCAAAAATTCATGTGCATCTTGCTGTTCATTTTGAGAAAACTGTGTTCGTCCTGAACATACATCTAAAAGTTTTCTAATGTCAGTAGCACTTTCTATTTGAGTTTTATCTTTACTCAACTTTTGAAAAAGGAGACTCAGCTCTGAACAGAATCTTTTTCCCTGATTTACTATTATCTGCTCTTGCAAACTTTCCAGATAAAATGCAACATTCAGCACTACATTTGCGTAGCAGTTGACACCAGAGCTATTTTCAAAATGACATCCTACAACCTGTTCTTCATTTTCCTTTTTCTTTTTGCTTGCAATTACATCACTCCTCTTTTTTTTCCTCTTCTCTACATCTTCACTACAGATATTCTCATTTTTTCTTTTACGAGAAACTACACGTTTCTCCAACACAGGATACTGACCTAAATGAGGAGCATAGCTTCTTCTTAATCTATTATACTCCTTTACACAATTTGTATCAGCACTAACTTTTGATTCTTCAAAGTCTATCATGAATAAACCTGATAATGTTTTGACTCGTGACAAAGCAACATATGCCATACCTTCTTTGAACACAGTTGAACCAATGTTCACAAATGCACAATCTACAGTCAATCCTTGAGACTTGTGAATAGTTACAGCATATGCTAGAGAAAACGGAAACTGCTTCCTACGTACATATAAGTCTTTCACAAGCATAAAACGAACTGTACAACGACAAATATCTTTAACTTCATCTATCTGATCAAATTTTATTTTTAAACATTCAATTCCTTCTTTTTTCTGATAATTAATAAAACCCACAACTCTTCCCATCGCTCCATTAACTAAACCTTTCTCAACATCCAAATTTCTCCTTAAAAACACTCTACAGTTCATGCAAACATATAGATTTTTTTCTAATCCAGCTGTTTTGGAGATGTTCTTCTCTAGTGAGTCCAATTTATTTTTCAGTTTGCCTGTTACTGTGACAGTAATTCTTCCATCCTCAATTTTGTCCACTGCTTCCAATTTCCTGATCTCTTCCTTTTCCAATTTCAAAAGCTCCTCATTGAATATTGAGCATTCACGTAGAGTAGGCATTAAGCAGATGACACTTTTGTTTTCTGCAATGTTCTTGTATATCTTCTCTGCAACTATTTCTTCCTTTGGAAATAAATTATGTAGCAGCCGAGTCTGTAATGCTTTTTTGCCAGCTTCTGTGAGTAGTCCAATCCTGATATCTTTCAGAATACTTCCATATTCTTCATCGTTTGCTTGCCTCATATTAGTTGTAAGTTCCTTGTACTCAAAGAAGGACCAAATATTTGTATTACCGATGCTTCCCAATGACTTCTTCGTGTCTTCATGTGTCACAGTATTAAATACTGGTTGTCCTTTAACTGGAGTAAGTTGCAAAAGATCTCCAAAAACTATGACGTGTTTTCCACCAAATAACACGTCATAGTCTGTCTTCAAAATTTGCTGCATTCTTAAATGCACAAAGGCAAGCATTAAGTTTGATACCATGCTCACCTCATCAATAATGAGAACTTGCATCTTCTTCAATACTCGTGAAACTTCCAAGGATGCTTCTCCAGTTAGCTTGTTGAATTGTATTTTGTTCTCATGCTCCACTGGTAACATTAGCAAACGATGTAAGGTGATTCCTTTTATGTTATATGCTGCTAACCCAGTTGGAGCAGTAACCACACAAGACAAAGTAGAATCCGTTTTTTGCTTTAGGTAGCTTCTGATGACTTTAATTAGGAAACTTTTTCCAGTGCCAGCTTGTCCGCTTACATACATCCTGATTGGATGAAATGATGTGCATGAGCACTCTTTTTTTACATGTAGAAATCCGTGATCAATTTTGTTTTTGATCTCTTCATAAATTTGTTGCTGCTCTTGATTCAGTTGTCTTTCCAAATTTTCTAAGTCTATAAATTCTTCTTGAGCTTGATTCATAGCTGTTTCCACTTCATTCATGGCTATTGATGCTTCATTTTCAACGATTGGTTGTCCTAGAGGATCTTGACTGTGTGTTCCTGAACTTTGGCTGTCCTGAGAACTGTCTCTAGCTATTTCTGCTGCAATTGTAGTTTCCTGTTCAATTTCTTCATTTAACATTTGCAGATAAGTTGTGAATGTATTGCATTGTATGCTGTCTTTGCAAGCATTAAATGAATCCTCATAGCTTTGAAATTCTCCCAGTAGTTCATCCTCTGTACGCCATGGTATAAACAACTGTAAAAGAGCCAAGTAGTAAAATTCTTTCTTGTCGGTAGTGTCGCAACTCAGCTTCCGGTGATTTATCAAACTTCCTTTGGTTTGCTTCACCAAACATCCTTCTTCACCAACAACTTTATATTTTCCATTATTAATGTCTTCTGCAGCTTTCCGTGAATAAATGTAGTTCTGCAACACTTCATAGAGACACATGTTCTCCAGATGATGACTTCTCTTGGGATAATATGTGTCCAACATGTTTGTTTTCAATATATCTGTACTTTCTGGGTCATTCTCGGCCAAATATTCAATTTCTCCAACAGATTTCAGTACCCGATTTCTCATTGCTGCAAGGCCTAAACTTGCCCAAATTATTCTTCTTGACTTCGAGTAGAGACTTGCAGAAGATAACCTATCTGAACATTCGTAGGATCCAATTTCTCGATGCGATAACATCTTCAAACTGAAACTGTACAGCTTCTTACTGACAGTCTTCTCGTGAGAAATCTCTTCCCACATTTCCTTCAATTCTGTTTTTTCTGATTTCGTAATGTAAGACGTTACATATCGTGCAACAGCAATGGAATTGTCAGCTACATACTGTATATCCATGTTAGCGTTCCACATGGATAAAATGACTGGGTTGTAGTCATTTATATTTTTTGATTCTTCTTTTCTTTTAAGGTTGTAGGTATTCTTAGGTGATTTTCTTGTGATAGTATGTCTCACAGCTGACATAAAACTGTTTACTCTTCCATTTGAAAGAACAGGTCTAGGAAATCCAAATCGACATTTAGTGTAGTATTTTTCTTTGCTCTTGTATTTCCGTCGACAGTATTTTCCACACCGATGACTTTGGAAACGTAAAACTTGCTCCTTTAACTTGTTCTCTTCTGTGCTTTTTGGTATACCACATGTTGCATATTCTTCAATGTAAGATAACACTGCTTCATCAGTATCTGTTCCAAACTTTGGGGCATCCTTGATCCACAACAGCATATGAATATGAGGAGCACCTCTTGCCTGGTACTCTTTTCTCCAAAAGAAATCCACTACTTCTCCAAGGGGTGGATTTTTTTTATTGCAGATGAAGGACATCATAGCCTCAAATCTATGATTGAAATATCTGCAAACATTAACCGGATCCAATGAGCACAGTTCTCCTGCTGTCTTGTATTCGATGTTTTTAATGTTTGAATTGGCCTCTCGTAGAAAATCCAGTAAATCATCCCAAGCGTACTCGGCACAGCTTAGGGTAAGGAACCATGTTGGTGTTCCTAAATTGCGTAACATGCATTTTAGTTCACCATGGCGTCGGTACCAATATTCATTTGTCCCACGCTGACAAGCCATCAGATTGATCAGTTGTGTTTCCAAATGATCATCTCGGTGCTGCACTTTCTCCATAAAATCCTTAGCAGACACATTTTGTAAATGTACTCCACTTTTTAAAATGTGATTTACTGCATAAGACAGTGCAGACAAGTCGCTTTCAAATAAAAGATGGAACAAATAAGGAATACTTTGTCGAAATCTGGGATCTTCAGCATATAGTCTTGTAGTCCGATACTCTGAAGCTGGAATCTGTTCTGGACGTTCATCGTATCGTCCTCCTTTTCCCGTAGGAAACAGCTGGGGAAAACATCGAGCTTCCAAGCTCTCCTCCCATACACTCACGGGAGTTCCTTTTGCTTTCTTCATCTGAAAGAGATCAATATTGTCTCCCATAACTTCTTTCGAATGAAGAGGATGTATGCTAAAATGTTCATAAATTTCTTCTTCCTTTGTCTTGTCCACTTTTTCAATTTGTCCAGTTGGTGTTTCTGTGTCTTCTTGAAAATCTTCGTCTTCTTCTTCTTCTTCTATATAAATTGATTCATACCATTTGTTATTTTTTTTCAAATACAAATTTGCTCTTTGTACTTTCCGCACATCTACCAGCTCCTGCCAAATCTTCTTATTCTTTGTAGGTACACCATTAACCAGAATAATTAATGGTTCAGTTTCCAAAGTATCCGCATCAATAGTTTCCATATTTTTTTTCAAATCCAAGGGCAAATACACCACTCTACCTTTTAAACCTCTCAGTAAATCTGAAGGAGGTAATTTACCAGTTTTGGGCTCCATACGTACTATGGTCTGGAACGGATGAACACATTGAATGAGTATAGACTCATATGTATTTAATTCAGAAAGTTCAGCAGGAATACCATCCAATTCTAAATTATTATGTACAGCTCTGGTCGGCATTCTATTTTCCTCTAACTTGTTGTAACAGTATTTACAAATACGCTGATCTTCACCCAATTCAAAACAATTTTCAAGAAATATATATGTGGCAAAATCCATCCACTTATAATTATCTTCATTTTCACTCTTTCTGTAGAGATCAACATTCCTAGTTTGTTTTCTATAATGAGTTCTGCGGCAACAAATACAAGTAACATTTGGTCTTTCATTAGAGACTATTGCAAATTTTGTTATGTGATCATTAAATGTCTTACTTACAGAAGGTTCTACATTCTCTTCCACTTCTTCCTCATTTACTGTGTCCTTCTCTGCACTGTTTTGTTCAGGACCAAAGTAACAAAACTGAATTTCATCAACAACCTTCTCTACATCTGATACCGTTCCTCGGAACAGAGCCCTATTCAATTCATTTAACTTTATTGCTGGACTTTTGGCAAAATACAACCGTCTCACAAACTTTCTCATTTCAGTATGATGAACAGCCAGCATCCTAAAATGATGGAAAACACTATTGCACACTTTTCTAGATAGACAAGCCAGAGAATGACCCTGCAAACCAGTATTCTCTCTCACTCTGCATGGATCCAGACTTTGAAGCACCTTAATCTTCTGTTTTACACTTTTTTTACTATATTCTCTTAGAAACTCTCGAAATCTGTCAATAGATTCCTGACGCACAGTGCAAATACTACTACAATTCCAAGTGTACACTGGGGCTTTAGGACGTCTCCCCATTGCCTCATCTGCCATCACTTGTACCTCATCTCTTGGAACCATTATCTCCTTCTCCATTATGCAACCATTTTTTACTTCGTATGAACGACCTCTGGTGTCAACTGCATGCAGCAAACTATTACTTTGAAAATAGCTCTCTTCATTAAAAAAAGGTTCACTACTTGAACTATGCATCCACTTTCCTAAAAACACTTTACAAAAGTTTGTTCTGTTCACTACTCTTTTGCTTTTGCTTTGTGATTTCAGTACATTAACCATTTTATCTAATGTACGCATCCTATTCAAAATTAATATGAATAGTTTCCTTTTTAATTCTAATGCTTTTGCTGCAATGGCTTCAATTTCTTTTTTTCTCTTGTAATATTTTGCCTTTTGCTTATATTTCTTCACATCCTTTATCAAATTGGACATAACTCTTCTCTGAAACATTTTTCTACGTATCTCTTTAAACGCTGTTTTTCTGTTTATGTAAAACTTTTCAGTTGCAGAAGGTATATTTGCATTAACTAAATTCTCAATTTTTTTGCTGTTCTCTTCGTTTTGTTACATTCTTCCCAGGACAGACATTTTGTACATTTTTCTTTGTTTTGAATATTTTTTTAAGAAATTGTTTTTTCTGCTTACCAGAAGATTTTTTCTTTTTCCCAACAGGAGCATCTTCTACTAACTTTGGTCCTCCAGTTGTCTTCAAATATAGTTTTTTTTTTAGCGTTTTTTGAACTCGAGATTTTGTAGGCATCTTAAATTTTGTTCACTGTTCTTCAGCAATACCTGAAAAAAACTAAAAAAAAATCCTTTATTGTATTTAAATATATTACTACATTTCTTTTCACAATAGTCACAAAACTAAATTTCTTTGCCAATTTGAATGCACACAAACTGCTCTTTTTTTTGGGCAAGTGAAAATCTCTTTTACAAACTGTCACATTATGAAACCACTTTTCAGATTTTTTAAAAAGCCCATGTCCAGAGTGCTACACTCCAGCAAGGGCAACCAGCCTTAGTGAAGCTCAATGTATTTGCATTACAGACTGAAACCTGAAAACCCCACTCGCTTCTAATTACTGTGCATGACTATACACGGCAAGCACATGGGTGTGTGCTAAGACTCTGCTTCTTCCCCCAAAAATTCACTCCCCCTTTCCATCTAATGCAACTGTGAAATCACCAGAGCAAGACGCAATAAATCTCTGCCTATAATTCCTCTATGCACACAGAGTCATGTTTTCACATTAGTCCCAAAACGAAATTTCTTTGCCATTTTGAAAGCACACTTACTGCTCTTTTTTTTTCGGGCCAAGTGAAAATCACTTTTTACAATTGGAAATCACTTTTACAGACTGACACATTATAAAACCACTTTTTTTGATTTATTTAAATGCACATGTCCAAGCTGGTTTTTCAGACCACCACCATGTGTATTCTCTGTGACTGCCTACACTCCAGCAAGGGCAACCAGCCTTAGTGATGCTGAATGTATTTGCATTACAGACTTAAACCTGAAAACCCCACTCGCTTCTAAATACTGTGCATGACTATACATGGCAAGCACATGGGTGTGTGCTAAGACTCTGCTTCTTCCCCCAAAAATTCGCTCCCCCTTTCCATCTAATGCAACTGTGAAATCACCAGAGCAAGACGCAATAAATCTCTGCCTATAATTCTTCTATGCACACAGAGTCATGTTTTCACATTAGTCCCAAAACGAAATTTCTTTGCCAATTTGAAAGCACACTTACTGCTCTTTTTTTTTCGGGCCAAGTGAAAATCACTTTTTACAATTGGAAATCACTTTTACAGACTGACACATTATGAAACCACTTTTTTTGATTTATTTAAATGCACATGTCCAAGCTGTTTTTTCAGACCACCACCATGTGTATTCTCTGTGACTGCCTACACTCCAGCAAGGGCAACCAGCCTTAGTGATGCTGAATGTATTTGCATTACAGACTTAAACCTGAAAACCCCACTCGCTTCTAAATACTGTGCATGACTATACATGGCAAGGACATGGGTGTGTGCTAAGACTCTGCTTCTTCCCCCAAAAATTCGCTCCCCCTTTCCATCTAATGCAACTGTGAAATCACCAGAGCAAGACGCAATAAATCTCTGCCTATAATTCCTCTATGCACACAGAGTCATGTTTTCACATTAGTCCCAAAACGAAATTTCTTTGCCATTTTTAAAGCACACTTACTGCTCTTTTTTTTTTCGGGGCAAGTGAAAATCACTTTTACAGACTGACACATTATGAAACCTTTTTTTTTAATTTATTTAATTGCACATGTCCAAGCTGTTTTTTCAGACCACCACCATGTGTATTCTCTGTGACTGCCTACACTCCAGCAAGGGCAACCAGCCTTAGTGATGCTGAATGTATTTGCATTACAGACTTAAACCTGAAAACCCCACTCGCTTCTAAATACTGTGCATGACTATACATGGCAAGCACATGGGTGTGTGCTAAGACTCTGCTTCTTCCCCCAAAAATTCGCCCCCCTTTCCATCTAATGCAACTGTGAAATCACCAGAGCAAGACGCAATAAATCTCTGCCTATAATTCCTCTATGCACACAGAGTCATGTTTTCACATTAGTCCCAAAACGAAATTTCTTTGCCATTTTGAAAGCACACTTACTGCTCTTTTTTTTTCGGGCCAAGTGAAAATCACTTTTTACAATTGGAAATCACTTTTACAGACTGACACATTATGAAACCACTTTTTTTGATTTATTTAAATGCACATGTCCAAGCTGTTTTTTTAGACCACCACCATGTGTATTCTCTGTGACTGCCTACACTCCAGCAAGGGCAACCAGCCTTAGTGATGCTGAATGTATTTGCATTACAGACTTAAACCTGAAAACCCCACTCGCTTCTAAATACTGTGCATGACTATACATGGCAAGCACATGAGTGTGTGCTAAGACTCTGCTTCTTCCCCCAAAAATTCGCTCCCCCTTTCCATCTAATGCAACTGTGAAATCACCAGAGCAAGACGCAATAAATCTCTGCCTATAATTCCTCTATGCACACAGAGTCATGTTTTCACATTAGTCCCAAAACAAAATTTCTTTGCCATTTTTAAAGCACACTTACTGCTCTTTTTTTTTTCAGGGCAAGTGAAAATCACTTTTACAGACTGACACATTATGAAACCTTTTTTTTAAATTTATTTAATTGCACTTGTCCAAGCTGTTTTTTTCAGACCACCACCATGTCTATTCGCGGTGACTGCCTACACTCCAGCAAGGGCAACCAGCCTTAGTGATGCTGAATGTATTTGCATTACAGACTTAAACCTGAAAACCCCACTCGCTTCTAAATACTGTGCATGACTATACATGGCAAGCACATGGGTGTGTGCTAAGACTCTGCTTCTTCCCCCAAAAATTCGCTCCCCCTTTCCATCTAATGCAACTGTGAAATCACCAGAGCAAGACGCAATAAATCTCTGCCTATAATTCCTCTATGCACACAGAGTCATTTTTTCACATTAGTCCCAAAACGAAATTTCTTTGCCATTTTGAAAGCACACTTACTGCTCTTTTTTTTTCGGGCCAAGTGAAAATCACTTTTTACAATTGGAAATCACTTTTACAGACTGACACATTATAAAACCACTTTTTTTGATTTATTTAAATGCACATGTCCAAGCTGTTTTTTCAGACCACCACCATGTGCATTCTCTGTGACTGCCTACACTCCACCAAGGGCAACCAGCCTTAGTGATGCTGAATGTATTTGCATTACAGACTTAAACCTGAAAACCCCACTCGCTTCTAAATACTGTGCATGACTATACATGGCAAGCACATGGGTGTGTGCTAAGACTCTGCTTCTTCCCCCAAAAATTCGCTCCCCCTTTCCATCTAATGCAACTGTGAAATCACCAGAGCAAGACGCAATAAATCTCTGCCTATAATTCTTCTATGCACACAGAGTCATGTTTTCACATTAGTCCCAAAACGAAATTTCTTTGCCAATTTGAAAGCACACTTACTGCTCTTTTTTTTTTCGGGGCAAGTGTAAATCACTTTTACAGACTGACACATTATGAAACCACCATGTGTAACTACAACAAAAACAATTCCCATTTCTATTATTCATTTCTTAAGTTACCACATACATCCCCTCTCAAACTGTAAACTCACCTTTAAAATTAGTTAGTTGTGAAAGAAATGTGACACTCAAACAGCAGATTATCAGAGCCAGGATCTCTGTTGTGTTCACCTCTCTCCTCTCAGCAGAACCAGATAATGGCAAACTTTCCCTCTATTTTTCCACACATATACATGTAAGTTTCAAATCTCAGTGCTTCCCCCTTTTTTTCAAATGTAATAACACATTTCTATTGGTTGAAAACCAACCCTTTTCCAAAAGTACCCTTCCCCCAACTTGACTTCTGCCTAGTACCCTTCCCCCAACTTGACTTCTGCCTGCTACCATAGCAACAGCTCATGGAACACTGCTGTGTAGAGTTAGGTCAGAAGTTCGACACACAATGTTTCAATTCCACAGAGCAAGAGTGCTTGACTTTTCAAACCTTACAGCAAATCCATAGTACTGTTCTTTGGTTACACATTTTTTTGTACCAATACAAAACATGCTTCTATTAATTTACACATACAGCCTAGTTTTTATTCTAGAATGGTATGAAACAGCCAATCAGTTCTTTTTGTTTTGAAAAAAATATGTATGCCTCCATTTCCAAACTGTCTTTCTTTTCATATTGCCATTCTACTGAAAGACACCTCCTGAGTGCATCCAGTTCTCCTTTGAAGATGTTCACAGTGTGGATTGTAGGGCACAGCTATGTCTTCTGGAGTGAAAAGTTTGCAGAGAAAACAGGTATGGTGAGAGACCTTGCTTTGCCAAATGTAGACATTAAATGGATTGGTCAGAGAGGGTTAAAGTGGCACCAATTGATGCCATTGGTGAAATCCTTCATTCAAATCCAACACCCTGACCTCATAATAGTGCACTGTGGTGGCAATGACCTAGGCACTTTGACTGGGGTAGGTCTGGAAATGCTTATGAAGGACACCTTTGCACAACTGTTTACACTTTTCCCTAAAACTGCCTTTGTGTTTTCCAACATATGCCAAAGGCAAAAATGGAACTGGTCCAATCATTTCTGTCCGCAGATTGACAAAGCAAGAAAGCACGTCAACAAATCTGTTTCTGCTTTCCTCCGTGACTATGGTATGGGTGCCATTTACCACAACAACTTGCGTTATGACATGCAAGACATTTATAGAGGAGATGGTGTGCACTTCAATGATGAAGGGAACAGAGTCTTCCTCTTGAACCTTAGACTCTGCATCGGTACTTACTTGTAGGTACCACTAAAAAAATGACTTCATAAACACAACAGCTCTTTTTAGAGCTCCCTAATTTCTAAACTCTTAAATCTGCTTTTCATTTATTTATTTTTTTTTTTTTACCGTACGCTTACCGTAAGCTTACGGTACGCGTACCCCGTGATTTTTTTTAAAATCAATAACTGTTTTTTTTTGTACTTTTCTGTCCTTCTTTGACCCCCTTACAAATGTTAGGGGGTCTGTAACTCTCCTCATTGCCCCCTTTCCTTGTTTTCTCTGTTTTTTTTCTGAGTGAAACACACAAAATGGCGGCCGCCGCTTCCTGGTTTCGGCCGATTCGAATGTTTACTATGATCTATGGGCCAATCAGAATCTCCTTCGCGCACGCCATGTTTCTTCCGTACGCTTACCGTAAGCTTACCGTACGCGTACCCCGTGATTTTTTTTAAAAATCAATAAATGTTTGTTTTGTACTTTACAGTCCTTCTTTGACCCCCTCACAAATGTAAGGGGGTCTGTAACTCTCCTCATTGCCCCCTTTTCTTGTTTTCACTCTTTTTTTTTCAGAGTGAAACACAGAAAATGGCGGCCGCCGCTTCCTGGTTTCTGCCGATTCGAATGTTTACTAAGATCTAAGAGCCAATCAGAATCGCGCTCGCGCACGCCACCGTACGCTTACCGTAAGCGTACGGTAAGCGTACCGTAAGCGGGCTCAGATATATATATTGATTTAAAGGCTATTTTCTCAGAATCTACTGAACAGATTTACACCAAACCTACAAAAGGCACTTCCTTGACCTAGGGACTACCTCTCTGCCAAATTTTGAGTAATTCTGTTCAGCCGTTCGGGCTGTAGCTCGTTCTAAAGGTCCTATGGAAAAATGCATGGGAAAAATGCGTTTTGGGACCCCCCTTTTATCTCAGCCCCCGCTTGACGGATCCCCCCGAGACTTTCAGGGTAGGAGCGGAGCATAGCGCCCCACCTATTTTGAAAATTTCGCGAGGACTCGTCGACCAGCGCCAAAGTTATTCAAAATAGAATGTTGAGGTTTTCCTATGGAAACGTGGTCCTAACTATAACTACCTACTGGCGACCACCAGTAGGTAATATATATATATATATATATATATATATATATATATATATATATATATATATATATATATATGTCCCAAATTTCAAAAGTATGGTATGCTCTCAGTAATACAGGCACAGCAACTTCGTAAAGCAGGTCGGAGTCTTTATTACACAACGCGTTTCGGCGAAAGCCTTGATCACGTGTAACATCAGACACAAACACTCGTGAATAAATAAAGTTAGATGTTAGAAAAGAGGTGGCATGGTGTCATGGAAGTAAAGAGAGGACTGAGCGATGGTTAATGGGATAGCCTAACATGGTTGCCATATTGGAGAGGCAAAGTAATCACCATAAGCACACATAATACATGACTGAATAGCGTTCCTATCAGTATTGCACATAGTGTTTCCCATAGTAATGTTCCCACAGATAAATATTTAGCATCACATGTTACGTGGATCTCAAGGTACGATTGCCTGGTCAAATTTCAAACCATAATCGTCAAGTGACTGCGCATGAAATAAGCATTTGACAAAAAAGCATATTGCATCATATACATAGTGCAAGAGATCAATCTGCAATCGGGCCATATAGCTGAAAGATAGTACGCTAATGAAACAGGTCAAGGTGTAGTGAGATACATAGTGTAAAAGGTCGCGAAGATAATGCAATTCGTTCTAAAGACTGTTATCACTAAAATGGGGGAACAGGTCAGATTCCAATTCAGTAATTGTCACAAATGAGGCCTCAGTACCAGTTACGGCGTCCATATCAGTGGTATCCAAACATAGTGTTACTTCTGAGTCATATCAAAGTTCAATGACACTGAGCAATGCCTTGAATCCAAGTCTCATCTAAACCAAAGCCAAAATACTATGCAGAAAATATCATGCAAAAAATACCATATCCCAGTGCACGAGGGTGTGAATGTAGAACAGGAACGGAGGAAAGGGTAGGATGCCCGTGTTGGTGTGTGCCAATGTGGGGGCTCCTTCCTTCACTCCTGTATAAAAACATACAAAATATTCACATTAGAATCTAATGTATGTAAAAAACTACAACCTAGATGGAGGACAGAAAAACAGTTTAGTAAAATTAAATTAGCATAATGCAGGCAGTTACGAAGATTCAGTAATACGTACAGAACCCTTGATCAGCAAACCTAAATGCAAAAACAAAAAACATGCAATCCAGATTACTGGGACCTCATTGCTCGAAGGAAAGGGGGTTATTTCTTCAAATGTATGGACAGTTCTTCATCTAAGTTCAGCCCCCTCGGACTCTTGGTAAGGAATTCAATGATATATCTTGGTTCACGTTGTCTCAAAGTCAGCACTCTATCCCCCCCTCGGGGATTCCTGGGGATTTGCTCCAAAATCATATAGGACAAATCCGCAACATTGGCAAAATGACGCTCATTAAAGTGCCGAGCAACCGGGTATTTAGGATCATTGTTGGAAATGGCTCTGAGATGTTCTAATATCCTTTTCTTAGCTGGGCAGATTGTACTTCCTATATACCACAGTTTGCAAGTACATTCAATCACATATATTACAAAATTGGAGCTGCAGGTGAGGAATTGCGTAAGTTTTTTGCTAATCCCATTGTACTCAACGGTATTCTTAAATTTACTGTGTCGGCACGCCTTGCAGTACCCACAAGGGTAAAAACCCAGCAAACCATGTCCATCATTAGTGGGGTGTTGAGTTATGTCATGTTTCACTACCATATCACGGATGTTTTTATCTCTCCTGTAAGTGATAGTTGGACGGTCATGTAGTGTATTTCCCAGGATGTTATCAGCTTTCAAGATACTCCAATGTTTGGTAAGTATGTGTCTGATTTTCTGTGCCTCGGAGTTAAAAGTTAAGATTATCCGTGTCCCTGCCATATCATTGTCCTGCTCGGCCAAAGGTTTGTCTTTCAAAGTGTCACTGCGTTGTACAGCATTGACTCGTTCTATTGCCTTCTTAAGAACCCAGCTGGGATAGCCCCTGCTTAGAAATCTGTTGGTGATAATTTCTTGTTCATGACAGAAAGATTCAAGGTTGTTGCAATTCCTTTTAGCCCTCAGCAGTTCCCCATAGGGGATGCTCCATTTGAGAGCTTCCGGGTGACTGCTGAGGGCATGTAGGATGCTGTTGCCTGCTGTCTCCTTGCGAAATAGAGAGGTACAAAGTTTATCCTCCCTGATTTCCAAGCGGACGTCAAGGTATTCAGCACAGCTGGCATGTATGGTTCCAGACAAAGAAATATTGTATCTATTGGTGTTGAGTTTCACCAAAAACGCTTCAGCTTCCTCCTGGTGTCCGCTCCAGATGATAAATAAATCATCTATATAGCGTAGCCATATGATGACTTGCTGAAAATCCTTCTGCAGGGTGGTACTTGCAAAGATCTCTTGCTCCCAGTATCCCATGAAGAGATTGGCGAAACTGGGAGCAAAGCAAGAACCCATCGCAGTACCTTGAACCTGCCTATAGAGGGCGCCATTGAAAGAAAAGAAGTTGTTCTTAAGGCAGAAATCAGTCATCTCCATTAACATCTGACTATGCTCACGATATTTGAGAGGTCTATGCTTCAAAAAATATTCACATGCTTCAAGCCCTTGTGTATGGTCAATG
Organism: Triturus cristatus; assembly: GCF_964204655.1. Lineage (NCBI taxonomy): Eukaryota > Metazoa > Chordata > Amphibia > Caudata > Salamandridae > Triturus > Triturus cristatus. The sequence goes on from NC_140591.1 coordinate 936,981, forward strand.
ATCGTGTATAGTGATTTAACATCTAGTACCATAAACAGGTAGTCAGATTTCCACTCCAGATTTTCTATCTTAGAAAGAAAATCCTTCATAGTATTTTGGCTTTGGTTTAGATGAGACTTGGATTCAAGGCATTGCTCAGTGTCATTGAACTTTGATATGACTCAGAAGTAACACTATGTTTGGATACCACTGATATGGACGCCGTAACTGGTACTGAGGCCTCATTTGTGACAATTACTGAATTGGAATCTGACCTGTTCCCCCATTTTAGTGATAACAGTCTTTAGAACGAATTGCATTATCTTCGCGACCTTTTACACTATGTATCTCACTACACCTTGACCTGTTTCATTAGCGTACTATCTTTCAGCTATATGGCCCGATTGCAGATTGATCTCTTGCACTATGTATATGATGCAATATGCTTTTTTGTCAAATGCTTATTTCATGCTCAGTCACTTGACGATTATGGTTTGAAATTTGACCAGGCAATCGTACCTTGAGATCCACGTAACATGTGATGCTAAATATTTATCTGTGGGAACATTACTATGGGAAACACTATGTGCAATACTGATAGGAACGCTATTCAGTCATGTATTATGTGTGCTTATGGTGATTACTTTGCCTCTCCAATATGGCGACCATGTTAGGCTATCCCATTAACCATCGCTCAGTCCTCTCTTTACTTCCATGACACCATGCCACCTCTTTTCTCACATCTAACTTTATTTATTCACGAGTGTTTGTGTCTGATGTTACACGTGATCAAGGCTTTCGCCGAAACGCGTTGTGTAATAAAGACTCCGACCTGCTTTACGAAGTTGCTGTGCCTGTATTACTGAGAGCATACCATACTTTAGAAATTTGGGACATTGATTGCACCGGTGAGCTTCGCCGGCATGTATGCCACCCTCCATGCGTCCCAGCACCCCAGAAGAAGCGACTTTTATTTTTGGATATATATATATATATTACCTACTGGCGGTCGCCAGTAGGTAGTTATAGTTAGGACCCCTTTTCCATAGGAAAACCTCAACATTCTATTTTGAATAACTTTGGCGCCGGTCGACGAATCCTCGCGAATTTTTCAAAATAGGTGGGGCGCTACGCTCCGCTCCTACCTTGAAAGTCTCGGGGGGATTCGTCAAGCGGGGGCTGAGATAAAAGGGGGGTCCCAAAACGCGTTTTTCCCATGCATTTTTCCATAGGACCTTTAGACACAGCTACAGCCCGAACGGCTGAACAGAATTACTTGAAATTTGGCAGAGAGGTAGTCCTCAGGTCAAGGAAGTGCCTTTTGTAGGTTTGGTGTAAATCTGTTCAGTAGATCCTGAGAAAATAGCCTTTAAATCAATATATATATCTGTGGCAGCTTACGGTGCGCTTACCGTGCGCTTACGGTAAGCTTACCGTACGCGTACGGTGCCGTGCGCGAGCGCGATTCTGATTGGCTGTTAGATCATAGTAAACATTCGAATCGGTCGAAACCAGGAAGCGGCGGCCGCCATTTTCTCACTCGCACTGTCAGGGGGGTGAATAAAAAAGGTGGATAATGTGAAAAGGGGGCAGGCTCGACAGTTCCTGACCCCCTAGCCTTGGTCAGGGGGTCCCAGAAGGACCCTCAAGGGCAAAAATGAAATTTATTTTTTTTTCGAAAAATCGCCGTATGCGCGTAGCGTACGCGCACGGTGTAATCTGCGAAATTCCGCGAAATTCGCGGAATTACGCGTACCGTGCGCGCACGGCAAAAAAAAATTTGCAAAAAGGAAAGCTTAAAAAACAATAAAAAAAATTGTGAGGTAAGGTTGGCTCTTATAAGAGCCGTTGGGTTCATACAGGGATAGAGGAAAGAAAGAATGGGAATATTATGAGCGTCTACAAACATGCTGGTCTATCTTATTGTTAATAAGGGGAAGACTGACCTCCCCAAAAACAATAAGACCACCACATTTTGTACACCTCATTTCAACACTCGCAAATCGAGGGTTGATGTCCAAAGGAAAAGAAGAAGGTGATGCTCCAACAACAGAGGAAGGGCTCAGCTGAGCTGCCGATGATGTACTCGGCTGAGCATCTGAGGCTGGGCTCTGGTGACTTACTGAAGAGTTTTCTCCAGTATGTCGAGCAAAGGTCCTTGGGTGTCTGTCCTGAAGGTGTCTCTTCATAGAGTGATTTCCAAAGGAATATTTCTTCCTTGGATTTCCTCTTGATAAAACACGATCACAAAGTATGCAAGTGACCAATTGAGCATTCACCTTTTTCTCCCCCTCTGGAAAAGTGAAATACTCCCATACAAAAGAAGTCTTTTGTTTCCTCCTTCTCTGGATCATGGTGGTGCTGCTGGCCTCACTCTCAGAAGAGGTCTGCTGTTCTGCCATTGTATCCCAATGTCAATCCAGCTCCTGCTCCTAGAGAATCACAAGCAGAAATGAGGGGAATGGGTGTGGTGTGGGAAGAATCTGGAACTGAAAGTAGTTTCAACCAATGAAAAGTGTTCTTTCAAGCAGTAATGAGGGGAATGGGTGTGGTGTGGGAAGTTTCTGGAAGTGAAAGTAATTTCAACCAATAAAAAGTGATCTTTGTAAGTCACATGACCTGCCGTGCGCGCACGTGACGCTTACGGTGCGCTTACGCAGCGCTTACGTCACTTTCGCGCATGCGCATTACACGCCCCTGCGTAACCGCGACGTTGCTTCCGGGTATACGCGTACAGCACGCACGTATCACGTATCGCGCATGCGCATTACACGCCCCTGCGTAACCGCGACGTTGCTTCCGGGTATACGCGTACGGCACGCACGTATCACGTATGGCGCATGCGCATTACACGCCCCTGCGTAACCGCGACGTTGCTTCCGGGTATACGCGTACGGCACGCACGTATCACGTAGGCGCGCTGCACTAATGACGTCCAGAGCGCATAGCGTCAGCTTACCGTACGCGTATCCTACAAGCGCGTAGCGTCAGCTTACCGTACGCGCACGGAAAAAAATGCAAAAAAAACCTTTCCATAATGCAGGATATAGTACATAAATTATTATATAAAAAGGCTTACAAAAAATGACATAAAAAAAATTTGCATTTAAAAAACCATACAAATTAAATGAATTTGGGAATCAGACACATTATAGTTAGAAATTACCATTTTAAAAATCTTGCAAAGACACTGGAAAAACCATAGGTATCAAACATATTATAGTTAGGAATTAGCATTTAAAAAACCTTGCAAATTCACTGAAAAAACCATAGGTTTCACACATGTTATAGTTAGGAATTAGCATTTAAAAAACCTTGCAAATTCACTGAAAAAACCATAGGTTTCACACATGTTATAGTTAGCGGAAATTTTACTGATAAAAAACCAGTGAAATTGCCCCGTTATAGTTAGTGCTGGCAACTATAACTCACGCGACCGCAATCTTCTGCTGATGACATATGTGTCTTTATGAAAAAAAAATATTTGTAATATCTGTATAGCTAAAAATGTATGGAAGAAGACATGGGCAAATAAGTGTCTAAATAAACTATTAGCATCAGCAGAGGATTGCGGTCGCGTGAGTTATAGTTGCCAGCACTAACTATAACGGGGCAATTTCACTGGTTTTTTATCAGTAAAATTTCCGCTAACTATAACATGTGTGAAACCTATGGTTTTTTCAGTGAATATATATATATTCAGTGAAAAAACCATAGGTTTCACACACGTTATAGTTAGGAATTAGCATTTAAAAAACCTTAGAAATTCAGTGAAAAAACCATAGGTTTCACACATGTTATAGTTAGCTGGACATTTTACTCGTAAAAAACCAATGAAATTGCCCCGTTATAGTTAGTTCAGCTAACTATAACTCGCGCGCCCGCAATGCACTGCTGATGACGTCACATATTACATCACTCATGACATGGTCAGTGACATCACTCATGACATCACTGATGACATCTCAAATGACATCACTGATGACATCACTGATGACATCATCCAGTGAATGTGTGTTTTTCTGAAAATTAAATATGTTTTATATATGTATATCTCAAGGTCGATGGAAGAATAAATGGGTATATAAGTGTCTAAATGGATGATTTGTTTTTGAAAAATTGATTGTGTAACTGACTGATTAAGTGTATCTCTCACTTTGTGTATAAGTGGCTGCATGGGTTGGTGAGTAGCTACATGGGTGTCTATATAGGTTATTAGTTGTTTTTTTGAGTATCAGTCTGAGTGTCTGCATGGTACGGTGGGGGGTATTACGTAGTGCATAGATGCATGAATGAGTGACTCACTGTTTGTATGTGTTGAAGACAGCATGTGTGCAGGACTGTATGGGTGGATGAGTGTGTGTATGGGTGTGTTAGTGAGTGAATGACTGTCTCAATAGTGTCTTCAGGAGTAACTACATATGTTTTAAACTAGTATATGTGAGTATTGGTGTATATATGTGAGTATATATGAGAGGGAGAGATTGAAAGAGTTCCTGTATGAATAAGTATGTGTTTCTATAAGTGATTGTTTAAAAGACTAAGTATGTGTAAGTTTCCGTAGAAGTAAGTATGGTGGTGTGTGTATTACTGTATATGCAAGTAAATGTATGTTTTATTCTTTTTTAGCATGAGTGACTACGTGTGTGAGTAACTTTATGGATGAGTGGCATTGTGTAACAGGATGTATAGATGTATGAGTACATATGATGAGTGAGTACATGTATGAGTGACTGTGTAGGACTGTTGGTGAATGAGTGGATGTGTATGTGGATCTTTGAATTACTGAAGAGGTTGTTGTAACTGGTATTGGTATGTCCATTGTTTTGAAATTTTTAGTCTCTATTTTTGAATGTGTGTATCAAAGCTTATATTAAGGTGAGAGGAGGTCTGCCACTCTATCACAAGGATGATGTCATCAGTGATGTCATCAGTGATGTCATTTGAGATGTCATCAGTGATGTCATGAGTGATGTCACTGACCATGTCATGAGTGATGTAATATGTGACGTCATCAGCAGTGCATTGCGGGCGCGCGAGTTATAGTTAGCTGAACTAACTATAACGGGGCAATTTCATTGGTTTTTTACGAGTAAAATGTCCAGCTAACTATAACATGTGTGAAACCTATGGTTTTTTCACTGAATTTCTAAGGTTTTTTAAATGCTAATTCCTAACTATAACGTGTGTGAAACCTATGGTTTTTTCACTGAATTTCTAAGGTTTTTTAAATGCTAATTCCTAACTATAACGTGTGTGAAACCTATGGTTTTTTCAGTGAATTTCTAAGGTTTTTTAAATGCTAATTCCTAACTATAACGTGTGTGAAACCCATGTTTTTTTCAGTGAATTTGCAAGTTTTTTAAATGCTATTTTTTTTTTTTTTTCTTCATTTTTTTCAAACATATTTTTAATTTAATTTTTTACCTTTTATAAAGACTATGCTTAATTTTTTAAAATCATTAAATATTTATTTTATATAAATTTTTTAAAATAAACAAGTAAAATTTATTTCTAGATTATTTTTTTTTTTTTTTTTTTTTTTTATAGTACGCGTACCGTAAGCTCACGGTAAGCGTACGGTTTACGCAACGTCCGTAATCTATCTACGCTGCTTGCGTATAGTTACGTACTTTGCGTAGCGCGCGTACTGCGCGTGGGACGCGTGCGCGCTTACGCGACACGCGCACGTTACGCGGAAGTGCCGGGAAATGACTGTTATGCGCATGCGCGCAAGCGCGTGTCTTTTTTACGCGCACGCGTACTTTTTGCCGTAAGCGTACCGTAAGCGTACCGTAAGCGTACGGTTGGTCATGTGATCATGAAACACAACTTTTGATTGGTTGAAACTACTTTCAGTTCTAGAACTCTCCTACACCACACCCATTCCCCTCATTTCTGCTTGTGATCCCTTGGGAGAAGGAGCTGGTTTGTCTTTGGGATACGATGGCAGAACAGCAGAGCTCTTCTGAGAGTGAGGCTAGCACCAGCAGCACTGTCTTGAGGCAGAGAGCGAGGAAAGTAAAGCCTTCTTATGTTTGGGATTATTTTACTTTTCCAGAAGGCCAGCAAAAGGTGAATGCACCCTTAGTTACTTGCAAGCTGTGTCAGCGTGTACTTTCTAGAGGTAATCCTGACAGGAAGTATTCCTTTGGGAATCACACCATGATGAGGCACCTCAAGGATGTACACAAAAGGACACATGCTCAACTTTTTGGAGGTAACTCTTCAGAAAGACGAGCCAGTACATCCACAGCAGCTCAGCCTGGACCATCACCTGCAGAGCTTACTCCTTCTTCTGCAACTCAGGTGAGCCCTTCATCTGTGGGGGGAGAATCTCCTTTTGCTGGCCCTCTGGAAATGAACCCTCGATTTCGGAAGGTTGATATTCATTGCACATTTTGTAAAGCTCTAATTTGTTATAGGGAGACCAGTGTTTCCCTAGTGAATAACAAAATAGATCAGCACATTTGTAGCTTTGAATGATTTTCCCATGGTTCCTTTCCTCTGTCCCTGCATGAACACAACGGTTCTTTTAAGAGCCAACCTTATCTTTCATCTTTTTTTTACATTTTTTTTAAAAAACTTTTTTTTTTTTTTTTACCGTACGCGTACGGTAAGCGTACCTTTTTTTTTATTTTTTAAAAAAAACACTAAAAATCATTTTTCACATTACAAGGTCCTTGAGAGACTACAATTATTACTATTGACTTACCATACTCACTGAAAAAAATATTTATTCATTTGTTTTTTTACACTTTGAAATCACTTTTACAGACTGACACATTCTGAAACCTTTTTTTTAAATTTATTTAAATGCACATGTCCAAGCTGTTTTTTTTTCAGACCACCACCGTGTGTATTCTCTGTGACTGCCTACACTCCAGCAGGGGCAACCAGCCTTAGTGATGCTGAATGTATTTGCATTACAGACTTAAACCTGAAAACCCCACTCGCTTCTAATTACTGTGCATGACTATACATGGCAAGCACATGGGTGTGTGCTAAGCCTCTGCTTCTTCCCCCAAAAATTCGCTCCTCTTTTCCATCTACTGCAACTGTGAAATCACCAGAGCAAGACGCAATAAATTTCTGCCTATAATTCTTCTATGCACACAGAGTCATGTTTTCACATTAGTGCCAAAACGAAATTTCTTTGCCAATTTGAAAGCACACTTACTGCTCTTTTTTTTTTCGGGGCAAGTGTAAATCACTTTTACAGACTGACACATTATGAATCCACCATGTGTAACTACAACAAAAACAATTCCCATTTCTATTATTCATTTCTTAAATTACCACATACATCCCCTCTCAAACTGTAAACTCACCTTTAAAATTAGTTAGTTGTGAAAGAAATGTGTCACTCAAACAGCAGATTATCAGAGCCAGGATCTCTGTTCTCTACACCTCTCTCCTCTCAGCAGAACCAGATAATGGCAAACTTTCCCTCTATTTTTCCACACATATACATGTAAGTTTCAAATCTCAGTGCTTCCCCCTTTTTTTCAAATGTAATGACACATTTCTATTGGTTGAAAACCAACCCTTTTCCAAAAGTACCCTGCCCCCAACTTGACTTCTGCCTAGTACCCTTCCCCCAACTTGACTTCTGCCTGCTACCATAGCAACAGCTCATGGAACACTGCTGTGTGCAGTTAGGTCAGAAGTTCGACACACAATGTTTCAATTCCACAGAGCAAGAGTGCTTGACTTTTCAATCCTAACTGCAAATCCATAGTACTGTTCTTTGGTTACACATTTTTTTGTACCAATACAAAACATGCTTCTATTAATTTTCACATACAGCCTAGTTTTTTTTCTAGAATGGTATGAAACAGCCAATCAGTTCTTTTTGTTTTGTAAAAAATATGTATGCCTCCATTTCCAAACTGTCTTTCTTTTCATATTGCCATTCTACTGAAAGACACCTCCTGAGTGCATCCAGTTCTCCTTTGAAGATGTTCACAGTGTGGATTGTAGGGCACAGCTATGTCTTCTGGAGTGAAAAGTTTGCAGAGAAAACAGATATGGTGAGAGACCTTGCTTTGCCAAATGTAGACATTAAATGGATTGGTCAGAGAGGGTTAAAGTGGCACCAATTGATGCCATTGGTGAAATCCTTCATGCAAATCCAACACCCTGACCTCATAATAGTGCACTGTGGTGGCAATGACCTAGGCACTTTGACTGGGGTAGGTCTGGAAATGCTTATGAAGGACACCTTTGCACAACTGTTTACACTTTTCCCTAAAACTGCCTTTGTGTTTTCCAACATATGCCAAAGGCAAAAATGGAACTGGTCCAATCATTTCTGTCCACAGATTGACAAAGCAAGAAAGCACGTCAACAAATCTGTTTCTGCTTTCCTCCGTGACTATGGTATGGGTGCCATTTACCACAACAACTTGCGTTACGACATGCAAGACATTTATAGAGGAGATGGTGTGCACTTCAATGATGAAGGGAACAGAGTCTTCCTCTTGAACCTTAGACTCTGCATCGGTACTTACTTGTAGGTACCACTAAAAAAATGACTCCATAAACACAACAGCTCTTTTTAGAGCTCCCTAATTTCTAAACTCTTAAATCTGATTTTCATTTATTTATTTTTATTTTTTTTACCGTACGCTTACCGTGAGCTTACCGTACGCGTACCCCGTGATTTTTTTTAAAATCAATAAATGTTTTTTTTGTACTTTTCTGTCCTTCTTTGACCCCCTTACAATTGTTAGGGGGTCTGTAACTCTCCTCATTGCCCCCTTTCCTTGTTTTCACTCTTTTTTTTCAGAGTGAAATACACAAAATGGCGGCCGCCGCTTCCTGGTTTCGGCCGATTCGAATGTTTACTAAGATCTAAGAGCCAATCAGAATCGCGCTCGCGCACGCCACCGTACGCTTACCGTAAGCGTACGGTAAGCGTACCGTAAGCTGGCTCAGATATATATATTGATTTAAAGGCTATTTTCTCAAAATCTACTGAACTGATTTACACCAAACCTACAAAAGGCACTTCCTTGACCTACGGACTACCTCTCTGCCAAATTTCTAGTAATTCTGTTCAGCCGTTCGGGCTGTAGGTCGTTCTAAAGGTCCTATGGAAAAATGCATGGGAAAAACGCGTTTTGGGACCCCCCTTTTATCTCAGCCCCCGCTTGACGGATCCCCCCGAGACTTTCAGGGTAGGAGCGGACCGTAGCGCCCCACCTATTTTGAGAAATTCGCGAGGATTCGTCGACCGGCGCCAAAGTTATTCAAAATAGAATGTTGAGGTTTTCCTATGGAAACGTGGTCCTAACTATAACTACCTACTGGCGACCGCCAGTAGGTAATACACACACACACACACACACACACACCCCACACCCACACACACACACATATGTATCTATCCCCCATTTTCACCTGCACTGTCCCAACCCACTGAGCTATTCTAAGTCTCACTGTGGGCCTGCGCTGGACTCTGTTTCCCCCTCCCTTCAGTTCATGCGGTCTCTCTGCTGTAGCTTCAGTCCCACACTCACCCCTCCCTTCAGTTCACACTGTGTCTCTCTCTGCTGCTTCAGTCCCACACTCACTCCTCCCTTTTCCTGTTTTCCTTCCGTGTCAATCCTCAGTACTCTGCACATGTGTTCACAATCACCACACAGATGCCCTGTAGCGCCCCCCCCTCCCAACCCTTGGCCTCAGTCATCACTGCAGGCCAGTGGCGGCTGGTGATATTTGAAAGTGGTGAGCGTGACATTATTGTTGTTCTGCACTGCGGTGAGCAAGCGTAGTGAGCGAGCTCGAACAACCTACAAGAGGTTTGGGGGGTTCTCCCCCCAAGAAAAGTTTGAAAAAAGAGTGGACAAACAGTGCATTTTAAAACAAATTTGAGGAAGCAGGAAGGTTAATAAAGCAATTAGTGCTGGGCCTAATAAGCATAGATCGGTCACTGCACCTCTCCTCCCCTCACTTCACACAGCTTTGCTCTTGTTGCGTGAAAGAGTACAGCACCATTTCAACAAGTCTGACAGCCAATACTATTGGTGCTAGGAAATGTGGATACCTCACAATCTGAACCAGCAACCATTGTACACCAGCCAAAGCATACAAGCTACAATCAATGGCCAACCTGCAGCATGCATTAGTAAAGAATTAGCATGTAATATCAAAAAAAAGTCAACTTTAAATACAAAGGCAGCTCTCTGGTGCATACTGGAGGTACCTGGTGGGCTAGTTGGCCCCCAGGGACCCTCAGGATTGAGGAAGAATTGATTCCCCAACTTAAACCGCGCCACAGGGTGTGTTTAAAGACATGTCAGTTCAGGCCACGCCTCCTTCCTTCACCACTGTGCAAACGCGCCCCGTGGCGCGTTTTAAGTTGGGGGATTAACTCTCTTTTAATACTGAGGGTCCCTAAGGGCCAACTAGCCCAACAGGTATCTCCAGTGTGCGCCAGGGAGCTGCGTTGCAGACAGGTGTTCAGAGGCCACGCCCCTTTTTACACCTCTCTGGAACGCAGCTCTGTGGCGCTTACTGGAGATACCTAGTGGGGTAGTTTGACCCTAGGGACCCTTAGGATTCAAGGGGACTTAATCTCTCAATTTAGAACAGCCACAGGGCGGGTTTACACAGTGGTAAAGGGAGGGGACGGGGCCTGAGGTGACGTGTGCAAACACGCCCTGTGGCGCGTCTTAAGTTGGGGAAATAATTCCCCTTCAATCCTGAGGGCCCATGGGGGCCAACTAGTCCACCAGGTGCTTCCAGTAAGTAGCACTGTGCTGCGTTGCAGAGAGGTGGTCCAGGCCGTTCCCATTTTCTCTGCAAAGCAGCTCTGTGGTGCCAACTAGAGATACCTGATGGGCTAGTTGTACCCAAGGGACACTCAGGATTCAAGGGGACTTTATCCCACAAATTAAAACAGCCATAGGGCGTGTTTGCACACGTCAGCTCAGCCCCCCCCCCCCCTTCACCAGTGTGCAAACGCGCCCTGTGGCGTGTTTTAAGAGGTAGTTTTAATCCCCCTGCCCTATTATATACTAGGGGCTTACAGAGGAGGTCATGCTAATAACAGGGGTACCCCAACGCATAGTGTTCCCTAGTGTATGTAGGTGTTTTAACTGTATTCTAAGTGTCTTTTAGCATAGCGCTGGCTCTAGGACTGAGTCAGTTACCACCAGTACCCATCTGAAAAAGTTGAGGGTACAGGATGATTTTGCATCAAAGACTCTTTCTCCTCCTCTGTTTGTTCTTTCTGCACGTCTTCCTTCTTCCGGCACTTTTCTTTGTCTTTGAGGACTTCTGTAGCTTCTTTCTGCATTTCTTTTTCTTCTTTCTGTGTGTTTTTTCTTCTTTCTTCACATGTCCTATTTCTGTAGGCATAGTTAGAAATTAGCATTTAAAAAACCTTAGAAATTCACTTAAAAAACCATAGGTTTCAGGCACGTTATAGTTAGGAATTAGCATTTAAAAAACCTTAGAAATTCACAGAAAAAAACATAGGTTTCAGGGGTGTTATAGTTAGCTGGACATTTCACTCATACAAAACCATAGAAATTCCCCCGTTATAGTTAGTTCAGCTAACTATAACACGCGCCACCGCAATGCACTGCTGATGACGTCACATATTACATCACTCATGACATGGTCAGTGACATTACTGATGACATCACTGATTACATCATCCATGTGATAATTTGCTGCATCTTCTCACACCCTAACATAACCTTTGATACACCCACTCTAAATTACAGACTGCTATTCTCAAAACCATAGACACTCCAACACCAATAACTACATACCCACTCACTGATTCTTAGGTTTACACACCCATCCACTCACTCACCCGTACAGTCACTCATACTTATGGTCACTCAATACAGGACTATCATATGCACTCATACACCTATATAGACACTCACACACCGCCACTCATCCACAGAGGTACTCACACACCTACTCAGTCATGCAAATAATTAATCACACTGCTATTTACTCACCTATACAGTTATACACACACCAGCTCAATTACTCATACAAATACTAGCACATTCTTACGCTCTTATACAATCAATGATACAAGCACACACTCATCCATACAGCCACTCTCACAATCACACACTCTCACTTATAGCCATTTATGTACTCCAACACACATATAAACAGCCTTTCACATATGTAGCTACTCACACATGTACCACTGAAATATACATTCACTCACTAACACAACCATGCACACACTCACCCACCCATACAGTCCATCACAGATGCCCTCTCGAAACCATGCACCCAGTGAATCACCCAGTCACACATCTATGCACAGAGTCACACACACCCCACTCACACAAACACTCAGGCACCCATACAGATACTCAGACAACCAATCCATAAACCATATGGACACTCATGTAGCTATTTGCAAACCCATGAAGCCGCTTACACACCAACAGACAGACGGATACAGACATTCACACAGTTTAGTCACTAACCCATGCATTCAGTAAGATACGTTTAATCACTCACTTATAGAGTCAATCACGCACCAACAAAATCATCCATTTGAGGAAATTCAAATACGGCCCCATCTTTCCTAGTAACACCATTACGCTGTTGCCCTCACTCAGGCACCTTCAACCTTCGTAGCGTTTCTTTCCCATTCTATACTGTTGCACATATTACATGACCTTTCCTGTTTCCCTGAGCTAAGTCCATTCTGAGACCCGGCTCGAAGCAACTAATCCCCCAGATAACCATCTATTGACCCTTGGTGACCGTTCTCGGCCTCTCCAGTTGTTTTACGAATCACCATCTTCAACACCCAAACACGTCCTGTCGTAAATTAATTTAACCAAGGAATGGCTATGCTGCCTGACCTATAGGGTCGGGTAGAGAACACGACCTTAGGGAAGGAATTTCTATTACCCATTATCCTGTATCTTGTACAAAGAATGTTTTTTTGTGGATGATTTGTATTTTTATTGCACATTGTGGGGGTTGTTGCTTTAGGGGATTCAAGTGCTACAAAAGACTGTGGGCCATGGATTGAAGTGGCAGTCTCCTGAGAACCTACCACTGATGTACTTCTAGGACAACTGTACCTAGCTGCAGCTAATAAATTGAAGTTTCTATGCCAGACAGAGTGTTCCGTGTCTCTGTAATTTGGAAGGCGAACTCAGAAGATTTCAGGCGTACCCTGCGCCGCCAGGCTTAATGAGCCCGGTTCTTCAATTGGTGCCCTCTGTGAGGCCGCTTCAGAGGTCGTGGGTCCAGCCCGAGGATCGTGAGGAGCCCTGCAAGGAAATTCCGGAGGACGCGCACCACGTGATCGACCCCTGCATGTCGTAAGTGGACCGAAGGTTTTTTACCATGTGGATTCTCCCTTCCAACGGCTGAAAAGACCTGCTGCCCTGACTGCGGCCACGCTTTGGCTCCCTTGGTAATTTGTATCGCGAGACATCAGACGGACCTCTGTTGGCGTACGAAAATATCTGGTTAAGTTAAGTATAGTGGCCACTCCTTTGTCTTTGTTTTGTCTTTGTTCGACTTTTGCAAAAGCCGAAACCGAGGGGTGAGTGCAGTTTTTGTACTATAAAGTGACTAATTAACTCCTTGAAGTTTGTAAAGAAACTATTGTGGTAGCAATGCCTGGTTTCAGTAAGTTTGGAAGATGGTATTGTTGTAATCGCGATAGGGCTTCCCGACTGGAGGACTCTTGTCCAATTCCTCCGGCCGGAACTCGCACTTATGAAGTATATTCTAAACATGGTATTGGCCCCATAGCTTTTAATGAGGCATGGGTTCGCTATACTAGGAAAGATGGTGTTTTACGATGGCCACAGAACGGCAGTTTGGAGCTCAATATTTTAGATAATTTGGAGAACACTTTGTTTAAGCGAAAAGCCCGGCCGGCTATGTTTGACTCTTTTCGCCTATGGCGTAAGGAGGCCAAACAGAAAGAAATAAAACAAGCTAAAACAGATAGGAGGGATATGTCTATTTTACAAGCTGCGCAACAGTTTAAAAATAATGAAACCGATCATGCGATTGAGGTCTCAGATAGGCAACATCGTATGGCGGTAGATAAATGTTATCCAGTGTTGCTAACTTTCCCTACGGAGAAAAATGTGGGCCCTGAGAAGGATCCTTTAATGTCCCATCTGTTAAGATTACCCCGCCCTATGCGCAGGGAGCTAATGTACCTTTTGGATTACCGCCTGCCCCCGGAGCGAATGCACCTTTATTATTAGCACCTGCCCCGCCTGTTCCGCCTGTTGTCCCACCTGTCGCTCCTCAATCGGTTCCTGCACCCCCACCACAGCTTTCTCCGGTATTACCGAGCTCTCTCTTACCTTCGGCTCCCTTCGTAAATGTTACTCCCTCTTCTGCCCCGCCTAATATTCTGTCTCCTGTCCTAATGACGAATTCTCCCTCCGCTCGGAGGCGAATGATCGATACCGTTTCTGGCCTTTTGTCCCCTCTCTTTGGGACATTTCAAATGACCCCTGTTCCTCCTCGTAGACAAACTCGTAGTCAGCTCCCAGGTCCGGAGGAACGGGAAGTGCTAGATCTTCAAGCCCGAAGGTGGATCACGAATGGCCCCCAGTATAGTGTGCAAGATATTATGGTCACCTTTCAGCAGTGGGAGGCACCAACGCAGAGATATGTTTTTGATACTATGTGTAACATTTTAAGTCAAGAGTGGGAGGATATGGGATTGGGACGAGCCCCTCAGGGCCTGCTCGATGTACAGGCCGAGTTTGATAAAGGGCTGATTGTGGGCGCAGAGGTTGAGGACGCGGTAGGAATGCTTGCCACTTTTAGAATGATGCTTGCCTGCCGGTCCTTTCCAAACCGCGATTCCTCCGTCAGGCGAAAATTAAAACACTATTCCATGAGAGAGGTTCCCCCAGTGTGGAGAGAGGAGGTCGCAGCTCAGGGTGGTAATCCTCTTATACCTGCTCACTTTCAACGTGTGTGGGTACACGTTCCGTGGAAACGATCTGAGGTATTGGCCCTTAAACAGTCGTTACCGGACCCCCGTAAAAATCCTGCTGGGTACTACAAAGTGTTGTCCCAAACTGTCGATGCATGTATTATGAATTTGGCCGATATAGACATGCTAATGGGTAATGTGGTCCCACAACCGTTATGGGCTAGGATTCGGAAGGAGGACCATGTGAGGGAACTGGGGGGTGATTGGGCTGCCATACTCGCCGCAGACAGACTCCAAGTGGGTGGTGCCAAACCTGAGGCTCTAATTACAGAACTCCCAGCTAGGATCATTGCCTTACTGAAAACTATGATGCCACCTCTGCGAGTTAATTGGGATAAGTTAGCAGCTTGTAAGCAGAAAGCGGATGAAAACGTCTCTGATTTCTTCACTCGTTTCGAGGAGACGTTCATCGATCATAGTGGTCAGGATATGAGCACGGAAGGTGGCCAACGGTTGTTTGTAGACAAATTTGTGTCAAATTTGGTTCCGGAAATATCTAATAAATTGAAGAATTCCGAAAGTGCGTGGGCGGTCTCCTCTTCGGCCCAGATAATGGCTACTGCCCAGTATTATGAAAATAGGGATAAAGAGGAAAGAGAGAAACTTGATAAAAAGACCAAACAGTTGAAAACAAAAGTTCTTTTGCAACAAGCTTATCCTCCTCGCCCTGCCCAACGTGAATATGAGCCGTCTTCACAATTCCAGAGACAGTTGCAGAGGTCTGGGCCTTTCATTCCCCGACCCCCACTGGGCCAAAATCAATGCGCTTACTGTAAAGAAGAAGGCCATTTAAAGTATAATTGCCCGGTTTTGTTACACGCACGAGCGGTTTACCCGCGTCACGAGGCCAGGGTGGTTATCAGTCAGCACCAAGACGTAGAGGACGAGGTACGCCACCTAATAACCAACGTTCCATGCCCCCTGGAAACTCCACAAATTATTTTGATCAGCAAAATGTTCAGTCTACCAACTATTACAACAGTGATTACTATACTGAGGATGAGAGTCAGAATTCCCAACCTAGCTAGGACAGCCATGGACAAAGTAAGGGAGTAGTATCAGTTCCAGTGGACCAAAGCGGGCCTAATGTTGATATGGAAGCACTAGGTGTTACAGAGCCATTCCTATTAGACACTTGTGCAACAAAGAGCTCTATGATTCACGCTAAACTCCCTGGGGCACCTTTGTCTGGCTGTACAAATGTTTCTGTAGGTTTTTCTGGCGCCCCAGTTCAAAACCCAGTTTCGTGCCCTTTGCCCATTTCAATAGGTCCTTACAAATTGGAGGCCCCGCTCCTTTTAACAACTGGTTGTGGTGAAAATTTGTTGGGCTTGGATTTATTGAAGAGATTGAATGCGACATTACACTGTTCCCCTTCTGGTGTACGTCTTACCTTAGTTAAGAAATTGACCTCACCGATGTACTTGTCTAAAGATCAGCTTCCCCCTGAATTACAATCTCTTCCAGCCACCCTCTGGGCCACCGGCCCCAATGATGTGGGCCTCCTGCGGATTCCTCCCTACATTGTAACACTCAAGCTTAATACTAAATTTCCTCGCATTACACAATATAAAATTTCCAGTGACGGCGAAAAAGCTCTTTTGACTATAGTTCATGATTTGGTACAAAACAATGTGGTCGAAGAGACTAGGGGAAATGTATGCAATAGCCCTGTTCTGACTGTTTTTAAACAAACCAACCCTTCCCAGCCACCTGTCTATCGTTTTGTGATTGATCTCAGAGAGGTCAACAAGATTGTGGTACCTCAATTCCCTGTTGTCCTGGATATTAATGCCCTGCTGACAATGATACCAGTCTCAGCTTCCTGTTTTTCTGTCATTGACCTCAAAAATGCTTTCTTCAGCATTCCCATTGCTGAGGAAAGTAGGGATATTTTTGGCTTCTCCTTAGCAGGCCGAAGCTTCCGGTTCAAGAGAGCTCCTCAAGGCTATTGCGAGAGCCCCTCCATTTATAGTCAAGCATTGAAATCACAGCTCGATACTTTGTGTTTACCACAAGGGGCCACCCTCATTCAATATGTGGATGACCTGTTGGTTGCAGCAGATACTGAAGACACTTGTAAAAAGGCTACCATTTCACTATTACGCCACTTATCTGACCACAACCCCAAGGTTTCACCATCAAAATTGCAATATTGATGCCAAGAGGTTACCTACTTAGGTCATCTTTTGTCAAAGGAGGGACGGCGATTGACCCCAGAACGTATCCAAGCAATTGCCCGAATGCCTATTCCATGTACGCAAAAAGAGGTGCGTGCCTTTTTAGGTATTACCTCTTATTGTAGACAATGGATCCTCAATTTTTCCCTTCTGGCAAGACCTTTATTGGCACTCACTCTTAAAGATACACCACACCCGCTTCCATGGACTGCGGAATGTCAGAAAAGTTTCACTGATTTACGCACTGCCTTGTGCTCTGCCCCTGTGTTAGGTACTCCTGATTACAGTAAGCCTTTCACACTCTATGTTCATGAGCAAGAAGGTTGCGCGTTATCAGTTTTAACGCACCGATTTGGGGACAAGCAACGTCCCTGTGCCTATTTTTCGGCCACGTTAGATCCAGTGGCCAAGGCATTACCTAGCTGTTTGAGGGCTACAGCAGCAGCGGCAGTTTCCATTCGCCAGTCCGCTGGATTGGTATTAGATAATACCCTTATTGTCATGGTACCGCATGCAGTAGACACCATCCTAAATAGAACAAAGACCCAACACCTCACGAGTGCACGCCTTTCGGGGTA
This sequence comes from Triturus cristatus, assembly GCF_964204655.1. Classification (NCBI taxonomy): domain Eukaryota; kingdom Metazoa; phylum Chordata; class Amphibia; order Caudata; family Salamandridae; genus Triturus; species Triturus cristatus. The sequence continues at coordinate 954,695 of NC_140591.1, forward strand.
CGAATTGACGCTCTTGGCTAGCCACATACACATTAAGCGATGTAATACCTTGAACCCGGCAACATTGCTGCCAATTGCAGTAGAAAATGACACTCAGGAGCAACACGACTGCTTCCTCCGCACGGAGGAAGAGACAAAAGGCAGAGTTGATTTAAAGGATACTCCACTCCCGGACCCGGATGGGACCTTATGGGTGGACGGTTCTTGTTTTAAGCTTCCCAATGGTGACACGACCTCAGCCTATGCAGTCACTACCTTATACCCTGTTGTAGAAACAGCGCGTATTATACATAACTCAGCCCAGGCAGCTGAATTGATAGCACTGACTAGAGCTTGTGTGTTGGCTGAAGGAAAAAGGGTGAATGTGTATACTGATAGTCAGTATGCGTTTGGAGTGGCCCACAGTTTTGGCCGCCTGTGGAAGGAAAGAGGGTTTCTCACATCCCATGGCACTAAGATACAGCATGGCCAATTGGTAAATGACCTCCTTGAATCACTCACCTTGCCCACTCAGATAGCGATTGTGAAGTGTAGTGCACATAAGAAGATCACTGATGATGTAGGTCAAGGAAATGCTTTCGCAGACCACATAGCGAAAGAGACAGCTAGAGACACTACAAGCCGCATGTATGTTGCGGGCTCTGCTAGATGGGTTGCACAAGGCGGGATGTGTGAGAATACTGTGGACAGTGTGAAAATGATCCAGGCAGAGGCCACAGAGAAAGAATTGAGTACGTGGAAAGAAAGTATAGGAAGATTGGATGTGACAGGGTGCTGGACAGACTTGTCAGAATATCAACGCTGGTTGTTACCAGATGCTTATGAACTCCCAGTAGTTACCATGGCACATGGTCCAGCCCATATTAGCGCTAAAGGTATATGCAAGCTTCTGGCTCCGGTATGGAAGAATGTGGGGATCCCTAAATGTGCAGACAATCTGGTTAAGCATTGCATTGTATGCTTGATGCATAACCCGGGGAAGGGAACACCAACACCAGCAGGACACTTTGCTTCCCCAACTTACCCTTTTGAGGTTTTACAAATAGATTACATCCACATGGAACGATGTAACAATCTGAAGTACGTTCTTGTTGTGGTATGTGCCTTCTCCCGATGGGTAGAGGCCTATCCCCTGAAAGATAATACTGCTCTATCCACGGCAAAAGTCCTTTTGAAGGAGTTTCTGCCAAGATTTGGGTTCCCGAGAATTATTTGGAGTGACAACGGAAGTGAATTTGTGGGTCAGATCATGCAGAAAGTATGTACAGGCCTTGGCATTCAGCAAAAATTCCACGCAGCAAACCATCCTCAGTCAGCAGGTTTGGTGGAATCCTATAATGGCACCCTTAAACTGGCGAAAATACAAGCCAGCACGGGTCTAGCCTGGCCTGATGCCTTGCCCTTGGCTCTCTTATCCACCAGAACAACCACCCATTCCCGTATGGGGCTTAGTCCTTATGAGGTTGTCTTTGGACGCCCTGCAAATGTTTGGGGAGTCCCAAGGCCAAAAAAATACTCAGAGATAGAGCATCCATTGTTAATTGACTATTTACATGATCTAACCACTAAGTTACGTGTCCTTCACCAACAGGTACAAGATACTTTGCCCCAGGCTTCAACGGATCCTGGTCACACCATACGGCCGGGAGACTGGGTCTGCTGCAAAAACTTCCAGAGGTCAAAGAACTTGGAACCTCGCTGGAGAGAACCTCGTCAGGTGCTACTGACGACGCGTACTGCAGTAAAGGTGGTCGGCAAAAAGAACTGGGTACATGGGGTACATTGCAAGAAAGTGCCCCTACCATTGCCTTATGATCAATGGGTTCATAAATGAATTAGTGACTCTGAAACCGGAAGAGTACCAAGATTTGGACTATTCAGCGATGCGCGCCTAGACTTTGCCGGAGCAGGACAAGACGACAACGAGGTCCTCCAGACAGCTATACCACCGGCAGTGAAATTGGACACTACTAAACCACATCTCCTTTTCCAAGAGCAAACTGTATCTGGTTCCCGGAGGTACGATTTAAGGGCCAGACTGAACAAACATACCTCAATAGTGCTTCATTGACTTTTGTCTTTATCCCGATTTCCACATGATTGCAGGGCCGTGATCGTAAGTCTCAGAATTGTGACCCAAGATGCGGCTCTAGGCCTGTGGGACTTTTTGGAAAGTATAAAGAACTACAGACAATCACAGCTGAGTGAAGCAACCTCCCGTCACGGGTAATATTTAGAGCTGGAAATGACTGTTAACAAGGGAATGGACAAAACACAAACAATGAGCACAAAGCATTGTAAATTATTGCATAATCGTTTTATAGTGGTTTTAATAATATTGATTTTGATATGTATTATATTGTCTTGTATAGGATGGGGACTATACGTAATTTTTACACAGCCTACTCCCAAAGTTACGGTTGAAATGCATACACATGTCACTCTACCACCTCATGTTGAGTCAAGAAGGAGTGAATTCCGCAACAACACATTTGTTTCCATGTTACACCAACATCAATTGGCCACTAATGCGATGAACTGTTGGGTTTGTGGTCTTCTGCCAAGTTCGGTGAATACTGGAATGCCATACATTACCCTTCCTTTTTCATTTAATGGCTCTTGTAGTGCATGGTGGGAGCGCCAGTTGGGTATTTTCCGGAGATGGGCATACTCGAGAAGTAAGGAGCTTGGGAGTACATCTATACCATTTATGTTGGCGGGACAGAAAAAGGATATATGGGACGGATAATGAGAAGTCAGAATATGCTGATCGCCAAACCAAATCTACGGATTTGTATTTTCTGCCCTCTAATAGAACCTCCCGAAAAGGACAAACTTTTCTAGTGGTACCTGGACAAGCACCATTCTGTATTAGGAAAGGAGGGTTAGAATATAAAGGTACAAGCAATTGCCAACATATTGTGACATTGAATGGGACAGATTGGCCTCGCATGGTTCCCTCACGTAATACATACTTTGTGTGTGGAAATAAGGCTTACACTTCTCTACCTGGTAATTGGAGAGGCACTTGTTATATCGCTTGGTTGTTGCCCCCTACATATATAGCGGATGCCAAGCATCACTTACAGAAAAGAGGGGTGGCGTCTGACCAGGATACGTCAGGACAAGAAGTCGGGGATGTCTTAAAAGGACTCCTTCCATTCTGGGGCTCAATAGCCAACAGTAAAGACATAAGACAACTAATTCGAGTTGTAAAAGCCATTCTCAATGAAACAGCTGGAGCTTTGAGTAACATCACTGCAGAACTCGCTGCTGACCGCCTTGTCACGCTTCAGAACAGGATGGTATTAGATATCATCCTCGCTGACCGTGGGGGCGTATGCAGATTGATCGGATCTAGCTGTTGCATTTTTATTCCAGACAACGCCCCTACAGTATACCAAGCCATCTCTAAGCTACATAAGATCACTGAGTCCGTTCACCAGGATGAAGGGAATTGGTCTCTGATGGGATGGTTTGGGGGACTACTGTCTACATGGGGATGGAAGATTCTTACCTTTGTCGGAGCGACTTTGGCTATTCTCTTCTCATGTTGCCTTTGCCTACAATGTGGTCCAGCTATATGCGGGCTCTGCGCCACCCTGTGTGTTCCAAATCCGGTATCACAGAAAGCAGCGAACACAAAGATAATGCTGCAACAACAGGTTGTAGATTTCATGGCTATTGAAGTCGATTCAGATTAACAACAGCCTCTGGTTTCTTTGCGTGAGTAATGGCAAAAGCAGGGTCTGAGGAAATTCAAATACGGCCCCATCTTTCCTAGTAACACCATTATCCCATTCTATACTGTTGCACATATTACACGACCTTTCCTGTTTCCCTGAGCTAAGTCCATTCTGAGACCCGGCTCAAAGCAACTAATCCCCCAGATAACCATCTATTGACCCTTGGTGACCGTTCTCGGCCTCTCCAGTTGTTTTACGAATCACCATTTTCAACACGCAAACACGTCCTGTCGTAAATTAATTTAACCAAGGAATGGCTATGCCGCCTGACCTATATGGTCGGGTAGAGAACACGACCTTAGGGAAGGAATTTCTTTTACCCATTATCCTGTATCTTGTACAAAGAATGTTTTCTTGTGGATGATTTGTATTTTTATTGCACATTGTGGGGGTTGTTGCTTTAGGGGATTCATGCGCTACAAAAGACTGTGAGCCACGGATTGAAGTGGCAGTCTCCTGAGAACCTACCACTGATGTACTTCTAGGACAACTGTACCTAGCTGCAGCTAATAAATTGAAGTTTCTATGCCAGACAGAGTGTTCCGTGTCTCTGTAATTTGGAATGCGAACTCAGAAGATTTCAGGCGTACCCTGCGCCGCCAGGCTTAATGAGCCTGGTTCTTCACATTCACACACTTATACACCCACTCATTCTTCAATATGCCTTTCCCTATCTATAATAAACATATTTAAACATTACAGAAACACACATACACTGGATGATGTCATGAGTGATGTCACTGACCATGTCATGAGTGATGTAATATGTGACGTCATCAGCAGTGCATTGCGGGGGCGCGAGTTATAGTTAGCTGAACTAACTATAACGGGGAAATTTCTATGGTTTTGTACGAGTGAAATGTCCAGCTAACTATAACACCCCTGAAACCTATGTTTTTTCTGTGAATATATACATATACACACACACACACACACATATATATGTATCTAACCCCCATTCTCACCTGCAATGTCCCAACCCACTGAGCTATCCTAAGTCTCGCTGTGTGCCTGCGCTGGACTCTGTTTCCCCCTCCCCTCTGTTCACGCTCTCTCTCTGCTGCTTCAGTCCCACACTCACCCCTGCCTTCCGTTCACGCTGTCTCTCTCTGCTGCCTCAGTCCCACTCTCACTCCTCCCTTTTCCTGTTTTCCTTCCTGTGTCAGTCCTCAGTCCTCTGCACATGTGTTCACAATCATCACCATGCAGAGGCCCCGTACCCCCCTCTCCCAAGCCTCTGCCTCAGTCATCACTGCAGGCCCGGGGACGCATCCTGCGACCCAGAGCCGCCCCTCCTGCCCTCTCTGCCCCAGCCCCTCCTGCACCCTCCAGCTCTCTCTGCCCTCTGTCCCAGCCCCTCCTGCCCCTGCCCCTTCTGCTCTCTCTGCCCTCCTGCCCTCTCTGCCCAGCCCCTCCTGCACCTTCCAGCTCTCTCTGCCCTCTGTCCCAGCCCCTCCTGCCCCTGCCCCTTCTGCTCTCTCTGCCCTCCTACCCTCTCTGCCCAGCCCCTCCTGCGCTCTCTGCCCTGGCCCGCTCCTGCCCTCTATGTCCCAGCCCCTCCTGCACTCTCTGCCCTCTCTGCTCCAGCCCCTCCTGCCCTCTCTGCCCTCCTGCCCTCTCTCCCCTCTCTGCCCCAGCACATCCTGCCCTCTCTGCCCTCATGCCCTCTCTGCCCCAGCCCCTCCTGCTCCTCCTGCCCTCTTTGCCCCAGCCCCTCCTACCCACTCTTCCCTCTCTGCCCCACCCCTCCTGCCCTCTCTACCCCAGCCCATCCTGCCATCCTGCCCTCTCTCCCCTCTATGCCCCAGCCCCTCCTGCCCTCTCTGCCCTAGCCCCTCCTGCCCTCTCTGCCCTCCAGCCCTCTCTGCCCCAGCCCCTCCAGCCCCTCCTGCGCTCTCTGCCCCAGCCCCTCCGGCGCTCCCTGCCCTCTCTGCCCCGCCCCCTCTGCCCTCTCTGCCCCAGCCCCTCCTGCCCCCTCTGCCCTCTCTGCTCCAGCCCCCCCTGTCCCCTCCTGCCCTCTCTGCCCCAGCTCCTCCTGCCCTCTCTGTCCTCCTGCCCTCTCTGCCCTAGCCCCTCCTGCCCTCTCTGTCCTCCAGCCCTCTCTGCCCCAGCCCCTCAAGCGCTCTCTGCCCCAGCCCCTCCTGCACTCCCTGCCCTCTCTGCCCCTCCTGCCCCTCTGCCCTCTCTGCCCCATCCCCTCCTGCCCCCTCTGCCCTCTCTGCCCCAGCCCCTCCTGCCCCCTCCTGCCTTCTCTGCCCTCTCTGTCCCAACCCCTCCTGCCCTCTCTGCCCCAGCCCCTCCTGCCCTCTCTGCCCCAGCCCCTCCTGCCCTCTCTGCCCTCCTGCCCTCTCTGCCCCAGCCCCTCAAGCCCCTCCTGTGCTCTCTGCCCTCTCTGACTCAGCCCCTCCTGCTCTCTCTGCCCAAGACCCTCAGCCCCTCCTGCCCTTTCTGCCCCAGCCCCTCCTGCCCTCTCTGCCCCAGCCCCTCCTGTCCTCTCTGCCCCAGCTCCTCCTGCCCGTCCAGCCTCTCCTACACTCTCTGCCCCAGCCCCTCCTGCCCTCTCTGCCCCAGCCCCTCCTGCGCTCTATTCCCCAGCCCCTCCTGCCCCCTCTGCCCTCTCTGCTCCAGCCCCTCCTGCCCCTCTCTGCCCTCCTGCCCTCTCTGCCCCATCCCCTCCTGCCCAGCCCCTCCTCCACTCTCTGCCCCAGCCCCTCCTGCCCTCTCTGCCCCAGCCCCTCCTGCACCCTCTGCCCTCTCTGCCCCAGCCCCCTGCCCCCTTCTGCCCCTCTGCCCTCTCTGCCCAAGCCCCTCCTGCCCCCTCTGCCCTCTCTGCCCCAGCCCCTCCTGCCCCCTCCTGCCTCCTCTGCCCTCTCTGTCCCAACCCCTCCTGCCCTCTCTGCCCCAACCCCTCCTGCCCTCTCTGCCCTAGCCCCTCCTGGCCTCTCTGCCCTCCAGCCCTCTCTGCCCCAGCCCCTCCTGCGCTCTCTGCCCCAGCCCCTCCGGCGCTCACTGCCCTCTCTGCCCCGCCCCCTCTGCCCTCTCTGCCCCAGCCCCTCCTGCCCCCTCTAACCTCTCTGCCCCGCCCCTCCTGCCCTCTCTGCACTAGCCCCTCCTGCCCTCTCTGCCCTCCAGCCCTCTCTGCCCCAGCCCCTCAAGCCCCTCCTGCGCTCTCTGGACCAGCCCCTCCTGCACTCCCTGCCCTCTCTGCCCCTCCTGCCCCTCTGCCCTCTCTGCCCCAGCCCCTCCTGCCCCTCTGCCCTCTCTGCCCCAGCCCCTCCTGTCCCCTCTGCCCTCTCTGCCCCAGCCCCTCCTGCCCCCTCCTGCCTCTTCTGCCCTCTCTGTCCCAACCCCTCCTGCCCTCTCTACCCCAGCCCCTCCTGCCCTCTCTGCCCTCTCTGCCCTAGCCCCTCCTGCCCTCTCTGCCCTCCAGCCCTCTCTGCCCCAGCCCCTCCAGCCCCTCCTGTGCTCTCTGCCCCAGCCCCTCCGGCGCTCCCTGCCCTCTCTGCCCCACCCCCTCTGCCCTCTCTGCCCCAGCCCCTCCTGCCCCCTCTGCCCCAGCCCCTCCTGCCCCCTCCTGCCCTCTCTGCCCCTGCCCTCTCTGCCCTCCAGCCCTCTCTGCCCCAGCCCCTCAAGCCCCTCCTGCGCTCTCTGTCCCAGCCCCTCCTGCTCTCCCTGCCCTCTCTGCCCCGCCCACTCTGCCCTTTCTGCCCCAGCCCCTCCTGCCCCCTCTGCCCTCTCTGCCCCAGCCCCCTCCTGCCCCTCCTGCCCTCTCTGCCCCAGCCCCTCCTGCCCACTCTGCCCTCCTGCCCTCACTGCTCCAGCCCCTCCTGCCCTCTCTGTCCCATCCCCTCCTGCCCTCTAAGTCACACACACAGTCACAGACTACAAGCACACACACTACAAAGTGTCTCACACACACAGTTACAGACTACAAGCACACACATTACAAAGTGCCATACACACAGTCACAGACTACAAGCAAACACACTACAAAGTGTCATACAAACAGTGTGAGAGGTTGGCCTGGCAGATGCTGGTCACTAGTTAAAGTGGCCACTGTCAGGAATCCCCTCCCGCACATGGATTCCCTCCCACGATGCCACTTCCGTGAACCTGGTGCGCTTGGAGGAGAGCGGACTACAACTCCCAGAATTCCCTCCGGCAACAATTGCCTTTTGCCACTCAAGAGTTCTGGTTACATAACACCAAAGGAAACGCCTAGTGTTCATGTTATGCAACTCAAGAGTTCTGGTTGCATAACACCAAGGGGAACGCCTAGTTTTCATGTTATGCAACTCAAGAGTTCTGGTTACATAACACCAAGGGTAACGCCTAGTTTTCCTGTTATGCAACTCAAAAGTCATGGTTATACAACGCCGAGAGTACTACTTAAGGAGAAGATCACTGGGACTCGGCGTCGGATATTCTGATCTTTGCCGGAGTACCTGGTTGAGGTACACGGACCCGTTGGTGAGTTGAGCGGCGGAAGGAACATTCTAAGGAGCGGAGGAGAGGTGCTGGCGTGTGCTTCCTGCCCGTGTCCTGTCCCGTTCTGAGAGCCGTATTCAACGTCATTGGGCACAAGTCCCGTTGGTAGAGCCGAAGCTCCCAACGGCCTGACAATTTGGAGAAAACGAGGTTGGTGCGAGCCGAAGCTCTCAACCCTCGTTCCTTGGGTAAACACACGCTTAGAGCTAAGACGCTATCCAGGAGGTGTTTCCGCGTCTTAGCCATCGACACTCGTAGGAGAACTGGGATAGGTAGAGCGGCTGCTCCCATCCATTCTCTGCGCCACCTTGGGTATCATCACTTAAACCCGGATACAAGAGACGCACACCAGGAGGTGTTCCCAGCGTCTTTATGTTGTGGCAGCACTCTGGGGGATACTGGTAGAGCGGCTGTTCCCAGGTGGTAGAGAGCCCGGCCGGGTGACTCCCACGTGCCCCCCGTAGATTCCACAACCTTGGAACTACCCTTCACAGCGGTCGAGTGGCATTGTCGGCCACTGCTTAGCACTGTGCCCTCCGTTGGAGCATACCGGGTCCGGTGTGCATGCGGAGGACGGTTAGACGAGCTGTGAATGGGTATCGTACTTTAACTGGTGATTCCAGTACCGGTATTCTTTGTTGTCTGTAGTTGTTTATCTGTTTATTAAATCATCCTTAAACCTCCATTTCTCTGGTCCGTCGTCTGTTTGTCCCAACCCCGAGAAAGCCAGGACGTTACAGCCACCTTGCACCAGTCCAATTCGACTCTTATGGTAGATAGGTTTAAGACAACCTTTTAAAGAAAGCTATCCTAGTGGTAGTTGTGAAGAGCAGCCTTCAGGCTAAATCTTTAGAGGAATGTAAAGCAGCTTGTTTTACCTTATAATCTCTTGAATTACTAAATGATAGGACACCACACAGGTATATATATAATATATATATATGTATTTATTTCTAACACACTTTACTAATCTCTTTACGAGATTAGAAGTCAGGAACATATGCAAAAATCAACAGTTCACAACAAATTAAGCACTTATATGGCTGGGGCCCTAGGGGCGTACCAGACCATATACTAAAAAAGAGGTATAAGAAGAAAGACTTGAGAAGGGAGAAGGTCTAGGGCCTTCAGAAGCGCTGGGGCCTCATTAATCCACCCAAGGCAGGTAAGTAAAGGACCCACGGGAGACGCATGCAGTGTGAGAACACAGCCGTGGATCCCAATAGACTTCAATGGTGTAAGTCGCGGTTGGAATTTTAAAATTTTAGGATACTTCGGGAGAGTCTACAAGCAAGCCACTTACAAGGTAAGTAATTTGAGAGCCAACACCCACAGGAGCACCGTAGTGCTGGAGTTACCTCGCCCAGGGAAGCCGGGTGCATAGGTGTCTTTTGGTGTCGGGTCGCGGCGTTGTTTTCAATGGGAGCCAAAGAAGACTTGCTGCTTGTCAAGACAGGAGAAGTGTCCGGTGGAATCCAAGGCTGGATTCTGAAGAAAGAAGACCTGAAAGCATAGGAGACTGTGTTCAAAGTCACTTGCCAGTGACCCGGGCCCAGGAAGATGGATGCCCACAGTCGTCGGGTGATTTCAGGTGATCATGGGTGTCTTGATTCTTCAGCCACGAGGTCCAGGAGGCATCGACGACAACCAGGAGCTGGATTCGGCGTGTCCCACAAAGTCTGCAGCTTACTGCGGTGTTGGCACTCGGATTGGAGCCAACAAGCCTTGGTAATAGCAAGTCTTGTGAAGAGTGGAAAAAGTCAGCGGTTCAGACCAGCAAGGTCTGAGGGACTCACCCAGCAAGGGTAAGTCAGGGCAGGCCTGGAGCAACCAGAGGTCTCCTTTGGAATTGTAGAAAGGTCTTCTGGGGACCCACAAGCCAGGCGGCAAGGGATCGCAAAGACGCCTCGGGATGATTCACTTCACAGGAGCCCACGGTCACTCGGGACGAGGTAGAAATCCTGCTGGAGGCTTGGACCACACGTGGTCCAATGCACAAGTTCGTAGAACGTCGTGAAGGGATTGCATTCGACAATAGTGCACGGTACCCGGGTATTGCTGTTCCTCATCTCTCGTGGGGTCCACTTGCCTCAGCGTCGCTGGGGACTCACGATGGCTTTGGAGAAGTCAGGAAATCCACTTCCGGGGCTGCAGGGACTTTGGACTCCAGCGGGAGCGGGAAAGTTTGCGACCGTTGATTCAAAGTTTTGCTGCCTGCCAAGCAGGGGAGTCACTCCTTGACTCCAAGGGAGATTCTTCAGTCTTCCAGAGGTAGTGGAATGTCGAAGATCCAGGATTCTTCTTCAGAGCGTCATCCAGGAATATCCAGTTTGCAATGGCAAGAGTTCCCTAACTTATACTAAAAGAAAGGGAGGGACTAGCTCTATGACCACTCCTATGGGAGGGTAAGGGGAGTGGGTGGCTACACCCACTTCCCTTTGTCCAGTTTCATGCCAGAGCAGGGGCAGGTAGCCCCTGAACCGGTTTGAGCTGGCAAATGCACAGAGGAGCCTACTGCTCCCCCAGTACAGGACTTCAAAGCACTCTAGGAGTGCACCCATCCAGCGCCAATACACTAAATCCTGTCTGGAAGGTGGTGACACCTCCCTGTGACAGGATGCCTATTGTTGGGCCCCCTCCACTGCAAGTTTCGGTCAGCAGCAGGAGGGCAGCCCAGTGTCTGTGCTGGTGGCATTCATTTTGTGATGCCAGGGCTCTTTCAGGTTTCTACCGTGTTTCCACAGTAGGTACATGTCTACCCCTCTAGAAGGGTGGGATCATACTCCCACACCAGTTACTGGTGTGGGGGTATGATTCCAAAGCGTTTGACACCAAACATTTTTGGCATGTTTTGATGCAGCCATCCCAGAGTTAGCATTTACTGCGAGGTTATAATGCACTTAAGAGTATATGGTTTAATCGCATCCACAAACAGCTACAGAGAATAGACTCTGAGAGCTGCAGAGGGGCCCTGCTCAGGCAGAGGCACCCCCTCACATGGAAACCAAGCACCCTGCCCTCAGTATTGATAGGGCCTGCCTTAGGGGTGGCTGGTAGTTTTATATGTGTGTGTGTAAGGTGAGATATAGGGAACCTATTTCTCAGTGAGGAGTGCTAACACTACTAGAATTCCGGACTGTCCGACTGTAAAGTACCTTTAGCTGCTGTTACACAATACCTTGCGACATTCAGAAGTAGGAACCCTGCAAGATTCATACGCTAGGCTTCCTTCTAAACTCAAGGGACTAACTAGGGGGCCATCCCCGAACGTAGCTGTTAGGCAGGGGTTATCGAGGTAATTGACATTTGCATTACTGCAGTCTGGCGCGGCGTCACCGGCAGCCATCCATACCTTGTCCTACTTGAAGCCTGCTTTTATCAGAGAAGCCTCAGAGCCTCGGAGACCGCTCCACGAGGACCAGAGGAGACAAGGAAGAAAACCCTGGCCGTGAAAACGCTGAGGGAAGCTGCACTGTTGCGAGACGCCGAGCCCCTGCTGTTGTCTATACGAGAGGCGAAGGAAGATCAACAGGAAGAGCCAGGAGGCCAGGAGGCCAACAACCCCCTGATACGCCCAGCCGCACTCCCGGAGGAGTGTGGCATAGTCAGGTGCGTACAAGGTTCTCAGGTGGGGTCGTGAGGAGGGGGAAGACCGTAGATTAGCGGGTTTTTCATCTCACTGCTCCAGCCCATCGTATCCTTTCCCTTGCGCTTCCTCACATCTGAAGCACCGAACGAGCTCACTGGTGGTCCCTCACTCTCTTTTTCCCCGGAGGTATCAGAAAGGGTACATCTACTCACGGTTCCTTCGTTTGTCTCTCTTATTTTGTGCCGCTCTGAGGAGTTGCGGGTTACCTGTAGGAGGGAGATGACCAGGAATGAAGTCACCCCTGAACTCGGCTGAATTCAGAAGATAAGCAACGCTGACCGGCCAGAAACCTCTCTATCCTTCCAGAATAAGATGTATAATTCCCATATGAACCCTGATATACGTATATACGACGCCATTGACTCTTGCCTCTGGTGGGGACTACCTGTCCAGTCAGCAACCTGTGCACCCAGCGCCTCCTCCAGGAGGGAGGAGCTTCCTGACTGCAGCGCTAAATAGCGCGAGCCCTCAGCTTTGTGGCTAGCTGCTGCTTTAGGCTCCCTGCTGACTGGGGTGATTTCCTCATATGGTTGGATTAGTCTGTTTATATGTTGATTCCAGCTGACAATTGTGCTTGTTTCTACTGACCCGACTGGGGTATTAAGCGTCTTGTGGATGGAGTACAGCTCTATCGACCCAGCGAGGTGTGACCCCTTTTACTGCTGCCGTAATAACATTGGTGGGTCGAGGTCCCAGGGGTTAAAGGCCGGCAGCAAGCTATTGTCACTTTTGCCCACACCCTGAGTGTCCCCGACTATTTCAGCTGACGTAAGCGAGGGGGAGGTGTGTCATCTGAGCTGAAGCACTGCCTCTTCCACCGCGGCGTGGGTTGCTGCTCGGTGGTAGCTCGGAAGCGGCTGAGCTGAGCTACCCCACCTATAATAGGTATCTTACTAGGCAGCTTAGTTTTATTACTGGGTCATCATGCCCCCAGTTGGGGTTCATCTCTTGGGGAAACGAAAATCGGGTGTAGGGGGCGGAGTAGTAGGAACCCTTGATGCGTTCCTAACTAGGGCTGAATCCGCGCTCATGCATGAGATCCAACTTACGGAGCGTAGGCTATCGTTAGAACCCCAACCATCAATAGGCCCTGGTAACCCTGCCCCTTCCACTATGCCAACCCAAACTAACGCCCCTATAGATGCTCCTATAGGCTTGTTGAGACAGGTCACTCCCGTCCCATCGGTGCCACCTGATCCCACCCCAGTTAGCCCAGATAATTCTTATATAGTCTCTCCTGTTACCACTAGGGGTCGGAAGGCCAAGCAATCTAAGCTGGGGGTGGTGGGAGTAGGGGGAGAACCGCTACCAAAGAAAAAGAAAGCTTGTGCCCTAGTCAAAACACAATCTTATCAGAATGGAGGTATAATTCGGAAGGCTCCCACTAAGGGGGCTGGGGTGCGCAAGCAACCCCCTAGTGATTGTTCCATTGTTGACGCTATTTCCGACCCAGAACACTGCAGCAAGGAAGATTATAGTTAGGCTTTCCTGTTTTCAGTTTCTATTTTTGGTAAATTCTGGTGGGGTTTTTCAGTTTTTCCAATACCTTAAAAAAACAGTGATTATCAGTGGTTACACATTTTTGCGCCATTAAAAACAACAAAAACAGTGTTTTACCGGTGTTTATGGAATTTTTATTTAATTTTAATTATTGCTTGCTTTCTGCGCTGATAGTGCATATGTATAGGTAGCGTGTGCACAGGGTATATGAGGACCAAATGCATTTTTACTGCACCAGAATGGACTACAAAGTCAATAGCATTCTTCATTAACTCTAAAGATTGTAAAGATGCTTTCAGCAAACCATCTAGCAAGTGACAAGAATCTCTTACAGGGAAGCACTTCAGCTCAGGTATTTTGACAGGCCATCATACAACTTTTTCATATACATAGCTGAATTACTGCAAATACAAACAATATCACTCAAATCTTTATTGAACTTGGTAGGAACTAGTCTCACTGTGTTCCATGTTTACCAAACGCCGGGTGTCATGTTTAAAGACTGGGGGGTTTGGCAATTTACTTACAATCAATACTGACTCACTAAAAAAGGGGGCTGATGTATCAAAGGATTTCACCCATTCTCTGTCTGTGGGTAAATGTGATGCTACATATTAGGAAAGATTCTAATGAAACCAGCCATTTTTCCCATCAGTGAAATCAAATGTAGCCAAAATTTCAAATATGATTTTGATATTTCCTGATTCTCCAAAGTTTATAAAAACAACTAAATAAGACCTAAAACATGCTTCTAAACACTGCATCTTTAGAACAAAGACCACAAAACTAAAAAAAAGCAGAAGAAAGAAGAGATAATGTTTTAGTGACATCCCTAAACAACAAAACTCAAGCAAAATAATGCTAGCCCAGTCTTTCTTGATACTACCTTGTATAACAAAGTTACATTATATTGGCCCCTTCAGGACAAAATAAAAAATACACTTTCACTCATCTTTTTCTTTCTTTGAATGGCACTTAGTTTGTGATTGTAAAGGTGTTTTTTCAGTGTTTATATGTTTACACCGGTGATGGCTATTTTCCTTTCGGTGGGGTTTTATCAGTTATTATAGGTTTAAACCTAAAACCAGATAGCCTAATTATAGTAAACTACTATTACAGAAAATTTCCTTTCTAATTGACCCTGTGTTGACGAAATTGGCTTCAATTGAAGACAGACTCACTAAAATAGAGCAAGGGCTCCTTAGAAATCCCCCATCCAACCACATTTCATTATCAGGCCATAATGTCCAACTAGGTGATGGGCGGGTGGACTACAACCGACTGGGGGGTGTCAGCAAAGTGAGTGGCTTGTAAATACTATACCTAATCCTCCCATTGAAGCCACGGCTAATAATCATTCGAACCCCCCAATTGTAGGTGGTCCTGGCCCACATGGTGTCCCCCCAGCCCCTCAGGCTCAGAGATTGGGTAGATTGCAATCATTCCACCATTTGCCAACAGAGACATTTTACCCCCCAACCTCTATACACCTACCACCGGAGGCCACCCCTTATACTGTTGTTCTGGGGAATGTCCCGGAGCTCGGACCACAGGCATGGGAAAACTGGTCCACCCTACGCAATAAGGCCCTACACTTTCTTAGTTCAAGAACTGGGCTAACAACAGACTTGTTTACTGAATTTAAAATGGTGCGCAGGGTTCCTTGGGTGGGGAAGTCTCAGAAAATGCTTAGGGGGGATTGTGTGGTGTTGAGTTTTAGATCACCAAGCCTGGTACAATACATCTTGTCGAAGGCAGGGCATCGCGTGGATTCCATTTCCGTATTACCATTGGGTTTCTTTTACCAACCCACCTTTGAACCTAGTGGTCCCAATACGAGAGGGACTCCTAAAACACATGGGTTGTCTGAACACTTAGTCCCCGTGAGTAATCAATTGATGCCCTTTCTACTCTGGATAGTAATGACTGACTCGGCTGCGAAGGGGGGCCTGTAATAACTATAGCAAGCCCAACAGAGGGGTATGGGGGATTCGAATAAGGTTCCCCAACCAGAGATTCTTTTGATAGGCATGCATTACGGTCTATGCAGGTACCCGGGGCTGTGGGCCTTTCATTGGGCTCCTGGAACATCGCGGGGCTTTTGCCCAAAACTGAATCCAGCGACTGGTCAGCTTTCATTGATCAGCATGATATCTGGGTATTCTAGGAGACATGGGCCATGGATCAAGTCCATCACCCTGGGTTTCTTAACTTTCTAAACCAGCACTAGGGGGGCAAAAGGGGAGGCCTTCGGGCGGACTAACATGTTGGGTGAGACAACAAGCGAGCTACACTGTCAAGGATGTATTTATTGACAGCCCCGATATCTTGGCCCTTTGTTTATGCTTGGGCCATGCTAGGGATATTTTGCTAATCAACATCTATGCGAGAGGCCACCCTGGGGGGCAGGCGATCTGAGACTGTTGAAATCCTCGATGGGTTTCTGGACAGTTGGAAAGTAGGGCACCATTTGATCATAGCGGGGGATTTAAATTGTTGTTTTGAACCCCTTGGCTTTGAGGATGGTAATCTAACCTCCAACGAGGACTCCCAATGGAAGATCCCCTCTTTAGATCTCAGACCAATTAAAAAATGGACTGAAGATGCTTTGCAGTTTAAGGGGATGTGTCTGGAGAAGGGAGTAAGGGCAGCAAATGGTAGGACCCAGTCGGATCGGATGGGTGCACCTACTTATAACAACGGCCTAAGATCAAGTAGGATAGCTTACATCCTTGTTAGTGTCGATTTTTGGGTACACTTACATGACATGACGGTCGTTGAGCGGGCCGAAAGTGATCATGACCCACTAGTACTATCTTTATTGGCATCAAGCTTAATAGTCAATCCCAATATGGCTGAGGCACACAACCTAGTGGAAGCCGCTGTCACGAATGATGAAAGAAGAGTTAGATGGGCCAGGCTTATCGAAAGAGAGGGGGATCTTGACGAGATAAAGTCTATGGTTGGCCACTCGGTTGCTATTCTTAATAGTTGTCACTCTCAGGAGGCCATGAACCGTATTGCTCCGATTGTACATAGGAAGCTATTTACTAGTTTAAAACCATTTTTTATCAAATGTAATTCTAGGAAAAGTAATCCAAGTGTTAAGATGGCTACCTGGTATAATAAGCCTTGCAGAGAGTCATATCGGGAGTTAACAAAAGCTATTAGATCTAAAAATGTGGGCAAGGTAAGATTGGCTAGGTTCAGTTACAAAGCAGCTCTAAAAGTAGCTGAGAAGGATTGGGATGAAAAACGCTGGCTCGACCTACTTGATGCTAGTCTCGAGAGACATGACTAAATTTTGGCAGTTAGTCAAGTGGGGTAGTAACGTGACACCACATATACCGGTGAACCATGTAGCGCCAGACTCATGGGTTGAGTTTTTTAAAGCCCAATTCTCCTTTGCAAATACTGTTGATATTTACCAGCTACCAGGCTTAACGTCTAACACCTTACTGTTTGACAACCTCGAGGTTGAGAAGGTGCTCTCTTTGTTGCCTAAAGGGAGGGCTCCCGGTCCGGATTGTATACCGGCTGACTTGTTCCAGTACGACAAAGAGAATTGGGTCAAATATATCACACACATAGCCAATGCCATAGCCAGTGGTGCACCCCTCCCTGATACCTGGTCTGGAGCCATTACATTACCGATATATAAAAAGGGTGATCGCTCATCTCCTGCCAATTACAGGCCGATCAGCCTTATTGACTCCATGCAGAAAATAATCGCTAGATTGGTCCTTAGTCGAATCCAAGCGTGGATTGAGGGGAATGAGATTTTGTCACCTTTGCAGGCAGGCTTTCGCCCTTTTACCAGCACCATTGACCAGGTTTTTAGGTTCACTATGATTTACTGGAAGGCAGTCATTATAGAAGGAGGGTCCCTATATGCAGCCTTTATTGATCTTAAGTCTGCTTTTGATCTGGTCCCACGTAATAACATGTGGCACGCCTTTTTGGAAGTAGGGATGCCCCAGGAGCTATTAGCCTTGATAATTAAGTTGCACAATACGAACTATGCTCAGGTGCGGTGGAGCTCAAAGGAAGAGATTACAGCTAGTTTCCCTGTCCTGAAGGGTTTGCGCCAGGGATGCGTCCTGGCACCGACATTGTTCTCCCTGTTTATCAACAGGGTGGTTCAATACTATTCCACATACCACACAGACGCCCCTAGCTTGGGGGGGCTTAGGATGCCTTTGCTCATGTTCGCGGACGATACCCTGATCCTATCTAAGACGCAGAAGGGACTACAGGCTGCATTGTCCAGGTTCGAGGAGTTCTGCCGCGACCATGGGCTTGTGGTTAATGTGGACAAGACCAAGTTTATGGTCTTTCACCACCATAAGACCATTCAAAGCACTGTATTCATGAACAATGCCCCTTTGGAACAGACAGAAGCTTTTGCATACCTGGGGATCACCCTGGGTAAGAAACTTAGCTGGAAACCACACATTGATCTTTTAGCTTTGAAACATGCCCAGCTGGCAGGAGCATTTGTTAAAGAACACAAGCTTTCATTTACCAAGCCTATGGCCCCTGTTTTAAAGTTATATAATACCAAGGTTATTACTTCAATTCTATATGGAGCGGAACTATGGGGTTTCCTTGGGACAAACCCAGAATACATTTTTCAGAGCTATTACGAGTCTCCCGCAATCCACTCCACTATTGCCCCTCTTTTTGGATCTGGGTTGCTTTCGAATCGAGGATTTAGCTCATTTTAGACCAATAGCGTTTTGTCAGCGTCTCTGCATGTGAGCTTTCCCAATATGCGGAATCCCTTATGGATTTCAGGGGGTTGGCTGTACTGGGAAGATTAAATGGTTACAGGATGTAAAAAACTCCCTTTGTGGGCTGGGGATGAGTGGCCTGTGGACGCATCCTGATGAAACTCAATTTCCGTCCAAAAGGGAACTCAAGGCCGCCTATTGGGATATGGTCAAGAACAAGTATTTTTTTTCTTCCACTAGGTCTACCTTATCCTCGGTCTATTTGATGCATAAACAGGATTTTGTATTTGAAGCATTCTGGGATATTATTTCTAGACCGGTGGATAGAAAACTATACCATCAATTTAAGGTTGGTTCTCTCCCAATCAACGCCTTTACTTCTAATTGGCGGTCGAATGGGTCTAACCATTGTCCCTTCTGCCCAGCTTCGTTGGAATCCATATCCCATTTCTTGTTGGCGTGCCCGGCTTATAATTCCCCCAGGTTCAAATGGCTTAAACCAATTTGTACGAACATGGGTACCAGATCCGCCATGGTGGCATTAAGGATTCTGCGGACATCTATTGATGTTCCTATAGTTGTAGCTGTGGCAAAATTCCTGAGATGGGCATGGCTTATTCGCTGCAAAAAACTAGGAGAAAAGCAGGCCTAGTTGTAGCCACAACAATGTGATATAACTTCAGTGTGGTTTTATTAATTAACTAATTTGTAGTCACATGATTAATTGGTTTTATATTGTATTTTTGTATTTACATGGTTTTATAGTGGTCTTTGGCTGCTGATTATTTTCATCTGATATACATATCGTATTAATCACTGATTTGATATTTTGTTTTGATTGCTCATATGGCACTGTGTTTTTACTCAAAAAGCCACTTTTTAGCTTTTTTATATGAATTGTCTTTTATGATTATTTTATTCGAAATAAAGACTTAATGAAATCAAATGCTAACACTACCTCACCCAGGCTGCAGTAGCAGGCCTGTGGTGTCAGATTTAGTCTGCTTCCCAGGGGTGGCATAATACATGCTTCAGCCCCTGGTAGCCCTGTGAAGTACCTATGCCCTTGGTATCTAAGGTACCATATCCTAGGGGCCCATAAGGTACCACAGTATCCAATCACTAGTGCATCTAATATGCAATCCATGTTGTTTAGAGAGAACAGAGAGGCTGGGGCCCTGATTAGCAGGGTCCCAGCCAGACTATAGCCAGAAACCAGTGTTAACATCAGAAAAAAAGTGGGGGCAGCATAAGTGCAGATCCTACTCTCCTACACACAGTCACAGACTACAAACACACACTGCAAAGTGTAACACACACAGTCACAAAAAAAATTGTGAAATTGAGGGTGAGCACATGAAGTGGACACCCATGTAAACCAGTCCCTGCATTCCAAAGTTGTGCTTTTTCTCAACAGCACACATGCTGGAACTATTCTGCAATGTCCACATCTGCTGTTCTTTATCAACAGAAGAGTTAAAAAGACAGGGACTGCGCATGCCTGGTGCATAGGCCTTTCCCGCGCACATGGATTTACGGGTGCTCTGTTGTGCTGCCTTGGTGTAAAAATTAACCGCTTAGAAATAATAGACCATCTAATTACAGTGTTTTTGTAAAGCGCTTCCTCACCTAGATGCATTAAAGCGCTGTTCGTTATAACAATAATCGCATATTGGGTACGAGAATTTCAACAGATAAAAATTGTCAGACAGAACACTGAGCAAAGAGGTGTGAGGTGAGGGGGTGATGAGACGGGTACGAGAGGTTATGTTTAAAACACATCAATAAAATGATTTCATATTTCACATCCAGAATGTTAATGGTCAGAACCTGAACCTTTATTGCGTCTGTGGCTGTACCGCACACCTTCTAATTATGAATATACCGGATTTTCCCCATAGTTTGTCACTCAGTTTGCATTTTTTCCCAAAAATATTTTGTTTAGCTCAAATGGATGAAATTAATTCTGCAAGAGAACGTGCTGCATAATTTTGATGACCTTGTCAGGTTACTTAGATACATTTGCCGCATAATTCTGGAAGCCCTGGCAATGGTTAAGCTGTACAGGGTGGTTTGTGGGCTGTCGTTATTCTGATGAATCCTTGTTTTATAGGGACATAGAGGTTGAGGAAAAGCTCACATCTTCCCTTTACTAATCCATATCAATGAATCCATCCCTTTCAAAACACTACACTAGAACCCGGCAATCGCAAGAGCACAAACGTACCACAACTCACTCACATGAATAAAAGCACATATTACAGATGATGCCACCTATTGAACTCTGACCTTACATCCAGAGTAGCAGGCTTCCTGCTGCAAAGTTCCTCCAGGCTTCACCGGGGGTAGTAAGCTCTGCATGAATGCAGTTTACAATCCCTCACAGCTCTTTCTGGAATGTGGTTTCCAAAACCACTTTAATTTTGTGCAGTAAAACAGCCGAAATTAGGGGCATATCAACAACAACCGGCGATAATTATCGCAAAGCGCACTTAGCGCTAGGATAATTATCGCCGGCTAGCGTGGATTTTTATCGCTGAGATAGCGTGCTATTAGCAACGCTTATCTCAATAGCGATAAAAATCCTCACGCTAACTGGCTAACGTGAGATTATCGCTGGAAACCCAGCGATAATCTCACGTTAGCTTGTTGATAGGGACTCACAAACTTAGCCATGATATCCTCCTTCCATAGGATATCATGGCTAAATCAGTCCTGAAGCAGGTGTTAGGAAAGTAGCGATAACAGGTGTTATCGCTACTTTTCCTGACGCTATGCTTCATAGCGTGGGGCTTGATGATAGGAGAAATGTTGCTTAGCGACATTTCTCCTATCATGTCAGGTCAGGAACGCCCACTTTGCATCTCATTAGAGATGCAAAGCTGGGCGTTAGAAATCCCCACGCTAAAGCAAGGTTTCACGAGTTAGCGTGACCTTGCTAATATAGCGATAAAACTATCGCCGCTTTTCGGACGAAAACGGCCGCTAAAGCGGCGATAATTTTTTATCGCCTCGTTGTAAATATGCCCCATAACGCTTATATTCTATAAAACTGCCCACGTGCATTTGCGTGTACCATGCACATATGGAGAGATTCATGTGCTCGCATACATACTTTTGCAGTTCATTTAAATGCACTACAAGATGTTTTTCAGCCCATAAATGGATCCTTTCTCTAGTAAGCCCAGCAGCAGAGCCTGAGTGAGGCTCGGTCAATGGGCAGTTCTGGTCTGTGCAGGAGGCTCTTCAAAGGGGAGGTTTTCTTTGTCTGCATAGTACAGTGTAGAGGGGAGGCTGGTTGTCTTGTGTCTGTCTGCCCCCCCCCCCCCGCATGTAGAAAATAGACCTCAGCTAGGCCTACCAGTGCAAGGGGTTCGCCCTTCTCTGCACAGAGTCCTCAGACTATTAGAAAGAAGTTGGCACAGAATCTGAAATAGAAAATACATAGTTTATTAAACCTCAGGAGGTGGAACCACATTCACCCAGCACCCTGTGGTGCTGAATGAAGGTAGCACCCAGAGTAGAAGAACCATGGGTCTTTTATACCCACACAGGGGCTCAGGAAAAGGACGATGCAAGCATACATGAGAAGAGTTACATACATAGATGGTCATACAGAAATGCACCGTAAATAGTATAGGAGGAGCTAGCAGTTGCTGACTCTGGTAGAAACAACCTGATAGTTACAGACTAAAAACAGATGCATGGACAGTTAAATATTCCTGCGCATGTGCAGGGTAGCAGAGTCTAAGTATAGCCAGTCCTTTAAACAGAGCACAAGGGAAGACAAAATGGCTGCCAGAAATACAAAATGGATTCCACAAAATGTACAGGATAGCCTGTAAATACCAGATGGATTCTGCTAACGCTAATTTAATCGCAGCCAATTTACGACAGACGACCCTTTTAGCGTTAGCTGAAGACATCTCCCATAATCCAGTAGGAAAAATGAAAAATATGCATATTAATTTTTAATAACATTTTTTTTTTCTTTTCATAAATTTCCTAATTCATTGCTAGGTGGGCATTTCTCATTCTAAATATTGTTAAGCGGGTATGTATGAGGTATAAACAGAAGCACAAAGGGAACAGAGAATTGGGTCATACAGATAGCAGGAGAGAGTAATTACTATTATCAGAAACAGAATTATTAGCTTTCTAGTCCTTAGCAAATCCTAGAACCATCCAGTAAAAACATTTTCAAGGTTCCCATGCATTTCAGTTACCATCAATTTCAATATCAAAGTATCCAACAGTACATATCTAATAAAAACATTTTCGCTAGACTTTTCCAGTGTTTCCTTTATGAGGGCTAGAGTATCTATCATTATACCCAATACAAACATTAAAGCAGTCAGACATATTATTTACAAAAATGATCCTGGATCCAGGGGACCAGGAGGACCATGAGAATTAGGACGAAGAGCTGCAAAGGGTTGCTCCTCCTCAAAAATGGGACGATCAATGGGGTACATTTTCAACAAAAAGAAAAAGAAGTCCTTGGGAAATTAAAGCCGCTGTACAACCAACCAGAGGGGAGTCTTCTCCCTGTGTCCGTTTGAGCCTCACAGGCAGGCTCTTGTTGTTCCCACGGTGGAGCTGCACAACTCGCAACTCAGGAATCATGGCCTAGTTTCAAGGGAAAAGTTTCTTCTTTCAGGATAGGGCAATCACCCACCAGGGCAAATGCGCTCAGTGATCCTGTCCAGTGTCTCAGGCAGTGCACCAGTTTTCTTCATTTCAATCTAACAGGCACCAGAGACACAGCACCTGTACCCTGAACTCAAGTCCTTCCCTAACTCCTGTATTGCTCTGCTGGCACACTGCTCTTTCGTTGGGGCCATGGATTGCATTCAGTGTGCCCAGGTATCTCCTTTACAGCCACTTTGGGACCAGGATTCAGAGGCCTGATGCTAGGATCTCTGAAGCAACCCTTGTTTCAAAGGGGGTTACCTCAAGCAAAAACCTTCTTCCCTTCCTGGTCGGTCTGTGACTCTCAGCTGGGCATCAAAAGCTTGATCCACGATTTCTCCTTTCTGATTTGTGACCCCGTCTTTCGCCCAAGATAGTAGCAGTGGGTACGCTCATCACAATGCTTCCGGCCTTCTACCTTCACTGAGGTCCTGGTTGCCAGCAGTGCCTGTGCAGGTTACCTTCACTTTGACTTCAAGCTGGACTGGTGCTGACTCCTCAAGCTGGATCTGATGTACGCGCCCCTCTGGCAATGGTTGTAAAGCAGCAAATATCTATTGGTGGACAGAACAAAAGGTCTTTAGACAAGGCACAAAAATAATCTATCAACAGAGAGGATAGTCTCAGAATACTTCCTAGTCCAGGGACGCCCCATATATTAACAAGGCACCCTGGAACCACTTTCATATATGTGAGAGTAAATAAAACAACAGTCTGGACCTATTAGCAAGTATAAAAACTCTTTAGTGAACTGACAAGAGTAATACGTCACCCAATGCCAAGCAGTCAAGGAAGTCTGTGTTCATTTCTAAAGACCCTCAAGAAAAAGGAAATGTTATACACGTTTTACTCCTAAACATTGCATTATTTGTACAGGACTGCAGACACTTCTAAAATGATTTTTCTTAATTAAAGCACCTATATTGTATACTCAGGACCATGCTCTCATGTTATAGGAGCAACAGGAAAATCTAACACTGCTAATTTAACAGGGATTCCTATTACATACAGAACTAAAAACTTCAACATAATGGGTACATGTTCTCCAGCGGAACATCTTGTGACTAACAGACTCCTGTAAAACAATATTTTCCTCAAAAATGTTTGCTAAGGATCACATAGACCTCTTCCCTGCATTCTACATTTTCACAATCCAAATTATGCAACATTAGTTCTAGTAAGGACTGTCAGTTTATTTACACAGACTAGCTAATAAAACTAGCAATGCCCTTGCAAAACTGTATGTAGCATGAGAATAACAAACAATAGTGGTGTTGTCACCTGAGAATTTTCAAACAAAAACTACCCACAGCTAGTTCCCCTTAAAGATCAAATAAGGAAACAGCAACCTAGACTACTCATCCTCTCATAATTCCATCAGAGAGGATGGGTAGTAACATAGCAAAATATATTTATTCGTTTTATTAATGCTAATAATGTTTAAAACAGTATTACTGAATAGCCAATTTAATGTCTCATGGTTATTTCACAGACAGTTTAGACAGGCTCAAAAAAAGTAAGAAAAAGAGAGAGAACACATAAATTTGCCTACCCTTAATTTGTAGAGGAGCTAGCCTCCACTCCCCAGTTTTGACGGTAAGAAACCTGTACCAGGTTTCATTCTGTCAACACTATCAACCCTAATTTGTAGCAACTGGGCATAAACAAACTCTGAGGAGCGAAATAGCACATTTCAGCTAGCCAAAGAACATATTCCTTTAGCAAATGTACTAGTGCAACATGAGACCGCATGAAGTCAAACTGAATCCCATTGCTTCCTGAATTCAACCCTAAAAACATTTATACTATATATATATGGCAGAGCCATTGTCCTTTAAAGAGAGGTCACATATACTATGTGCATTGAGTGCACACAAAAACTTGCTTTTACCAAAAAAAAAAAGGGTAAGCAAAAACCTCTTTCTTCCCCTGCCATTTCGTCTTTCAAATGTCGAAATGTCAAAGCAACGTTGTGCTGAGCCCTACAGGCTTCTAAATGTAGGACTTTGACCTATAACCTATGCAGCTGTTCCCCAGCAGGCATGCAAGGTTTTCATGTGGTGCTTCCAAGTCAAAGTGACCCTAAAGACCGAAGACAGAGCAGCAAAACCCACTCTGTGTGTCTACCAGCAATTTCAGAGGTAAGCTTAATAACTTCTGCCAATTTTTGTACATTGATATGTATAAGCAGTGTGCCAAGCGTTTGTCTAGCAGTATAGATGGTCTATGCTTACATATGTGCATTTACTGGGGCGTCAGGCAGTTTAAAAACTGATCTGACTGGAGAAAACTCACTTAAATAGTGAATTTTTACCCAATTTCGACTTTGATTTTCAGGGCACTTAAAAATTAACATCCTACAATGTTTTTGCATAATAGTCATCCCCAGAATGTCCTCTACATATCCCAGAGATGTGGCATCAAAAATGTATAATGTATACCCTTATAAAAATGAGTTTTGTACGCCTGGGTAAAGTGACATTTTCACATGTAATTGACCCCCTATTGCTGTATAGCACGGCTTAAATGCAATTTGGATGCTAGGAGGTCACAGTATCATTATTAGGCATTATAAATAGTAAAAAACGAATTTGTTTTAGCACCTATTTGAAATAACATTTTTTTTTTTATATAATCAAAATATATTTTTTGTTAATAAATCTAATCATTTTGATGAGTCTACATATGAAAAGCGAGCTGCATCCCTTGCCTATTATATTGAAACACATTAATTCTTAGCCCTAAGCACAGAAGCTTATCTTGAAACATCTTAAGTCTGCGCCACTTTTAAATGAAGGACAGCCATTATTATTGAACATCAAAAACCACTCTTATCCTTATTTTTAAAAAAAGGCATTAAGAAAAAAAAATCCCTACTGTCAATCTGCCAAAATAATGAAACTACATTTCTAACTTTGGAAACAGCAGTCTGAAATGCAGAATTTTACTCCGTGTTTTTGACTTCAACTATTCTCTGTAGCCGGAGTCCGAAATAGAAATGGTCTTGTTGACACAGCTGTTTAACACGTAAAGGTGTCGAAATTCACACGCCTTGCAAGTCAACCCTTCAAGCCAACACAAATCTGTCGTGGTGTATAATGTGAATGCCTGTGAATACCCTCTACAAAAGATAAATGCTGTGACATTTTGTATCTGAATTTAGTCTATTGTAAAACACACAATTTCGTTTTTCTCTTTACACAGGTCATCTTAATTTTAACTTTCTAAAGGTAAAACTCTTATCCGATAATCCATGTTAATTTTGCGCCACAATTTCCTCTGAGAAAATTAATTCTCAATTGGAAAATCGTTTTTATATAGGCATATAGCCCTTAAAATTTCAAGCAAGAGCATCATTTTACTTTTTGTGTAGGATTAATGCAACAGTTTTAAAAAAAAAAAAAAAACAGTTTTCTATGGAAAGTCTAACTGGTCTTTGCACAAAATAGGGCAGAGGAAGGCTCCTTGGGTTTCGTTCCTCAGCTGCCCTGTCTCATCAGAGAAGCTAAACCTCAGCGCAGAACCGGGCCACAGCGAGTGCTCCTAGCCCCCACCTTACAAGCTGCAAGGTCAAAATCTGCCTTGCACAGCCCTGAAGCTGTCAAAGACAAAAAGCCTTCCTAATGTTATCTAAACTGCAATAATTTGCCCTATGGAAACATTTATTTTAATATACAATTTCTTTTCAAGGGTCATAAATTTAGGTTCAATTCTCAGATTAGCAGGTTCAGCTTAAATTAGAACCTACAACCCTGTGGACCCAGCACATTGGCTCACTGAACCACCAAGAACACAAAGCTGCATAGGAACAATTTGCAAATTCGAAATACCCACAATTTTTCCAAGCTAAACTTTTAACGGGTCCCTAATTACTCTTCATTAATACTTTTGTACATTAAGGGTGTCATCAAATCACAGGGGTTGCTCTTTCTCTTGCTACACCCCTCTCAATTTCCTTTTGCGACTTATTGATGGTGATGAGACCAAATTAAATTTACTCCTTAACAATTTCACTTCTCAGAATTCTTTCACATATTCACAGTCATTCAATCACACGCTTTTTCCAGTGCTAGCAACATCCAAAACACAATTTACCACACCATAACATGTAAACACACATTTAACCCACAAATCAACACTTAAGACAGAAACAAAAGACAGCCCACAGACTGTACTTAAACCAAACCATTTGTAAATACTAGTTGCAAGTCATATTCACCAGATTTGGCTGGCAGAACACCAAAAAAAACGCTCTGCATCTCATCACTTATGAATGTTACTAAGTGCACAGACCAGGATCCTTTTATGTACATATTTAGTTCCTCGGGGTACTAGTCACCACTTACAAGTATTTTTATTCCATAATGCGCTGTACATTATAGAAGAAAGACCATACTTAATATACATATCCCTATTAGGCGTCCCCTCCGAGGGGGGGCCAGTTGTGCTTCATCAAGTTTCATTTTGGTACCATTCCAAAGGCAACACATCTTTTGAAGTGTGCTAAAGACAGATATGCCAAAAAATAGTGCAGAATATGCAATATTATAATCAAAGTAGCACTTAAGGTACCTTTAGTACGATGTGCCGTTCAAATCAATTCAGTTAGAGAAAATTCTCCTCATTACCTGCCTATGTGAATTGCAAGTCACATATGTCAAAACAAACCAAGTTGGCCAACACAAAATATACCATACTCAAAGCCACAGTAAGCGTTACTAAACTACCTTACCAATCACAGGCATCAAAACCAACAGCAAGCGCCGCAGACACTTACCAATCACTTGGTGTTCAGATTCATCCTGCCAAGTTCTAAAATCGACCAAATGGTCACTGCACGGTGAATCAACAGAAGAGATCTCAGTCGAGGACCGGTGCCACCTGGATGGTCAGATCAGAAAGAAAGGAAAAGTCGCCGTGGATGCCAAGACTCTGGTCTTATCGGACAGTGATCACGTCCAGAGCGAGATTCCAATCCTTCGTCGCGACCAATCCTTTGGGCATCCGAGTCACCGATGAGCCCCACGTTGAGGCGCCAATTGTAGAAAATAGACCTCAGCTAGGCCTACCAGTGCAAGGGGTTCGCCCTTCTCTGCACAGAGTCCTCAGACTATTAGAAAGAAGTTGGCACAGAATCTGAAATAGAAAATACATAGTTTATTAAACCTCAGGAGGTGGAACCACATTCACCCAGCACCCTGTGGTGCTGAATGAAGGTAGCACCCAGAGTAGAAGAACCATGGGTCTTTTATACCCACACAGGGGCTCAGGAAAAGGACGATGCAAGCATACATGAGAAGAGTTACATACATAGATGGTCATACAGAAATGCACCGTAAATAGTATAGGAGGAGCTAGCAGTTGCTGACTCTGGTAGAAACAACCTGATAGTTACAGACTAAAAACAGATGCATGGACAGTTAAATATTCCTGCGCATGTGCAGGGTAGCAGAGTCTAAGTATAGCCAGTCCTTTAAACAGAGCACAAGGGAAGACAAAATGGCTGCCAGAAATACAAAATGGATTCCACAAAATGTACAGGATAGCCTGTAAATACCAGATGGATTCTGCTAACGCTAATTTAATCGCAGCCAATTTACGACACGCACTCACCCCCATAAGATCGATGGCGAAAGGCAAGTTCTCTGTGAATGCCAAGATCACAGGATTGTCAGCGCCCTGGGTCCTTGCATAGGAGAGCGCAACATGTGCGGGGGCTGGGTTGGCTTGGAGTTGGGGGGAGAAGGATTCCAGCATTGCACCGAGCAGCGCCGCCTGCCGGCGAGGTCCTCATGTGCAACTGCTGAAGGCAGGCTTTGTTTCCACTTATCTCTGGAAAATAACGTCACAGAAACCCACATCTGAAGAATGCTGAGTATTCACCCGCCTGTATGTCCAGGAGCAGCGAAGACTTTCAAAGACACCAAGGATGTCTGCGCCTGTGGTCATTCAGGTGCCATTTCCCACCCTCCACCCTCCCATTGTTTATGCAAAAACAATCTCCCCACGACGCAGGCCTCCTTGCACCATGGTGCCAGCGCCAGCGCATGGCTGCAGTGTGTGCGCCAGCGCAGGGGAGCACAGAGATGCAACATATTCTTGTAAATATGTCGCATCCCTGTGCTTCGGAAGTGCCACAGCGTGGCACAGCCAAAGGGCTTGTGGTGCCGCGCTGTGGCACGTCCTTGTAGGTCTGCTCCAATGTCTTCTTCGTTATATATAAAGTAACAAAAATGCTTAGAACACTTT
This sequence comes from Triturus cristatus, assembly GCF_964204655.1. Classification (NCBI taxonomy): domain Eukaryota; kingdom Metazoa; phylum Chordata; class Amphibia; order Caudata; family Salamandridae; genus Triturus; species Triturus cristatus. The sequence goes on from NC_140591.1 coordinate 983,752, forward strand.
TTTTAATAACTCTTTAATGAGCTGTGCAGCAGCCACAATGCTCTACAGCATAGCTTAAAGACATCAGCAAAGCCAGTAGCTCTGACTAAACATTTATAAGGTCCCAAAGGCGAGGCCTGTTGGCTATGCCAATGCTTGTTAAGGACTCGAGCCCTGAAACTGCTGTAATGCGGCTGTCCGCGGCCCCGAAGTGGGCCATTCCAACGGGCGGCCCTTTAGTGCCATTTGGGCACAAACGCCACCCTTCTTGCTAAGGCTTGGACTCGGGAAAGAGTCCTTCGCCTTGGCGCGCTAGGCGCGTCACTTCCGGCACACAGAGGTCGGGGGAGGGTACTTATATCTTGAATGCGCAGACTGCGGGTGGGGGAAGTTGCCGATAATGGCCCTAGGGCTGGAACTGATCTGATCACGGCTGCGCTCACTTGTGTAAGCCTGGGCGTCAGCTGACGGGGCCTGTGCAGGGGCTGCTGGGAGAGGAATGCGTCTCAGAAAAGAGAGGCCGGTCCCAGGCGCTTTGTGCCCTTGAAGGAGCCCCCGTGTCTCCTTTTCTGCTTAATGCTGTTAAAACTGGAGTAAAGAAGCCTCGTTGCCTGGTTTCTTGCCAGCTTTATAACAGACACGGGCTGTCTTTGTTTTTAGGAGCAGTGTCTGTAAATACTTTGAAATAAATCATCACCGTCCCGTTTTAGACCACAGTTTAGTTCTTTTCCAAACTTTGTTTCTTCCCAGCCCTACGTCACGAGTGCAGACACAGTAAAGGCGGCTGGAGTCGGCCGCTGCTGTTGTGTGTTTTATTGTAGAGTTTGTCAGAGCCAGACTACTTCCAGCAGGGATTAGAAACAACAAGATGCATATTTATAACATTATACCGTCGCCATGGTAGGCCTGTGACGTAGCATTCAGACTTTTCCTTGGCACACGGTAGTTGGTTTTCAGAGGGAAAGAAAGCCACGTGCCACCTGTGCTGTGTTCAGTTGGCACCGACCTCTGTGACAGTAACACACTTCGGTGAACTCCCCTCCCCGTCCCTCCAACTTTCTGCAGCACTTTAGAGGCCATATTAATCTGCATGGATTGTGTCTTGGTCGTTGAGTCGCTTTTATTACCAGGCCTGGAAGGATAAAAGGCGGGGTTGGGCCTGCCAGGATTCAAACTCTTGTACACACATTGCTTGAAACATGCACATTAACCTACTGAGTTATCTTCATATTCTACTCTTTCTCTGCACTACCACTCCTTATAACTTCAAGCCTTTACTTTTAATGGAAATTGAAAGAAAGTTAACGTATGTGCGATTCTACCAAAGAAAGAATTTCAGCAAATTGTGCACTTGTTTCATGACGGTGCAGCAGTGACCGACAGGATAATTCTATGGGCGCAGAATCCCAAAGAAGTAGAGGGGCATATTCTCAAGGAGCTATCGCCAAGTTAACGGCACTTTATCGCAGCCAAAGTCGTGATAAAGTTATCACCCCATTCACAAGCTGGTGCTAACAGCCCATAGCACCAGTTTACCCGCGATAGCAACTGCAAAAAACATCGCCACATACGACCCCGGCAACTATCGCTAATGAGATGCAGGGTAGGCGTTCCAGTGCAAAAAACAGCAGCGACAACACCACTCCGCAACATTCTCAACGACCAGCCAGGTCGGCGATACGACCCCAAAACATGCGATAAGGCACGTTAGCAGCAGGAAACTAACACCTGTTCTGACCTGGTGCAAAGTCGGACCACAGCCTGCACCACAAAAGGGAGCCCAGCCCACAGCCACACCTAAAGGGCAACAGATGCATGGAGCCACTGATCATGCAGCTCGGAGCCCCAACAGGACCACAAAACCCACCGCCACCACCCCCGGACCAACACTGAGGCAGCGCAGACAAACACACCGACCCCAGAAAATGCACCGACCTCCCAATCCCCAGCACCAGAGAATGTCATTGCCTACTACATGCCCAAAGGGACAACCCACCTCCACATCCTGACCACCACTGGCCACCGGCTGACGGTACCAACACAGCAGACAACCAACATCCCACCTCAGACAAAGCTGCTGCCCGTGATGCACCTGTTGTCCTCTGGTTCCCTCCAACTAACAACCGCCTGAGTCGGCGGAGTCACACAGCCAGGCCACTCCAAGTCCCTCACAACGGTCATGGATGACACCATAAGCTTGGTACCCCAGTACCAATACTTCCCCCACAGTGCGCAGGAACAGCCGGAGACCAAGCAAGTGCACACAATAAGTGCAACAGAAAGCGCACGTATCCCACCAATCTGCACGCACTAGTGGACCACCGGGGAATCACCGCCAACGTCGCCGCCAACCACCCAGGCAGTGTTCATGATGCATACACCTCCGACAGTCCATCATTAACCTGCGCTACCAGGATGGCACCCACAGAAATGCACTGCTCGTTGGCCAATACCAAATGAACACACCACACACCTCAAACTCACAATCATGCAACTCACAACACAGGAAATGCACACGTCACAAACTCACATACAACATGCACGCCCATCAGACACCACAGCACAACTCACTGTGGGAACGTGGCCCAGCCATGTACATTAGCCATCAACGGCATGGCACCTCAGCCACACAATACCAGAATGTCGGAAGAGGTGGGGACCAGGCGAAGGAGGCAAGTGACCGATGAATGAGAATGTACACAATGCCAAGTGTGGCATGGATGTGAGGGGAAGACTGCAGTCTGCAGACAACAGACAGATCCATGTCGACATATACTGCTTGTGTTTGGAGTGCACTGGACAGTGGACGCAACCATGTCACACCAGTCAGTGGGGAAGAACGCAGAAATGTAGCTTGTTACGTCCCCCAGCAAGCGTGAGCGGAGTGGGCTGTCCTGGCGTACGCAGAGCCAACGTGGGTGTGTGACTGATAGGTGCATGCCCCTGGGCGTGCTTCTGTAGTGGGAATGTGCATCTGCATGTGGCAGTGTGGGTCTCCTTTGTGGGGTGTAGGTGGTCCTTGATGGGTAATGGACACCCACGTATGTGATCTCGATCGCCTTCCATGGGTTTGGACCAAACCCGCACCTGTTCGCCCACCTCCTTTTGGTGTTCTGACACCTGGCATTGGGATTCCATGTGTGGGTCGGTGAAGTGTTGTGGGCCTGTCGTGCTTTCGGGTGCTTCATGCTGTGTGGTCTGTTGCAGCGGCTGGGTTCTCCCCTAAGTAGCTTGGTTGCCCTGGTCCTGGTGGTGGGTTGCGTGGGATGTCCATGGGCTGTTGTAGGGCGTCATTGTCGAAGGTGTGGAGGTCCTCTCCGGCATCACTGATGAGTTGTCTAGTCTGCTCTGCTGGAGGTGTTGTGTGTCCCTGTAGGAGAGTAGGATCTGCCCTTATGTTGCCCCCACTGTTTTTCTGATGTATACACTGGTTTCTAGCTATAGTCTGGCTGGGTCCCTGCTAATCAGGGCTCCAGTCTCTCTGTTCTCTCTAAGCGACTTGGTGTGCATATTAGATGCACTAGTGATTGGATACTGTGGTACCTTATGAGCCCCTAGTATATGGTACCTTAGGTACCTAGGGCATAGGTACTTCACAGGCCTACCAGGGGCTGCAGCATGTATTATGTCACCCCTGGGAAGCAATCTCAATCTGATACCACAGGCCTGCTACTGTAGCCTGTGTGAGGTAGTGTTAGCACTCCTCACAGAGATATAGGTTTCTATATCTCACCATACACACACATATAAACCTATCAGCCACCCCTATGGCAGGCCCTATCAATCCTGAGGGCAGGGTGCGTGGTTTACAATGTGAGGGGGCGCCTCTGCATGAGCAGGGCCCCTCTGCAGCTACCAGAGTCTATTCTCTATGGCTGTTTGTGGATGCGGTTAAACCATATACTCTTAAGTGCATTAAAATGCTAACTTTGGAATGACTGCATCAAAACATGTCGTGTTTGGTGTCAAACAACTTAGAATCATACCCCCACATCAGTCCATGATGTGGGAGCATGATCCCACCCTTCTAGAGGGGACGACATGTAAAACAACAGAAATCCTATAGAGCCCTGGCATCACAAAATGGATGCCACCAGCACAGACACTGGGCTGCCCTCCTTCTGCTGACTGAAACTCGCAGTGGAGGAAGCCCAACAAAAGGCATCCTGTCACAGGGAGGTGTCACCACCTTCCAGAGAGGATTTAGTGTTTTGGAGTAGAGTGCTTTCAAATCCTGCACTGGGGGAGCAGTAGGCTCCTCTGTGCATATGCCAGCTCAAACCGGTTCAGGGGCGACTTGTCCCTGCTCTGGCACGAAACTGGACAAAGGGAAGTGGGTGTAACCACCCCTACCCTGGCCCTCCCAGAGGAGTGGTCATAGAGCTAGTCCCTCCCCTATTTTCACTATAAGATAGCAAACTTTGCCACTGCAAAACAGATAACCCTGGACGACGCTCTACAAAGAAGAATCCTGGCCCTTCGACGTTCCACTACCTTTGGAAGACAGACGAATCTCCCTTGGAGTCAAGGAGTGACTCCCCTGCTTGGCAGGCACCAAAACACTTAATCAATGGTTGCAAACTTTCACGCTCCCGCCAAAGTTCGAAGTCCCTGCTGCCCTGGAAGTAGATTTCCTGACTTCTCGATGGCCATTGTGAGTCCCCAGCAAATCTGTGGTGAGTGGACCCCACGAGTGACGAGGAACAGCAATACCCGGGGACCATGCACTATTGTCAAGTGCAATCCCTTCACGATGTTCCAGGAACTTGTGCTTTGGACCATTTGTGACCCAAGCCTCCAGCAGGTCTTGCAGCAAAAATCAGTGGCCTACCCTGTCCTGAGTGACCATGGGCTCCTGTGAAGCATTTCCTGAGGAGGCGTCTTTGCGTTCACTTGCCCGTTGGCTAGTGGGTCTCCCAAAGACTTTCTCATCAACTAAAAGGGCTCCCCTGGTTGCTCCAGGCCTGCCCTCACTCACCCTTGCTGGGTGAGTCCCTCAGACCTTGCTGGTCTGCACCATTGACTTCCTTCAGTCTACATGAGACTTGCAGTTGCCAAGGCTTGTTGGCTCCAATCTGGTTGCCGACACCGCAGTCAGCTGCAGACGTTGTGGGACACTCCGAATCCAGCTGCTGGTCATCATTGATCCCTCCTGGACCTCGTGAGCGAAGAGTCAAAACACCATCGACGACCTGAAATCACCCAATATCCGTGTTCATCCATCTTTATGGCCACCGGTCACTGGCAAGTGACTTTGAACACTGTCCCTTCAATTTTCAGGTCTTCAGCATCTTGAATCCACCCTTGGATTCCACCGGACACTTCTTCAGTCGACACAAGCAGCAAGTCTTCTTTGGTCTCCATAGAAAACAGCGATGCGACCCGACACCAAAAGACACCTATGCACCCGGCTTCCCTGGGTGAGGTAACTCGTGCACTCCGGTGCCCTAGTGTGTGTTGGCCCTCGAATTACTTACCTTGTAAGTGGCTTGCTTGTAGACTTCCTCGAAGTACCCTAAAACATTAAAAATCAAACCGCGACTTGCTCCATTATAATCAATAGGGAACCCGCGGCTGTGTTACTTACCTGCTAACACTGCAGTAGTGAAGCCCCAGCGATTCCCCAGGCCCTAGGCCTTGTCATTTTGCAAGTCGACATTGTTATACCATTTTTTTAGTATATGGTCTGGTACACCCCTAGGGCTCCAGCCGTATTTGTGCTTAATTTATTGTGAAACGTTGACATTTGAATGTGTATCTGGCTTCTAATCTCATAAAGAGATTAGTAGAGTGTGTCTAGTAATAAATACATATATATTTGATATATATACCTGTGTGGTGTTCTTTCATTTGGTAATTCAAGAGATTATAAGGTAAAACAAGCTGCTTTACATTCCTCTAAAGACTTAGCCTGAAGGCTGCTCTTCACAACTACCACTAGGATAGCTTTCTTTAAAAGTTTGTCTTAAACCTATCTACCATAAGAGTCGAATTGGACTGGTGCAAGGTGGCCACTTTAACTAGTGACCAGCATCTGCCAGGCCAACCTCTCACACTGACACACAGCAGTGAGATGTGTGTGTCAGCAGTGAGATGTGTGACAGTAGTGAGATGTGTGACAGCAGTGAGTTGTGTGTGTCAGCAGTGAGATTTGTGTGTCAGCAGTGAGATGTGTGTGTCAGCAGTGAGATGTGTGTCAGCGGTGAGATGTGTGTGACAGCAGTGAGATGTGTGTGTCAGCAGTGAGATGCGTGTGACAGCAGTCAGATGTGTGTGTCAGCAGTGAGATGTGTATGTGTGTCAGCAGTCAGATGTGTGTGTCAGCAGTGAGATGTGTATGTGTGTCAGCAGTGAGATGTGTGTGACAGCAGTGAGATGTGTGTGTCAGCAGTGAGATGTGTGTGTCAGCAGAGAGATGTGTTTGTCAGCAGTGAGATGTGTGTGTCAGCAGGGAAATGCTTAAGACACTTACACGCAGCATGGGAACATGTTGAGGTGCAGGAAATGGGGAGACAGAAATGAACACCAATCATTACGGATGGCAACGGTCTCAGCCCACCTTGCCTTGCTGGACGAGTCATGTGTTGTTTGTCATCTGCCCATTGCCCAGTGTGAGGGGGCACAACTTACAGCCCATGGGGTCTGCATAGTGCTCTGCCACCGGACTGCGCCGGCTGTCTGCTCTTCTGAAAGTGATCAGGTGAAAGGGTCCGACAAGGTCACATGTCGTGCTACATGGCCATGTGTGTGCTCTCCCCCCAGGAGTGTGTCCGAATTGGTAACGTTGCCAAATGACGCTGTGCTGCTCCGACCATGGAACTGCATCCCCTTGCACAGGTGTGTGTACACACGTGTAGTTCCACGCACATGCATTCAGAGTCCAGACGAAGGCACACATGTCCTCTGTTGTGGTGGGATATGTGAGCATTCATCACGATGCAACAAGGTGTTGGGACCTGTGCTGAGGGTGACAATCCAATGTGGCTGCAGGAACGTAGTTACTTGTCCATGAATGCCAGCGCAGCTTCATGTGCAATGTATTCCAATAGTATGTCGTTGTCGGGTTCAAGGAACACCAGGGTGAGCCAATCCATTAACTGGTCCGGGCAGATGTGCTCAGTACACACCGTTTCCCCAATCCGCAAAACAGCCCACTAGGGGAGCGCCTCGATGTGGTCACTGCATACAAGGAGATGTGCAATCTCCCATGCGCAACTGCCAGCACATATGCCAAGGATCAGTGCATCCTATGCACGGCTATCCCGGTGGCACTCTTGTTCGTGGGCCAACAGGGGACACACTGTCAGGTCATAACCCAATTCAGCTACCGTTGAGTTGGATAGGCAGACCTACGTGGGCCACTCGAATGTGCATGATCGACAGTGGAACCAGGGCTGGACGCAGGTGACGTAGGCAAGACGGAAACTCAGACAGAAACTGATTCGCAACACTGCCATTGGCAGGAATCCCAATAGATGCAGCATTTGTGCAAGGTACAGTTCCACGTGACAGGGGTTGTGCATGTGCCCGGGAATGCCTGCCCTTGCGTTTGTTGGGCTCGTGGCACCGGCACTCCTCAGACCGGCAGAAGTTCGGTGGACGATATGCCACAGCTCTGGGCAATGAGTCGTATGGGTGTGCAACTTTTGGACGCATAGATAGTTGTTAGCCAATGTGTCAAGGGCATCCCTTGCAGGTGTAGGTCGTGCAGGGACAAGTGTGTGTGGGGTGTGGGCATGTTGGTGTTTCATTAGCGCAGTTCATGGTGTGGGAGTTGTCGGAGGCTGGTATGGTATCTCACGCAGGGTGTGCCAGCCACATTCAGGACCATGGTCGGGGGTTCGGTTGGCCTTCAGCCTTGTGTGTGGAGACAAAGGGGCTTTCACTCCTGATTTCAGTCGGACTACTGCTTGCATTTCTTAAATGTGATGTGGACTTTCGTGCTGACTTTGATGCCAGGCCTGTGATTTGGGGTGCACAGATTTCGAGACACACACAGCTGTTGGCATGTTTGCATGAGCCAAGGGCCCGATTGGCCTTGCGCTCTTTGTTCAGTCTCTCTCTTTCTCTCTCTTCTTTTTCTCTCTCTCTCTTTCGCTCTCTCCCTGTCCTTTGATGAGTGCCTGACACACCTTCTTATCTTGGATATTGTCTTACAGGCTGTGAGTCACAGATTGTCCAGGGATGCCTCGCCATGACTCTTCAAAATAGTTGTTTGGTGACAAATTAGGATGTGACATTTTGTTTGGTCTTTCAATGGTGAATGTATGAATCAGGGTTTCAGTGCCCACATGTATGTTGATTGTTGCAATTGCGCGATATCAGGTGGGTGCTTTTGTTCATGTTTTCGTGCCATTGATGTGCAGTGTCTTGGTCCGGGGAGGTGGGGGGCTCCCCCACATGCGGGGGAGGGTAGTCCTGGGTGGTGGTGGCAGTGGGTGTCCGGCACACATGTTCAGTGGCTCCATGGCTCCCTTTTCTGTTGCAGGCTGTCGTCCAACTTTGCACCAGGTCAGAGCAGGTGTTAATTTCCTGCAGCTAACATGCCTTATCACATGTTTTGTGGTCTTTACGCCGATTTACGCCGATCTGGCTGGTCGTTGAGAATGTTGCGGAGTGGTGTTTTCGCGGCTTTTTGCACGGGAACGCCCACTCTGCATCTCATCAGCGATAGTTGCCAGGGTCATCTGTGGTGATGTTTTTAGCGGCTGCTATCGCAGGTAAACTGGTGCTATGGGCTGTGAATGGGGTGATACATTTATAGCAACTTTGGCTGCGATAAAGTGCCGTTAACTCTGCAATAGCTCCTTGAGACTATGCCCCTTAGCGTGCCAACTTAAAAATGAAATAAAACGTGGGCAAAAGTTTGTTACTAAAAGGTGCAGTACCAAATAATAGCTGCTGCCCCCTACACCACAAATGTTAAAAAATAAATAAAATAAAATAAAACTAAAATCCAGATTGGCACGAGATGGGGAGAAAAGTAGGAGTCCTCGCTAGAAAGGAACCAGTAAACTCTGAATAAACATTTATTCATTAAAACTACAACAAAAATCCAATTAACCCCTGCGCTGCAAAGCCTACAAGACCCCCCCACACCCAATCTAAGCCTTTTTTGGCTATTAGAGGTAGTTTGCGCTTAGGCCCCCATAACATTTTGTTGACATTAGGTATCCTTGCCAAATTTGTTTCCTTTTTTCCAATATATTGAGGATTCTAAAGGTACCCAGGGTTTGTGGAGTCCCCGGGTACATTTTGGTTTTTGGGGAAAAATAGGAAAAAAGTTCTGCAGAAGAAACAGTCTGTTTTTTCCATGCAAATGATATCAACAAAGGGTTTGCGGTGCTAAAATCACCATCTTCCCAGCTTTCTGGAACAGGCAGACATTTGCATGAAAACCACATTTTTCTACAAAGTTTGGCATTATACTGGGACATAGCTTATTTTTCCTATTTGTTATGCTTCCATCCTCCCAATTAGCAGTAGAAATGGGTATGAAATCAATAATGGATCCTGGAAAGCTATTCATTTCTGAAAGGTAGACAAAATATTGAATTCGGCAAGGGGTCATTTGTGTAGCTCCTTCAAGGTTTTTTTATATAGAAAATAATGGTTGAAATAAATAAAAAAGAAATTGAGTTGAAAAAAACTGTCATTTGTGCCTTTGTTTTCACCTGTAACTTCTTCTTACTATGGCAGGTTTTTCAAAGCAATATACCGTTACGTCAGCTGGACCCTTCTGGTTACAGCGATATATATGGCTTATAGATTCACCAAGAACCTGAGGTACCCTGAGCCAATAACTGAGTTGGCCATGCAGTAGCTTCCCATTGTGTACCCAGTATACAGCAATTTATTCGGTAAAAGATAAAGAGTGAAAAATAGTTATCAAGGAAACCTATGTATTTCTGAATTGGGTATAGATTATCGAGTTTAGAAGCAGCGGTTATTTACACATTTCTGAATTTGTGGGTACCCATACTAGCATGTGAATTAGAGGGCATTTTTCAAAATGACTTATTTTTCACACAATGTCTTACATTTGGAAGGCAGAAATGCACAATAAGACACTTGTTCTATTATTCTGTGTTCCCCTAAGTCTCCCATAAAATGGTACCTCACTTGTGTGGGTATGCTTAGTGCTCATGACAGGAAACGGCCGATAACGCAATGTGGACACCACATTATTCCACTGAAAAGTGACCCTTTTTTTAAATGTGCCAAGCCGTGCATTTTGGGCCCCAGCTCAGCAAGTAACTACAGAAACCTAGCAAGCCTGTACATTTTTTAAGATAGAAATCCTAGGGGAATCTAGAATGCAGTGACTTGTTTGGCTTTCAGCAGGTTCTGTTACCTTGAATCCCTTGCAAACCAAAACTTTGCAAAAAAAACCCACACATTTTCCTCATATTTCTGTGATGGAAAGTTATGGAATCTGAGGGGAGCCAGAAGCTTCTACCTACCCAGCATTCCCCAAAGTCTCCCGATAAATGGTAACTCACTTGTGTGGGTAGGCCTAGTTTCCGCAACAGGAAATGTCCCAAAAAGCAATGTGCACAAATTACATTTCTCTACTCAAATCTGACCTTATTTTTGCAATGTGCCTAGCTGTGGATTTTAGGCCCTATATCAGCTGGCATCTAGAGAAACGTAGCAAACCTTAAATTTTCAGACACAAGACACCCAGGGAAATCCATTATGGGGTGACTTGTGTGGCTCTCATAAGGTTCTGTTACCCTGTATCCCTTGCAAACTGAAAATTTTGCAATAAAAAAACACTTTTGCCTCATATTTCTGAGATGGAAAGTTCTGGAATCTGCATGGATCCACAAAATCCCACCCACCCCGCATTCCCCAAAGTCTCCTGATTAAAATGTTACCTCAATTGTGTGGGTAGGCCTAGTGCCGCGACAAGAAACTGGTCAAAACGCAGCGTGGACAGACCAAATTGTTACAGTGAACACTGACCCTTTTTTTTGGCAAAGTGCCTAGCTGTAGATTTTGAAACCTAGCTCTGCCGGTACCTAGGGAACCTAGCAAACCTATACATTTTTGAAAACTAGACACCCAGGGGAATCCATGAGGGGTGACTTGTGGGGCTCTCACCAGGTTTAGTTGCTCAAAATCCATTGCAAACATCACAATGTTTCTTAAAAAAACAAATTCTTCCAACATTTCTGTGATGGAATCTGCGTGGTGCCACAAACGTCCACCCACCCAGCATTCCCCTGAGTCTCCTGATAAAAATGGTACCTCACTTGTGTGGGTAGGCCTAGTGAAAGCAACAGAAAGTGGGCCAAAACATACCTTGGAGACATCAAAATTATCAATCACATAACAACCTCTTTTTGCAAGGGAGTAAACTTCATTTCTGGTATAAGGCTCAGCAGCCATCTAGGGAAACCTACCAACCTAAACATTTCTGAAAACTAGACCCGGGGAAGTCCAGGGAGATGTGACTTGAAGGTATCCCCTAACACTTTCTTACCCAGAATCCCCTGCAAACCTCAAATGCTGCTAAAAAAAATAATCACAATTTCTCTACATTTCTGTGTGGGAAAGTTGTGAGACCACCAGGCCAACACAAATTTCCTACCACCTTCCACCAGGTCTTTTGATAAAAATGGATTCTCACTTGTGTGAGTAGGCCAAGAGCCCGCAACAGGAAATGGCTCAAAACGTACTGTTAAGTCATCAAAATTATCGATCACAAAAGGAACTGTTTTTGCAAGGGAGTAACCTGCGTTTTTGTGATGTGATTTTTTAAGCTAAATTTGAGGTTTGCAGGGGATTTTGGGTAAGAAAACATTGGGGGATCCATGCAAGCTACATCTCCATTGACTCCTCCGGGTATTCCGTTTTCAGAACTGTCTGGATATGGCAGGTTTCCTTAGAGGGCCGCCTAGCCCGGGACCAAAAATGCAGATGACCCTTTTGCAAACCCAGGTTGTTTTCTGATTGATAATTTTGATGCCTCCACAATACATTTTGGGCCCTTCCCTGTCTGGGGCACTTGGCCCACCCACAAAAGTGAGATAACCTTTTTATAGGGAGGCTTAGGGGAATGCTGGGGGATAGGAAATCTTGTGCCATCCTGGTGATCCCACAGCTTTCCCACACAGAAATGTGATGAAAATGTAACTTTTAAGCTACATTTGAGGTTTACAGAAGATTCTGGGTAAGAAAATGCTGGGAGATCCATGCATGCGACACCGCCAACCAAGCGTCAGTCCATACACACTTTCAGCCAAGTGCTAGTCAACGCCTAGTGCCATCCGCGCACACCACCAGCCAAGCAACATCCACGAACGTACACCGCCAGCTAAGTGCCATACATGCACACTGTCAGCCATGTGCCAGTCCACGTACACTGCCAGACAAGCACCAGTCCATGCACACCACCAGGCAAGCACCAAACACACACACTGCCATGAAGCTCTAGTCCACAGACACTGCCAGTTAATTTCAAGTACACACACCGAGCCAAATGCCAGTTCATGCAGACCGTCAGTCAAACTCCAGTTCTCTCTCTCTCTCTCTCTCTCTCTCTCTCTCTCTCTCTCTCTCTCTCTCTCTCTCTCTCTCTCTCTCTCCCCTCTCTCTTTCTCTCACACACACACACACACACACGCACACACACACACACACACACACACACACACACGCACACACACACACACACACACACACACTCACTCACTGGTATCTTGTGGTTTTCTGCTCCCCTTGGGTGCAGATGACCCTAAAAATATCAATGATCTGCCCCAAGGGGTCAGAAATGGCTAAAGTGTGTCCTTAAAAAAAGCAGAATGACCCTTGACTATGGTGCCACTCCCACCCGGGGGGGAGATCAGGGGGCATCGGTATGACCAATCTGGACATCCTCCACCCCTACACAAAGTAAAAAGTCACTGATGTCTAGTGGGCTTTCTGCCCCCACAGAGGGACAGCTCGGGGGTTGTTGCACCTATCTTCCCCGTGCGGGGCAGAAAGGCTGACCCTAATTTTGGGGGGTAAGGGGGCCAACGACATGCCCCTTCAGGGCAGCCCGACCACTGCACAAAGAAAAAAAATTGTCCCTTGTGCCTAGTGGGAGCAAATTGGTGGCTATTGCCCCAATATGCACCAAAGGGGGGGGGGCACAAAGACTGTGGCCATTATTTTTGGGGCTGTGGGGGTATGCCCATTCTGGGCAGCACCCATCACTACACAAAGAAAAAAACAATCCTGGTGCCTAGTGGGCAGATCGGGGGCTATTGCCCTATATGCCCCCGAGAGCAGAAAGACTGTCCCATTTGTTTTTTGGAAGGTGGGAGCATCGGCATGCACATTCCTACATATTAAAAAAAAATCTCTGGTACCTAGTGGGCTTTCTGCCCCCCGGGGCGCATAAAGGCTTTGGGGCAGATTTATGACGACTGGCGCATCCCTGCATGTAAGCAGGGATGCGCCAGTTATTATGCGCCACAGCTGCGCCACCATGGATGCGCCGCATTTATAATGCGGCACACCATGGGGCAAAAACGGCACAGATGCGTGACGCATCTGTGCCGAAAAGTGGCGCATTGCTGGAGTTGCGTCGCAAGCGCGACGCAGCTCCAGCAATGATCTGGGGGGCCCTATCTGTACAATGCTGCGTCAATCCGAACGCCTGCTTCAAGCAGGCGCAGGGTTTTGACGCAGCATGGGCCTAAAAGTGACTGAGTGAAATCTTGTAGATTTCACTCAGCCACTTTTAGGAGGCGTTCCTGCGCCGGAACGCCCCCACCTGCCCTGGAACGCCTACATTTGGCGCAGGGCTTTACAACGTGACGCATCTGGGAGATGCGTCACGTTTGTAAATGCCCCGCACCATGGCGCAGGATTTGCGCCGCTGCTGTGTCACAAAAGTGACGCAACGGCGGCGCAAAAGTGCCGCAAGTGCAACATAAATCTGCCCCTTTGTTTTTAATTTATTTTGGGTGGGGGCATGGTATTGCCCATTGGGGGTAGCCTCCACTCCTCTTTTATATAAAAAACAAACCCCTTGTGTCTAGTGGGCTTTCTGCCCTGCAGGGAGGCAGATTGGGGGTAATAACCCACATCTGCCCCCCCCGGTGGGGCAGTAAGACTGTTTATTTTGTATGGGGGGCATTGGCAAACCCATTGTGGGCATCCCTACCTCTAAATATTAAAACAAGTAATCCCTGGCCCTTAGTACTCTTTCAGCTCCTGGAGGGGAGTGTGGGAGCTATTGCCCCATCTGCCCCACAGGGGGGCAGTAAAACTCATTATATGCATAAAAAATTGGGAGGAGCAAAGGCCCTTGCCCAAGGGGCCGCTCCCCCCTCCCTGGTGTAAAGTGGTAGAGCCCTACTTGGGAATCGTCCTCCTGCGGAATCCCCAAGTAGGTGTCCACCAGGGAAGGGTACCATTGGAAAGAGATTATCCCTTTCCCAATGACACATCTCTCGTTTGTTTCGATGCTGCGATAGCACTGTGAGCATCGAAGTAGTGAAAGTGAAATGAGGCGATCGGCTCATTTCACTTTCAATGTAATGACGTCAGCGTGCCATGCGCGCGATCACCATTACACTGAAAAGAAAAAAATGCCTTGGGTGGCTGGTGAAGCTATCCCCAGCTCCAGAAGTTGAAAAATAAACAAGCATTTGCAATGCAATAGATCTCACATTTGCAAGAGTTTGAGCTATTGGCATTGTAAATGACAGTGCCTTTTATTTATATGTTTTGAAAACCTGCAAGCGGTGCGTAAATACGCACCTTATACTTATTGTCGTTGCTTATAAAAAGCAAGGTTGGCAGTAACTGTGCCTCTTTTACTACCAGCCATGCGTCTCGTAAGCAAAAACTATAAGTAAAAAGTGCGTGTTTACGCACAGAATCAGGTTTTTAAAACACATAAATAAAAGGCATTGCTATTTACAATGCCAACAGGTCAAACTCTTGCAAATGTGAGACCTATTGCATTACAAATGCTTGTTAGTATAGTGGTGTTATGTATGATCTGTGTGTGAATTTGAAATTGATTCATTTATGTTGGGTATTGACTGGAATATTGTTATCATGAGGGCAGCAGTACTTCTAAACTGTGGCAGTCAAGGATGGCCCTATAGTCCCCATTCAATGCTGCCAAGCTACCACTGTTTCAGTCGGTCATGTTATGAATATTTTGGCATCGATACAGCTATTGATCATGTGACTTTTTCCTACATTAACTTAGTGAGTGCAAGGCAATACACAGGTGCCAGAATGTATTCCAATTCGCTCTTGCAGCATGCCGAATCTTCAGAAAAAAGGTCACTCAATTTCGTCAAACCAGACTTAGGCAGTGGAACACAGGTGCCAGCATCACCAGTCGACGTTGTGAGTAACCAGCACTAATAGTGAATCAATACAGGAGACCCAGCTATATTGTACCAAGCCTGGACAGTTGTACCCATAGTGTCACTTGATTTTGAATGTGGGTGTGTCTGGTTAGCCTCACCGGTTCACACTATCAAGATATGTTCTCCATATGGTGGAGCCAGATGAATAATACAGACAGTATTACATGAGAATATCAGGAGTTGCTAGCCCGCCCTCCTCCTTGCGCTTCCTGAGTATCCCATCCAGCTCTTGGTCTATTCCCTCCCTAAACACACGAATCGAAGTGGAACTAAACCTTGTAAGCCCACTTCAGCAGCAAAAATGGCAATGCTGATGAATCTGTATAGGAATCTCTACAAGACCACCATCTTAATTGTATGTCTAGCAGTAGGTGTCAGAACCCATACCATGGGGCCACTGGGCGCTAAACAGTGGACACCCTAGTGTACACCCTGTGTAACTGAGCCAAGTACTACCCCTTACGCACTAGACTCTCAGTTGCAGTTCAGGTCGAGCAGTCCAAGGCTCTTCAGGGGTGGTAGGTGCAAGGTACGTGAGGGCACACTACTGCAAATACCCACAGCTTCCCCAACAAGGTCAATGTCCAGTCCAAATACTAATATTAGTATGACAGCTGTTTTTAATATACATGCAAAATAGGACACACTCACTAAATACACAGCCTCCTTTTAGGGGGGGTGGGGGGGGCAAAGTGGACCTTTTTTCCAACCCCACCTCTTTTTCCTTCAACTCTGAATTCTGCGTCTCCACTTATGGAAATAGGGAGGTGACCCCAGGTGCAGCACACACTAGCATATTCATCAAAGTATGGCTTTGGCCTTGAAAAGACAACTCTCGGGTGTTCAACTGCTGAGCGAGCACAAGTCTCCAGGAAGGGCTGTGACCCTCCTTCAGGCTTCCCGTCCGCCGTCTCAGAAGTGTCCAGGAACTGAGCTCTTCTCTCCTTCATTCCCACAACAAGCAGCGTGCACTGTGCTCTCCAGTGGTCAACAGGAACTGCGCATATGAGGCAGTCACGAACAGTGATGGCCTCCGTCTGATGAATCTGTGGCCGTTCTCCAGAGTGGATTCTGGTCCGGTTACGGAGTCCCTTAGTGGGTCACGGGGACAACTCCAACACAGCAGCGGCCCCAATAAATCCATTGTGTGAATATGTGTGTGTGCTGTCCACCCCCCTAAAATTACCGGCCACCATTGTCACACACTTGGGGCTTAATTTATATGTTGTTGGAGAGGGAACCACCTCATAATGGTGACGGTGTTCCCTCCCCACCAATATAGTGGTCCGTCCGCCCGATTTAAATGCATGTGTGTACTTTAGTTTGTTTATGGTAGTGAGCACTCCCTCACCATTGTGGCCAAACATCTCCAACGGGGTGAAGAGTAAGGGCCGCCAGAGATTTGTCACTGCCAGGCAAACCCTGGGGATAAGGGGCAGCAAAAAACAAAAAATGCCCCACTCTCCATGGGAGATGACTCCCGGGATGAGGGGCATTATCTTTTATATTTTCAAAAAGAAGGTATAAAGAAATAGGCAACCAGCCAGAAATATTAATCATCTATATTTTCTTCCATAAATCTTGAGAAAGACATATACCTAGTTCTTTACTCCAAAATGCAGCGAGATAGTTACTATTATCTCCTTCAGGATTTTTCAATTCTTTATAAAACTTTGACACAGCATGTGAGGAAACAGCTATCTTTTGAATATACATTTCTAAAACAGATGTGACTTTTGAAGGAACATTGTTTGGAAATGAATCAAGGATGGTTTTACACAACAGTTCATAATAAGAAATATCCAAGGAGGAAAAATATTTTTTTATTGCAATACATCAAAAGGTAAAAAAAGCATTATGACATACGTCTTTTAAGTTAAAAATGCCAGCTTTTATCCAAGATTACCAAAAGTATGAAGTACACTCAAATTTCAGTAAAAGGTTATATCATAATGAAATACTTGAGGTATGTACAATAGGATATTGAAAAAGAGAGTCTAGGTCCTGTAATATTAGTTTTGTAGATATAAGTATGGTGGACCTTTTTAGTGATGTGGTAAAATTAGACATCGTCAGTAAAGCAGGCAAAGGAAATGGATATCAAATTTTGTTCAATGGGAAGCCATGAAGGTAGCTTATTAAACTCTGTTTGACTGCACCAAAAGGAACCTTGCTTTAAAATAAATGCTTTATGATAAGTGAGAAAATCTGACAAATCAAAACCACCCCTAAATTTTGCAATTTTTTATTGTTTATAACTTGTATGAGAAGTTCTGTTATTCCAAATAAATTTAGATAAATGTGTAGTGTTCTTGCAGATGTTTCTCTGCTCTAGCTGCTCAGCCTGTGTGTGTGTCTTCTGTATGGAATGTTGGTGAGTGGACCTTGAGTGGAATGCCTGGGTGACTGGATGAGGAGTGACAGTTGGTGAGAGGGGCTGAGCACCTAGCAGGCTGCTCCTGGTGGGGCTGTTAATATCAGCTTACAGGCTTACCTACAGGACTTATATACCTGTTAATGATGACATACCTGTTGATAAGGACTTACTGATACCACCTGCAAATAAACCTACTTGGATTAGAACTTACCAGCGTGTCATCATTACTACATTAATTTTGGGGACGAGTTGGAGACCACCCCACGCTCTTCAGTTGATACAAGTAACCTGAAGAAACTTAATGATGCCTTCTACAAAATGTTGGAAAGGAGCTATATCAGTGAGAAGACATAAAGCGCAGACGAAAGGCACAAGACGCAGAAAGGAAGTGTCACAAGATGAAACAAAGAAACTTAAGGAGTCACAAAGGGAATGTAAAGAGCACGCAAGGCAGCCTCACCAGTGTCCATCAGATCGGACAGCCCCAGATCAAGCGTGCTTTACCCTGTCTCACGAGGTCATAACATCAAGAACTGAGACTCCTAATACGGTGAGACTCTTCTTTTACTTAATGGATGCTGCGCAGAGTGAGCCTTCAAATACAGTAAGACTCTTCTTTTATTACATGGACGCTACGCAGAGGGTGCTTCTCATGTACATGTGTCAAATGGCCACTTCAACAAGAATTAAAAATTTGCGAACATACGTGACAAGAATTTTCAATTCTATTAAGGACAAGGAGGCGAGGATTATGCTTTCTCATTTCTTTATTAGAAATGCTCAGCAGCCAATCAGAAAACAGTAGATAATGAAAAAACTACAGTACCCATAAACACTAGGGTATCACGTGGCTAACCATAGAGACCCATACTATAAAAAGCCCTGAGGAAAGTATCATATCCTCTTTCTTTGGTGAGTAACAGTTCTAGTCAAAGCAGTAAGTCCCAGAAAACGAAGAACAGCAGGGATACAGTAGAAGTCCACTTCGAACCAAACAGGATTCAGCAGCCAAACATCCATGAAGACAGGAAAGCTTCAAATCGGATGAACCGGAAGGAGCAGCAGCCGCTACTTAGGATCGGAACCTGAAAAGAGACATACAGCCGTAATACACATCCAGTAAATGGAATAAAGTCAGAAATAGAGGGGGGGGGGTAGAGAAAAGGTACATTGCATTAAACAATTATCATATGCAGAAAAAACACAATATAAATGCAGAACAAGTGCAAAAGATTATCACGGGTGGGATAATCCTCGCCTCCTTGTCCTTAATGGAATTGAAAATTCTTGTCACGTATGTTCGCAAATTTTTAATTATATGTCAGGACAGGAGGCTCCGATTATGCTTGTTCAAAGCTGATCCACCACTACAGTAGCAATATGATCAATAGGTTTAAAATAGTAAGTTTTAAACACTGAGTCAGAAGACCAATCTGCGGCCTTTATGATGTCAAACAAAGTAACACCCATGGAAAAAGCCTTAGAAGCCATAGCCCCACGTGCCGAATGAGCACCAAAAATAGAGACATCAATGCCGGCCTCCGACATGAGCCATCTGACCCAGCGAGCTAGAGTAGCTGGGGTAACTGGACGAAAAGGCTTCTACAAAGCAATTAGTAATTGACCATGCATATCCGAACGTAAAGGGGCAGTACATACCTCATAATCCTTGACACATTGAACAACACAAAGGTTGGGATGATTGGGAAAAGACGGATAGGTAATTTCAGAAATATTAGTCTTGGTACGTCTGGAAAGGCGAAAAGTGACACCCTCAGGTGTAAAACTGCAACCCGCCAGATCCAAAGCACGCACATCCGAAATTCGTTTGCAAGAGACAAGACAAAGCAGCATGGTCAACTTAGCCGACAGTTGTTTATGAGAAAGTAAAGAGTTGGAAGGCCATGACTCCAGAAATCGCAAAACAACAGAAACATCAAATCGCAAAACAACAGAAACATCCCATAAAGACACATACTTGGGACTAGGAGGTTTCGAAAGATGAATGCCCCTAAGCAATTTGGTAATCAGAGGATGTTCACCCGCAGGTTTACCATCGATAGGAATATGAGCTGCCGAAATGGCAGAACGAAAATTGTTTACCGTGCAATAAGCCAAACCAGAGGAGGCAAGAGAGGCAAGAAAATGAAGGATTAATGAGATATCCGCTGAAGAGGGATCAGCCTCCCGTTGAATACACCAGTCACACCATCGCTTCCATGACCCTCGGTATCGCTTATGAGTATTGGGGGACCAGGCGTCACTGATAAATTTGGAAGCGTCAAGAGAAAGGCCTGGGAGCGACCAGCGATCCCCGAAATTCGCCACGCTAGCAGAAGGAGAGTGCCCGACAGAATCAGGGGATGCGGCTTGCCGAGAGGATCCAGCAACAGGTTCCACTTCTGGGGAAGAAGGAGAGGGACTGCGCAACACATTTCCAGGAGAACCGGGAACCACGCCTGAGCTCTCCACAGAGGAGCAATCAGGATCAAATCGGATTGAAACCGTTTCGCGCAAGCCAGGACCCTGGGAATCATCATGAACGGGGGAAAGGCGTAGCACAGGACCGACGGCCAAGTCTGGAGAAACGCATCCGTGGCCAGAGCCAGAGGGTCCAGTCTCCAGCTGAAAAACAGCGGAAGTTGAGTGTTCAGACGAGATGCAAACAGGTCTAAGTGGCAATGACCCCAAATCCGTGTGAGAGAGCGGAAGATGCGGGGATGAAGACGCCAGTCGCTGAAATCCCGCAGATGGCGTGAATTCCAATCCGCAATCTGGTTTTGGCGACCAGGAAGGTATTCGGCAATAACCGTGATCTTTTGTTGCAGACAAAGGTGCCAAAAATCTTTGACGATCTCCGCTAATAATTTGGACTTCGTGCCCCCTAACTTGTTGACATACCTGACCACCGAAATATTGTCCATGCGGAGAAGGATGCAACAATTGGAACGAAGAGGCGAAAAGCAACGGATCGCAAACGATCCCGCCAGAAGTTCCAGGCAATTGATATGGAGAGACAACTCCTGGGAGGACCAACGACCCCCCGTCGAGACTGGACCGCACCGGGCTCCCCAACCCCACAGGCTGGCATCGGACTCGATCACTGGATCCGGAGATGAACCGAACAGGGCTCGTCCATTCCAAGCCTCCATGTGATCCAACCACCATTGCATCTCCGTCTTTGCCTCTTCTGAAAGAGGAATGAGATCGGAATAACGAAGACCCCTCTGGAGATGACGTATCTTCAAGCGTTGAAGAGCTCTGTAGTGCAGAGGGCCCGGGAAAATCGCTTGGATGGAGGATGCTAACAGACCGACAACTCGTGCTAACGATCTCAGTGACACAGTCTGTTTGGAAATAACTGAATTCAACTCCCTCTTGATGTACCGAATTTTTTGATTGGGCAAGAGAAGTTGACATGAAATCGAATTGATCTGAAAACCCAGAAAGTCTATTATCTGCGATGGAGTCAAGATTGACTTTTGAGGGTTGATCAGAAAACCCAGAGATTGCAAAAGATCTATGGCCCATTCTAGGTGAGTCACCACCGTGAGGGGACAGTCTGCCAGAATGAGAATGTCGTCCAGATATATTATTAAGCGGACTCCCCGAGCGCGCAAGCATTCCACGACGGGCCTCAGAAGTTTCGTGAAGCACCAAGGTGCGGATGAGAGGCCGAATGGGAAATCTTTGTACTCGTACCAAATCCCCTACCACCGAAATTGTAGGAATCGCCGATGAGGCTTGAAGATGGGGATCGACAAATACGCATCCTTGAGGTCTAGGCGAACCATCCAATCCCCCTCGCGATGAAGATCGCGTAACAAGTGAATTCCCTCCATCTTGAAGTGTCTGTACATGACACCTCCGTTGAACTCCTTTAGATTGAGAACAAGGCGAGAGCCGCCCCCTTTTTTCTGCACCAAAAAGACCGTGCTGACGAACCCCTGGGGATGGCGAACAGTCTGTCTGAGTGCCCCTTTTGCCAGGAGCGACTGAATTTCTGCGGAAATAAAATCCTGGTCTTGAAGAGAAAAATGCAGAGGAGAAGGAAGGAGGGTTTGATGCAGGGGCTGATAAAATTCTGTGAAAACCCTGAACGGTTTGCAGTACCCATGCATCTTTGGAGATCAAACGCCAATTGTGGAGAAAAGATTGAATTCGACCCCCCAGAACCACATTGGAAGCTGGAATCAAGCTCACCTGAAGTGTTGGAGTCGTGGTATCCACCTTGATGTCCTCCGGAACGTCCCTTTTTAAATTGCCCTCTCCCCTTGCGAGAGGGATAGAATTGAGCACGGGAGCTGAAACCGGAATCTTGTCCACCGCCTCTGTGGGACTGGAATCCTCTTTGAGAATTCTGGGAGCCACGGCCGAATGATCGTCCCCGATGTCGTCCGGCCCTGGCAAAAACCGGTCGAAAGGCTCGTCGCAGGGAAGATTGAGCCTTATCTAGGCCACTGAAAGTTGCCACAAACTTAGTGAGCTCCTTCAAAAAAGGATGCCCAAAAAGAAGCCCCTGAGCTAAAGGGCCGGACTCGGAAGACGAAAGTTCCGCTAGCTTAGGGTCTAATTTGAGAAGAATAGAGCGACGGCGCTCACTTGAAATAGCACAACTTGCATTGCCCAATTGGCAAATAGCCCTTTGAGCCCATTCTATGAGTTCATCTGGGTTGACAAGGGCTGAAGACTCTTTAGCCAAGAATCCGAGGTCTAAAATTTTAGCAAGTGGCCCTAGTAAGTCTAGTAACTTATCCTGGCAGGAGCGCCAAGATCGATCCAGACCCTTCTTGGGGTCTTTGGCATATTTTTTCAGATATGAAACCATTGTTAGGTCCAGCTCTGGAGTGTCAGCTAAATGGTCTGCCAGATCTGGACACGAACACTCAGAACGAAGGCGGGCCCTAACATCTTTCTCAAAAGGTTGCCTGATGTGAGCCTGAATATACTCCGCCACCGCCGGGGATGGAAGCCAAGAAGAAGAGTGAACAATTTCGGAAGGCTCAAAGGTCAAAACAGGAGGACGAGAAGGGGCATCAACATAATGTTCCTTGCGTGACTTTTTGCGAGGTGGAGGAACATCTGGATCAGTGGAAGCTGAGGAGTGAGTACCTTCAGTGTCCGAGACCAAGCTGGTGGAGGCCGAAGCACCCCATGATGTTAATTTAGGAGACTGATCAGCGAAAGACTTGGCCAGTTTCTTAAAGTCTGATTTATGAGGATTAGAATGAGTCTCAGAGGACGTACGTGAGGCGGGTAACCAGCCTTGTTTCTGGGCGTAGTGTGTCAAGTGACGCTTCAATGGATTTATAGCACACACATGTGCCTTATTCACTGAGTGTTGTACACCCTGGTCTAAAGCCTCCACTAAATCCTGTTCCGAAAAACCAGAGGCGTCATCCTCATAGAAATAGTCATCTTCGTCCAAATAATCATCCAAAGTGTTACAGTAAAGCCCACAAGATGACAAAGTTATTAAAGGCCAAAGGCACAATGCAGGGGGAGTGCAAAAAACCCTCAGCAAGCCAACAGTACAGAAAATAAATCTGTCTACACTGTTAAAAATATTTTAAATGTGGAGGGAGGGCTTGCTGCGAAAAAACTACACTAGGCAGAGCCTATGCTTAATTGTACAGCCCAACACACTTTTATATGCAGAGGGCGTCAAAACGGGGCCAAAAACGCGAGCCTGTGGGCAGTGGTGTGTGAAACAACCTTCTTCATAGCAAAATGCGTAGAAAACCGCATTAAAATGGCCGCCGCGCATGCGCGGTAACGGCCGCCTCCCTGAACATAGAAAGGAGGTCGCGCACAGCGCGAATCCTCCGGCCCCTGTCTCCCGCTCCACAAATATTAAAGGCAGGCGCGAAGTGCCCGAACGCCGGGGGGTGAACACACGCCCCCACTACAAAGCCGCTGCAGCGCGCGGCTCGAAGACACCAGAAAGAGTGAAAACAATGGAAACAAAGCGCCGCATCGAGACTGCAGCGCCGCTCGTAACCACAGCAACCAGCAATGCGGAATTCCAACAAAAGGCAAGCACAAATCGCTTACAAAGCACGTGGCGCGAGCGTTAACAGTAGAAACAACAACAGCACCATATAGGAACAAATAAGTAAATATAAGCACTCAACTGGCTGCGGAGCAGCAAAGAAAGAGGATATGATACTTTTCTCCGGACCTTTTATAGTATGGGTCTCTATGGTTAGCCACGTGATACCCTAGTGTTTATGGGTACTGTACTTTTTCCGTTATCTACTGTTTTCTGATTGGCTGCTGAGCATTTCTAATAAAGAAATGAGAAAGCATAATCGGAGCCTCCTGTCCTGACATAGAATTGTGCATTCAGGAGAAGGGAGGTGCTTTCAATTGTGTGAGCTTTTGCATCTGCAACATGATTTGTGCCTGCTCTGGAGCAGTGGTTCTTGCACAATGGCATTTCCAGAGAAACGCGTTTGGTGGCACACACACATATTCGGTTGGACTTTTTGGAGCTACTATAATGTTCTAGGGGGCAGATTTATGTTCCCTGGCGCATCCCTGCAAATCAGCATGGATGCGCCAGGGAAGATGCGTCACGTAAGTTTGCCCTTGCGCCACCCACGATGCGCCGCATTTACAATGCGGCGCATCATGGCGCAAGGACAAGCAGATACGTGACGCATCTGCCGGCGTAAGGTTGGCGCAGTGCTGAAGTTGCGTCGCAAGCGCGACGCAACTCCAGCACTGTTCCAACCTACCCAATCCCTAACATGGTGCGTCAAGCCTTACGCCTGCTTCAAGCAGGCGCAGGGTTTTGGCGCATCATCGTTGGGAAAGTGACTCAGTCAAATCTTATAGATTTGACTGAGTCACTTTTCAGGGGCGTTCCTGCGACGGAACGCCCCCCCCTCTGTCAACACGCCCACGTGAAACCTGACGCAGGTTTTACGTGGCGCAGGGCTTTACACCGTGATGCATCTCCATAGATGCGTCACGATGTAAATATGGCGCAACGTGGCGCAGGGTTTACACCGCAAAAGTGACGCAATGGCGGCGTAAAAGTGGCTCATCTCCAATATAGATCTGCCCCAAGATGTGTAACACAGCAACATCACCTTAAAAGTGTATGGGAGGCGCAAGCACTAGGTAGGAGTTGTGTCCTAATGGCAATCTGTATAATTATGTCTGCTATACCGGCCAACTATGACGTGTTTAAGTGATGTGGAACATTGACTGTGAGACATTTCTCGTCTTTTGTTGTTGGTGTTTTTGGAGCCAACTCTTCAATGGTGCCAGTTGAATGCTTCTTGCTGTTTCAAAAACGAGGCACGTGTTACAACCAGCGCGCGCACACCTACCTTCATGAAGACACGCGCAGCTCCGTGGCATCTTCAGTGTCACCGTTTCCTCCAGCTCTGCGCGATCCTCTGTGAGGTTTCCTCTTCTTTGCGGCACAGTCTGCTGCCGTGCAACATTTGGGAGCACACTGTGACCGCAAACCACCCGGCGTAGTCGTGACAGCGTGCCGACATCTTTGTTCAGCTCCAGAGCGCACCTTTGTTGATGTTCAAGGTGCCATCGGGCGCTCTATTTATAAGTGTGACGTTCATTATCATCTTTGGCCAACAACGCTAACAAAAGCAACTGAATTTTGACCGTAGCGGTCATTTCTCCTACCCATGGCGTTCCGTTGTTTGAAGGATCTATGGGTAATATTCAGTGAAGCACCCGGGTGGGAAAAGACATATCTAGGGGCAGATCTATATTGGAGATGCGCCACTTTTACGCCGCCGTTGCGTCACTTTTGTGACGCAGCGGCGGTGTAAACCCTGCGCCACGTTGCGCCATATTTACATCGTGACGCATCTATGGAGATGCGTCACGGTGTAAAGCCCTGCGTCACGTAAAACCTGCGTCAGGTTTCACGTGGGCGTGTCGACAGAGGGGGGGGGGCGTTCCGTCGCAGGAACGCCCCTGAAAAGTGACTCAGTCAAATCTATAAGATTTGACTGAGTCACTTTCCCAACGCTGATGCGCCAAAACCCTGCGCCTGCTTGAAGCAGGCGTAAGGCTTGACGCACCATGTTAGGGATAGGGTAGGTTGGAACAGTGCTGGAGTTGCGTCGCGCTTGCGACGCAACTTCAGCAACTTCAGATCTGCCCCAGAGTGTGAGGTGTTTCTACCTCCTTAATGTGTCTGAGCTAGTGTTGGAGGCAGTTCCCATGTTCATAGCATTTGGGTTTAGAAAATGTATACGTTTTAAGGTTGACCTTTTTCTGACTTTCGCAAATGTATTTCAACTAATCCCATTTGTATGTGTTGGGTGGGTGTTACAAGCCTTACAGTAGGTTGGCATCTTCACAGTGATTTGCCTTGTTATTGGGACATAATTGAGTTTTAGTCCCATATTCACACTTTGTGACACAGTGCCCTTACAAGAGGGTGGGTTTAAGGTTTGTTTCCCTTTCACGCTGGAATGGGTTTTAGTCCCATTTTCCTTACTGTGAGCCATTTACCCTTACATGAGGGTGGGTTCTTAGGGGTTTTATTATTATTATTATTAGTACACTTATAAAGCGCCTGGTTACACTCAGCCATTTTGTCCCCGCGCTACGGTGTAAGCTGCTAAAATAAGCTACCGGGCCGTTATCCTGAAGGAAATAAATGAGTGTTCAGCTTTTTCCTAAAAACACCCTCCAAGGGCTCCAGTCGCAGACACAGAGGAAGTTTATTCCATAGTTGAGCCGCCAGAAGACGAAAGGAACGGCCCCCCATCCTGGCTCTCTTCACAGCCGGAACACATACCAACCCTCTCCCCTCAGACCTAAGACAGCGAGTTGGGACATAGGGAGTGAGAAAATGAAGCAGATAGGCCGGCGCAGTCCCCTGAATAATTCGGTGGCAGACACACAACACCTTGAACCAGACTCGTTCACGAATCGGTAACCAATGAAGGGAGGCAAGAGCCAGCTTCGATGGGGCTCTCCTAGGACGCATCAGAACCAAACGAGCTGCTGCGTTCTGCACACACTGGAGTCTCAGCATACATTTCCCTGTTACACCCAGATACAAGATGTTACCATAATCAAGGCGAGATGTCACCAGGGCATGGACTAAGGTCTTCCTGGCTGCAATAGGCAGCAAATCAAGGGTTTTGCGGAGGACCTTCAGAATTCCGAAGCAGGCACCCGCAACCCGTCTGGTCTGGTACTCAAAGGAGAGATTAGAATCCATCCACACCCCCAGGTTTTTAGCCTGGGCACAAGGCACCGGGGTGAGCCCCAAGCTCTGCAGCCACCAGGCTGACGATCACACCGATGGTGCTCTCCCCACCACCAGTACCTCGGTCTTGTCACCATTCAACTTCAGACAGTTCTTATCCATCCATGAAGCTAGCTCTTGCAAACATGCCACGAAGTTGGGTGCTGCCGAGTCCTGTTCCTGAGTCAGGGAGACCACCAGTTGGGTGTCGTCAGCATAGGATACCACCCTAATCCCGAAACCATCCGCGATCTCCGCTAAGGGAGCCACATACAGATTGAACAAGGTCGGACTCAAGATAGAGCCCTGGGGTACCCACTGCTTCAACCTGATGACCTCAGAATAGTATGCACCCTGCCTCACCTGAAAACTGCGCTCCGCCAGAAATGATTTTATCCAGCTTAGTGCCCTGCCTGACACACCACCCTTCTTCAGACGTTGCACTAGAGTGTGATGGGCAACCGTATCAAAGGCGGCACTTAGATCCAAGAGGATCAAGGCCGCCGTCTGACCTGCATCCACAAATTGCCTAATGGTCTCTGTGGCAAGTAACAGGGCAGACTCCGTTGAGTGTCATTCCCGAAAACCGGATTGGGTAGGATGTACAATATGTGCCGTGAGTTGTTTATTCACCACTTTCTCCGCAACCTTAGCGAAGTAGGGCAAAAGAGAGATTGGGCGCAAGTTATCCAGGCGGTCAAGGCCTAAGTGTGGCTTTTAAGGTAGAGGAAGTACCACTGCCTCCTTCCACCGACCTGGAACTGTGCAAGTCCAAAATGAAACCTCCACAAGATATCTAATGGAGGGTTCCAGTGTTTCTATACAGCCTCTAAGCATCATTGGGGAGGCCGGGTCTTTAGAAGAACGCGACTTTACGCTCAGGCAGATTTTTGGGGCCTATTAGCAAGAAATTGCGATATTTATCGCAAAACGCGCTTAGTGCGTTCATTTTTATCGCTGCCTATCGCTGGATATTGGCCTGATATATGATGTCACTAATTCTAGTGTACACCTTGTATCAGTCCAAACAACCCTTATGGTCATTGGTTGTAAAGTCAACCTTATAGACCAGC
Source organism: Triturus cristatus (assembly GCF_964204655.1). Taxonomy (NCBI): domain Eukaryota; kingdom Metazoa; phylum Chordata; class Amphibia; order Caudata; family Salamandridae; genus Triturus; species Triturus cristatus. Next base: position 1,011,811 of record NC_140591.1, read on the forward strand.
TATCCTAGTGGTAGCATGGACAAGAGCAGTCTTAGGCTAAACTCTGTATGGCATGTGAAGCCAGCAGTTATACCATTTGTAACCCCTTGAATATCAAATGAAAGGACGCCACAACAGATATATAAAAATAGAATGTATTTATTCTAAGTCAAAACACTCTCAGCACTCTTTATGAGATTCGAGGTAAGTACAACACAATCTTATTCAAGCATACATAAGTCACACAGGTAAGTAATACAGTTAGGCCCTAGGGGCCACGCAAACCATATACTAAGTAAGTGGTATAAGAACCACTGTCACGAATACAGGATAGGCCTAGGGAATCGCTGGGGCTACACTACACTACCAGGAATTGGGAAGTAGGAGGCCCACGTGATTCAGGTGCAGAGTGGAAACACTCACGCGTAATGCGTAAAAGTCGATAGAAATAGTGATAGTTAGAAATTAAGCGGTTTAGGACACTTCTGAAGTAGCTAGGAGTTCGAGACTTGGAAACTAGACCCTAGGACAGTCAATACCCTTGTGAGCACCGAAGTACCCAAGTTACCTAGCCCACGGGCTGCGGGTACATAGGTGTGAACTTGCGTCGGGTTTCGTCGTTGACTCCTATGGATGCCTGAAGAAAAGTTGCTGACAGGCAGTCAGTGAAGAGTGTCCGGTGGATTCCGGGGATGGAACCAAGAAGAAGGAGTCCTGCAAGAAGAAGGGACAGAGTCTAGGCCACCAGCCCAGGACCAGGAGGGAACCAGGAAGGATCCCGGCGATGTCGTGAAGATGCAGGTGGAGAGGTGAAGCTTGTCTCAGCAGCCACGGATACCAGGAGGCGTCGAGGATGACCAAAACCAGGAGGCAAGCTGTCCCACGAAGGCTCTTGCTGTCGGCGGCGTCGATGTCGAATTAGGACCCAACAAGCCTTGGCAAGCGTAACCCACGCAGGATGGAGGACTTGCTTCTGTTGCAGACCAGGAAGGTCTGGGGTGCTTCCCTTTAACAGGAGGGCGAATGCCAGTCTGGAGGAGCCGGACCAGCAAAGCAAAATAGCAGGTTCGTCGTCACAGAAGTCACTAGCCAACGGGCCAGCAAACGGACAACGCGTCGAACAGCTCAGGTGACTGAAGGGCCCCACGCAGAACACGTGAAGTGTGGGGAGCTGATCTTCTTTGCAGATGGTGCTCGGGAGTGGGGCTTCTCAATTCCCCAAGCACAGCCTCGAGGTAGCCTCAGAAGTCGCGCTAGTCAGTTACTAGCCACTTTTCCCAAGTCGCCGGTCCCACGTCCCTCATCGCCTCCACGGGTCTCAGCTTTGCTGTAGATGTGGATCTGGTTCAGAGGTATCTGGAAGTCACGGCGCTGGTCAGTCTCTGCAGTCGTTCCTCGTGGATCAGTCGCAAAGCAAGCAGCGGTCGCTGGATGGTGCCTGGTTGCCCAGGGTGGTCACTCCTTGGCCACAAGGGAGATTCTACAGTCTTCTTCCTGAGGTCGAATGTCGAAGGTCCAGAGTTTCTGTACAAGTTGCAGATTTTCAGGGTAATCTAATTCTGCAGGGCTCAGCTACCTCCTAATATACTAGGCTAATGGGCTGGGCTACCTGCAAGGTCCCTCCTATGGGTGGGACCAGGAAGGGGAGTGGCTACACCCCCTTTCCTTTGTCCAGTTTCGCGCCAGAGCTGGGGCTGGAGTGCCCCAGGGCCGGTTTGAACTGGACTATGCATGGGACACCTTGTGTGCCCCAGGCAGTGTCTCGTTTCTTTCATCCCTCCCTGCCCCAATACACTAAGTCCTGTCTGGGGTGGTGCTAGCACCTCCCAAGGCAGGAAACCTATTGTCCAAGCCTCCCTCGCTGGAAGGACTCCCAGCAGCAGGAGGTCAGAATTGTGTCTGTGGCAGCAGCATCCATGTTGTGATGCTGGGGCTCTGGTTAACTTTAACCGGGTAAGTAGGGTTTAACATGTTTTCTCCCTCTAGAAGGGAGGAATATTATCCTCATCCCCAGAAATGGTATGGGGGTATTATTCCAAAGTGTTAGACACCTTACACGACATGTTTCGATAAAGCCAAACCATAGTTACCATAGCCAATTAAGATTATAAGGCACTTAAGAGTATATGGTAGGCGATATCATAGAACAGCTATAAGGACATGGTTCCGAAAGCTGCAGACAGGCTCAGCTCATGCTAGAGCACCATCTCACATGTTACCAAGCACTCTGCCTCCAAGATTGTTAAGGCCTGCCATAGGAGTGGCTGATAGGTACACATGTGTCTATTGTGAGGGTAGATATAGGTATACTATATCTAAGCAAGGGGTGATTAAACGACCCTGCCCCAGCTGAGTGATCAGCCAGTTGTGTCTAATTGTGAAGCCAGGCCAGGGGTGGCATAATACATGCTGCAGCCCCTGGTAGGCCTAGGGTCCACCTATGCCCTGGGTACCTAGGGTACACTGTACAGGGGCCAATAAGGTGATCATTACCAATTTGGTTATGTACCTAAAGTACATAGTGTGAATTTAGCGAGAGAACAGCTGGGCTGTGGATCTGATTAGCAGGCCCACAGCCACATCTAAGTCAAAAACCAGTGGAGCAAAAGCAAAAAGTGGGGGTGAACATAGAAAGCAGACCCTACTCTCCTACATAACCCCCCCCAAACTTAGGGACATTAAACTAACCTTGACCAGTTGAGTCTTCATGTACTAAGTGGAAATATCTGGAGAGTCCATCTGCATTGGCATTGTCAGTCCCCGGCATATGTTCCACTGTGAAGTCCATCCCCTGTAGGGAAATGGACCACCTAAGAAGTTTTGGATTTTCACCCTTCATCTGATTTAGCCACAAGAGGGGCTTATGGTCTGTCTGAATCTTGAAGTGAGTGCCAAACAGGTATGGACTCAGCTTCTTCAGGACCCAAACCACAGCAAAGACCTCCCTCTCAATAGCTGACCAACGTTTCTCTCTAGGGGTCAGCCTTCTACTAATAAAAGCAATGGGCTGGTCTTGACCATCTACATTCAGTTGTGAAAGAACAGCTCCCACACCCAACTCAGAAGCATCTGTCTGGACAATGAACTCTTTGGAGTAGTCTGGACTTTTCTGAATAGGTGCAGTGCACATGGCCTGCTTCAGGTCATCAAATGCTTTCTGACACCTTACTGTCCACTGAACTTTCTTTCGCATCTTCTTAGAGGTCAAGTCATTCAGTGGTGTCACAATGGACCCATAATTCTTAACAAACTTTCTGTAGTACCCAGTCAGGCCCAAGAAAGCTCTGACCTGAGTCTGGGTAATTGGAGGAGTCCAGTCCTTTATGGTCTGGATCTTGCTCTCCAGTGGTTGAACCTGACCCCCACCTACCAGGTGGCCCAGGTACACAACCTTACTCTGCCCTATCTGGCACTTACTGGCCTTGATAGTGAGGCCTGCCTTTTGCAGGGCCTCTAAAACATTCCTCAGGTGGACCAGGTGATCCTCCCAGGTGGAGCTAAAGACAGCAATATCATCAAGATAAGCTGCACAGTGGTCATCCAGGCCTGCAAGGACTTGATTCACCAGCCTTTGGAAAGTGGCAGGTGCATTCTTCAATCCCACAAATTGATAATGTCCTCCTGGGGTCGAGAAAGCAGTTTTGGCTTTTGCACTCTCAGCTAGCCTGATTTGCCAGTAGCCAGCTGTCAGGTCAAATGTGCTCAAAACCTTGGCAGCTGCCAATCTGTCAATGAGCTCATCTGCCCTAGGTATTGGATGGGCATCTGTCCTAGTGACAGCATTGAGACCTCTGTAATCCACGCAAAACCTCATCTCTCTCTTACCATCTTGGGTGTGAGGTTTTGGCACCAGAACTACAGGACTAGCCCAAGGGCTCTCTGATGGTTCAATGACTCCCAGCTCCAACATTTTCTGTACCTCAACTTTTATGCAGTCCCTGACATGGTCAGGTTGCCTGTAGATTTTACTCTTCACAGGCAGACTGTCACCAGTGTCCACCTCATGGGTGCACCAGTTTGTCTGACTTGGGGTCAGGGAGAACATATGTCTGTAGGCCTGTAGAACTTGTCTGCAGTCCTGTTGCTGATGCTCAGTGAGGCTGTCTGAAAAGACCACACCATCAACTGAACCATCATCAGGGTTCTGAGTCAGCAGGTCTGGGAGAGGGTCACTCTCTTCCTCCTGCCCCTCATCTGTTGCCATGAGTAAGCCCATGTCTGCCCTGTCAACATATGCCTTCAATCTGTTGACATGAAGCACCCTGTGGGGGCTTCTGGGAGTCCCAAGGTCCACCAAGTAGGTGACTTCTCCCTTTTTCTCAACAATAGTGTGGGGTCCAGACCATTTGTCTTGGAGGGCTGCTTGGGCCACTGGCTCCAACACCCACACTTTCTGCCCTGGCTGGTATACAGTTAGCACAGCCTTTTGGTCATGCCAAGCTTTTTGGAGTTCTTGGCTTGCCTCAAGATTTTTAGAAGCCTTCTTCATATACTCTGCCATCCTGGAGCGGAGGCCAAGTACATAATCCACTATGTCCTGCTTGGGTTGTCTGAGAGGTCTCTCCCATCCTTCCCTTACTAGACACAGGGGTCCCCTTACAGGATGCGCAAACAAAAGCTCAAAAGGGCTGTAGCCAACCCCCTTTTGTGGGACCTCTCTGTAAGCAAACAGAAGGCAGGGTAAAAGGATGTCCCATCTTCGCCTAAGCTTATCTGGTAAACCTTTTATCATCCCTTTTAGGGTCTTGTTGAATCTCTCCACAAGCCCATTGCGCTGTGGGTGATAGGGGTGGTGAATTTGTAGTTTACACCACACTCCTTCCACATTGCAGTCAAATATCCTGACATGAAGTTGGCACCTCTGTCAGAGACAACCTCCTTTGGAAAGCCCACTCTGGAGAATACTCCAAGTAGGGCCCTTGCCACAACAGGAGCTGTTGTGGTCCTCAGGGGAATAGCTTCTGGATACCTGGTGGCATGGTCCACTATCACCAGTATAAATCTGTGCCCAGATGCTGTCTGGGGGTCCATTGGTCCTACAATGTCTATCCCCACTCTCTCAAAGGGGACCCCCACCACAGGTAGTGGTATAAGGGGGGCCTTTGTGGTGCCACCTGATTTGCCACTGGCTTGGCAGGTGACACAGGAGCGACAAAACTCATTGGTATCTTCTGACATATGAGGCCAGTGAAAGTGAGGGACAAGTCTGTCCCAGGTCTAATTCTGGCCTAAGTGTCTTGCAAGGGGAATATCATGGGCCAAGGTAAGAAGGAAGCCTCTGAAACTCAAAGGTATGACCAACCTCCTGGAAGCACCAGGCTTGGGGTCTCTAGCCTCTGAGTACAGCAGCCCTTCATCCCAATACACTCTATGGGTACCTTGGGCATTCCCTGCAGCCTCAGCAGCAGCCTGCTGTCTGAGGGGTTCAAGAGAGGGGCAGTCTGGTTGTGCCTGCCTCAGATCTGCCCTTGAAGGTCCCCCTGTCCCAAGAAACTCAACCTGATCAGGTTCCAGTTCTTCTAGGACAGTTCCTTCAGGGCTCTCAGAATCATCCTCCTGTGAGGGCTGATCTTCCACCTGAGACAGGGGGGAAGGCACAGCCTTACCCCTACTGCTCTTTCTCTTGGGTTGTGACTGGTCCATTGTCCCAGGATCCAGCACTTGTTCAGTGTTGCACTTTTTGGCCTGTGACCTGATCACAGCAAGGACATGTGCATCTATTCCCAGCATTTCTGCATGGGTCCTATACTCCACTTCAGACCAAACTGAAGTTTCAAGGTCAATTCCCAACAGACACTCTACAGGAAGATCTGAACTCACCACAACTTTCTTGAGGCCAGTTACCCCTCCCCAGGAGAAGTTAACAATTGCCACACTATGGGAGGTAGTGGCATTGCTAGCGTTGGTCACTAGGTAATTCTCACCTAGCATGATCTGTCCAGGGTCCACAAAGGCAGGTGTCACCATGGTGACACTAGCCCCAGTGTCCCTGTAGGCCTGAGCCATTCTATCGTTGATAAAATGAGTCTGTCTGTACTTGCCCAGGTTACTGGGGCCTACAGTAGAGGACAAAGCTATGTCCCCATCACAGATCAGAACAGCCTGAGTTGGTATTCTGACTAGGCCAGAATCCTCCTCAGTTCCCAAGGGTTACCCTACTACACCCTTTTGCTGGGAACCACCACTTACAGCTGGACTAGGGGGTACAGTTGCCTTAGGGGCAATGGTGGCTGGGGGCTTGTCCTTTTTGGTGCACTCACTAAACCAATGAGAATTGGATTTACAATAGTTGCACCATGGTTTCTTTTGGCCTTCTTTCTTTTTATCCTTTTTGGGACCACCCTCCCCCTGAGCCTTTTGGGGGCCTGGTGAAGACTTCTGGTCTTTGTTTTTCTGCTCATTACCCTTCTGGTCTGCCTTTTTCTGATCACCGTCCTGGTTCTGGTTTTTCTGCTTAACTCTTGTCCTGACCCATCTATCTGCCTTCTTTCCCAATTCTTGGAGAGAAGTCAGTTCAGAGTCAATCAAGTGTTGATGCAGTAGCTGGTTTTGACAGTTGTTAAGTATTTGTTCTCTCATGATCAAATTATACAATCCTGTATAGTCCTGAACCCCACTGCCCAGTAGCCAGCCTTCCAAAGCCTTAGTGGCACAATCTACAAAGTCAGTCCAGTCCTGAGTCTGTGTCTTCTGGGTATCCCTGAACAACAACCTGTATTGTTCAGTGGTTAGGCCAAACCCATCAATCAGAGCACTCTTCAGGACAGTGTAATTATTTGCATCCTCATCACTAACTGTGAGGAGCTTGTCTCTACCTTTCTCAGAGAAGGAGGGCCACAAGATAGCTGCCCACTGACTCTGGGGTACCTGCTGTACTCTGCAGGCCCTCTCCAAATTAGTTATCCATTTGTGGATGTCATCCCCACACTTGTAGGGAGGGACAATCTTGCTCAGGTTTCTATTATCATAGGCCCTGTCTCTATCCTTAGGGATAATGCTGCCACCAGTGGGTTCTAACCCACTTAACTTTTGCTCTCTGGCCAGAGCAAGTTTCTCCTTGGCAAGGGCAAGTTCTTCCCTTGCAATCCTCAGATTAGCTTCCCTCATTCTGGCCTTATGCTCTCTTCTCTGGGGAGAAGTCATCCCCCTATGAGAAGAGGCATTGAATCTATGGGAGATATGGGAGTGGATAGATTCCCCTGAAGGAGATCTTCCTCTCCTCTCCCTTTGGTTAAGCCCACCTGGGGGTCTGGATGGGGGGACCCCATTCAGACTTCCATGTATGCTTAAGTTAATCTGGCTGAGTCTCCCAACTACTACCTGGCTATCTACCTCATCTTCTGAAGTCCCTGACTCATCTGTATGGTGAGGGGAGTCTCCTGTCGAGGGTAGACCCTTACTGGTACCTAAGGTACCATCCTGGGAGGCTTTCTGAGCATCATACTCTTCTAAAATCTCCACTAGATGAATGAGGGTAGGGTTGGAACCCTGTTTTAACTTTCTGGAGGTACACAATTGTCTCATCTCCTGAAAAGTTAGGGTATCATATCTAGAGGGTATCCTTCTAGGATTTACCTCACCTGAGAGAGTATCATCTTGATCTCCTCTCAGAGACATGATCTAGTGAGGGTGTGGTGTGTGCACCTACCTACACTAGTTGTATCTACTAAACCTCTCTAGTAGTTGTAGTCAGGGTGTGCTAGGCCCTTCAACCTACAACTGCTAAGTTCAGTAGAACTTAAGTATTTATAAGCTATGTTATATGTACCTGACAAATATCTTTGTGATCTTTCAATTTGATATCTCAAGATTACAATGGTATTACAACAGCAAGCTCAGATCCCAACCGCTGCTCACCAATGTGAGAAGTTGGCCTGATATATGATGTCACTAATTCTAGTGTACACCTTGTATCAGTCCAAACAACCCTTATGGTGATTGGTTGTAAAGTCAACCTTATAGACCAGCTATCCTAGTGGTAGCATGGACAAGAGCAGTCTTAGGCTAAACTCTGTATGGCATGTGAAGCCAGCTGTTATACCATTTGTAACCCCTTGAATATCAAATTAAAGGACACCACAACAGATATATAAAAATAGAATGTATTTATTCTAAGTCAACACACTCTCACCACTCTTTATGAGATTCGAGGTAAGTACAACACAATCTTATTCAAGCATACAGAAGTCACACAGGTAAGTAATACAGTTAGGCCCTAGGGGCCACGCAAACCATATACTAAGTAAGTGGTATAAGAACCACTGTCACGAACACAGGATAGGCCTAGGCCTAGGGAATCGCTGGGGCTACACTACACTACCAGGAATTAGGAAGTAGGAGGCCCACGGGATTCAGGTGCAGAGTGGAAACACTCACGCGTAATGCGTAAAAGTCGATAGAAATAGTGATAGTTAGAAATTAAGCGGTTTAGGACACTTCTGAAGTAGCTAGGAGTTCGAGACTTGGAAACTAGACCCTAGGATAGTCAATACCCTTGTGAGCACCGGAGTACTCAAGTTACCTAGCCCACGGGCTGCGGGTGCATAGGTGTGAACTTGCGTCGGGTTTCGTCGTTGACTCCTATGGATGCCTGAAGAAAAGTTGCTGACAGGCAGTCAGTGAAGAGTGTCCGGTGGATTCCGGGGATGGAACCAAGAAGAAGGAGTCCTGCAAGAAGAAGGGACAGAGTCTAGGCCACCAGCCCAGGACCAGGAGGGAACCAGGAAGGAGCCCGGCGATGTCATGAAGATGCAGGTGGAGAGGTGAAGCTTGTCTCAGCAGCCACGGGTACCAGGAGGCGTCGAGGACGACCAAAACCAGGAGGCGATCTGTCCCACGAAGGCTCTTGCTGTCGGCGGCATCGATGTCGAATTAGGACCCAACAAGCCTTGGCAAGCGTAACCCACGCAGGATGGAGGACTTGCTTCTGTTGCAGACCAGGAAGGTCTGGAGTGCTTCCCTTTCACAGGGGAGCGAATGCCAGTCTGGAGGAGCCGGACCAGCAAAGCAAAATAGCAGGTTCGTCGTCACAGAAGTCACTAGCCAATGGGCCAGCAACCGGACAACGCGTCGAGCAGCTCAGGTGCAGAAGGGCCCCACGCAGAACACGTGAAGTGTGGGGAGCTGATCTTCTTTGCAGATGGTGCTCTGGAGTGGGGCTTCTCAATTCCCCAAGCACAGCCTCGAGGTAGCCTCAGAAGTTGCGCTAGTCAGTTGCTAGCCACTTTTCCCAAGTCGCCGGTCCCACGTCCCTCGTCGCCTCCACGGATCTCAGCTTTGCTGTAGATGTGATCTGGTTCAGAGGTATCTGGAAGTCACGGCGCTGGTCAGTCTCTGCAGTCGTTCCTCGTGGAGCAGTCGCAAAGCAAGCAGCGGTTGCTGGATGGTGCCTGGTTGCCCAGGGTGGTCACTCCTTGGCCACAAGGGAGATTCTACAGTCTTCTTCCTGAGGTCGAATGTCGAAGGTCCAGAGTTTCTGTACAAGTTGCAGATTTTCAGGTTAATCTAATTCTGCAGGTCTCAGCTACCTCCTAATATACTAGGCTAATGGGCTGGGCTACCTGCAAGGTCCCTCCTATGGGTGGGACCAGGAAGGGGAGTGGCTACACCCCCTTTCCTTTGTCCAGTTTCGCGCCAGAGCTGGGGCTGGAGTGCCCCAGGGCCGGTTTGAACTGGACTATGCATGGGACACCTTGTGTGCCCCAGGCAGTGTCTCGTTTCTTTCATCCCTCCCTGCCCCAATACACTAAGTCCTGTCTGGGGTGGTGCTAGCACCTCCCAAGGCAGGAAACCTATTGTCCAAGCCTCCCTCGCTGGAAGGACTCCCAGCAGCAGGAGGTCAGACTTGTGTCTGTGGCAGCAGCATCCATTTTGTGATGCTGGGGCTCTGCTTAACTTTAACCGGGTAAGTAGGGTTTAACATGTCTTCTCCCTCTAGAAGGGAGCAATAATATCCGCATCCCCAGAAATGGTATTGGGGTATTATTCCAAAGTGTTAGACACCTTACACGACATGTTTCGATAAAGCCAAACCATAGTTACCATAACCAATTAAGATTATAAGGCACTTAAGAGTATATGGTAGGCGATATCATAGAACAGCTATAAGGACATGGTTCCGAAAGCTGCAGACAGGCTCAGCTCATGCTAGAGCACCATCTAACATGTTACCAAGCACTCTGCCTCCAAGATTGTTAAGGCCTGTCATAGGAGTGGCTGATAGGTACACATGTGTCTATTGTGAGGGTAGATATAGGTATACTATATCTAAGCAAGGGGTGATTAAACGACCCTGCCCCAGCTGAGTGATCAGCCAGTTGTGTCTAATTGTGAGGCCAGGCCAGGGGTGGCATAATACATGCTGCAGCCCCTGGTAGGCCTAGGGTCCACCTATGCCCTGGGTGCCTAGGGTACACTGTACAGGGGCCAATAAGGTGATCATTACCAATTTGGTTATGTACCTAAAGTACATAGTGTGAATTTAGAGAGAGAACAGCTGGGCTGTGGGTCTGATTAGCAGGCCCACAGCCACATCTAAGTCAAAAACCAGTGGAGCAAAAGCAAAAAGTGGGGGTGAACATAGAAAGCAGACCCTACTCTCCTACACACACCCCCCCCCCCAAACTTAGGGACATTAAACTAACCTTGACCAGTTGAGTCTTCATGTACTAAGTGGAAATATCTGGAGAGTCCATCTGCATTGGCATGGTCAGTCCCCGGTCTATGTTCCACTGTGAAGTCCATCCCCTGTAGGGAAATGGACCACCTAAGAAGTTTTGGATTTTCACCCTTCATCTGATTTAGCCACAAGAGGGGCTTATGGTCTGTCTGAATCTTGAAGTGAGTGCCAAACAGGTATGGACTCAGCTTCTTCAGGGCCCAAACCACAGCAAAGACCTCCCACTCAATAGCTGACCAACGTTTCTCTCTAGGGGTCAGCCTTCTACTAATAAAAGCAATGGGCTGGTCTTGACCATCTACATTCAGTTGTGAAAGAACAGCTCCCACACCCAACTCAGAAGCATCTGTCTGGACAATGAACTCTGTGGAGTAGTCTGGACTTTTCTGAATAGGTGCAGTGCACATGGCCTGCTTCAGGTCATCAAATGCTTTCTGACAGCTTACTGTCCACTGAACTTTCTTTGGCATCTTCGTAGAGGTCAAGTCATTAAGTGGTGTCACAATGGACCCATAATTCTTAACAAACTTTCTGTAGTACCCAGTCAGGCCCAAGAAAGCTCTGACCTGAGTCTGGGTAATTGGAGGAGTCCAGTCCTTTATGGTCTGGATCTTGCTCTCCAGTGGTTGAACCTGACCCCCACCTACCAGGTGGCCCAGGTACACAACCTTACTCTGCCCTATCTGGCACTTACTGGCCTTGATAGTGAGGCCTGCCTTTTGCAGGGCCTCTAAAACATTCCTCAGGTGGACCAGGTGATCCTCCCAGGTGGAGCTAAAGACAGCAATATCATCCAGATAAGCTGCATAGTAGTCATCCAGGCCTGCAAGGACTTGATTCACCAGCCTTTGGAAAGTGGCAGGTGCATTCTTCAATACCACAAATTGATAATGTCCTCCTGGGGTCGAGAAAGCAGTTTTGGCTTTTGCACTCTCAGCTAGCCTGATTTGCCAGTAGCCAGCTGTCAGGTCAAATGTGCTCAAAACCTTGGCAGCTGCCAATCTGTCAATGAGCTCATCTGCCCTAGGTATTGGGTGGGCATCTGTCCTAGTGACAGCATTGAGACCTCTGTAATCCACGCAAAACCTCATCTCTCTCTTACCATCTTGGGTGTGAGGTTTTGGCACCAGAACTACAGGACTAGCCCAAGGGCTCTCTGATGGTTCAATGACTCCCAGCTCCAACATTTTCTGTACCTCAACTTTTATGCAGTCCCTGACATGGTCAGGTTGCCTGTAGATTTTACTCTTCACAGGCAGACTGTCACCAGTGTCCACCTCATGGGTGCACCAGTTTGTCTGACTTGGGGTCAGGGAGAACATATGTCTGTAGGCCTGTAGAACTTGTCTGCAGTCCTGTTGCTGATGCTCAGTGAGGCTGTCTGAAAAGACCACACCATCAACTGAACCATCATCAGGGTTCTGAGTCAGCAGGTCTGGGAGAGGGTCACTCTCTTCCTCCTGCCCCTCATCTGTTGCCATGAGTAAGCCCATGTCTGCCCTGTCAACATATGCCTTCAATCTGTTGACATGAAGCACCCTGTGGGGGCTTCTGGGAGTCCCAAGGTCCACCAAGTAGGTGACTTCTCCCTTTTTCTCAACAATAGTGTGGGGTCCAGACCATTTGTCTTGGAGGGCTGCTTGGGCCACTGGCTCCAACACCCACACTTTCTGCCCTGGCTGGTATACAGTTAGCACAGCCTTTTGGTCATGCCAAGCTTTTTGGAGTTCTTGGCTTGCCTCAAGATTTTTAGAAGCCTTCTTCATATACTCTGCCATCCTGGAGCGGAGGCCAAGTACATAATCCACTATGTCCTGCTTGGGTTGTCTGAGAGGTCTCTCCCATCCTTCCCTTACTAGACACAGGGGTCCCCTTACAGGATGCGCAAACAAAAGCTCAAAAGGGCTGTAGCCAACCCCCTTTTGTGGGACCTCTCTGTAAGCAAACAGAAGGCAGGGTAAAAGGATGTCCCATCTTCGCCTAAGCTTATCTGGTAAACCTTTTATCATCCCTTTTAGGGTCTTGTTGAATCTCTCCACAAGCCCATTGCACTGTGGGTGATAGGGGTGGTGAATTTGTAGTTTACACCACACTCCTTCCACATTGCAGTCAAATATCCTGACATGAAGTTGGCACCTCTGTCAGAGACAACCTCCTTTGGAAAGCCCACTCTGGAGAATACTCCAAGTAGGGCCCTTGCCACAACAGGAGCTGTTGTGGTCCTCAGGGGAATAGCTTCTGGATACCTGGTGGCATGGTCCACTATCACCAGTATAAATCTGTGCCCAGATGCTGTCTGGGGGTCCATTGGTCCTACAATGTCTATCCCCACTCTCTCAAAGGGGACCCCCACCACAGGTAGTGGTATAAGGGGGGCCTTTGTGGTGCCACCTGATTTGCCACTGGCTTGGCAGGTGACACAGGAGCGACAAAACTCCTTGGTATCTTCTGACATATGAGGCCAGTGAAAGTGAGGGACAAGTCTGTCCCAGGTCTTATTCTGGCCTAAGTGTCTTGCAAGGGGAATATCATGGGCCAAGGTAAGAAGGAAGCCTCTGAAACTCAAAGGTATGACCAACCTCCTGGAAGCACCAGGCTTGGGGTCTCTAGCCTCTGAGTACAGCAGCCCTTCATCCCAATACACTCTATGGGTACCTTGAGCATTCCCTGCAGCCTCAGCAGCAGCCTGCTGTCTGAGGGGTTCAAGAGAGGGGCAGTCTGGTTGTGCCTGCCTCAGATCTGCCCTTGAAGGTCCCCCTGTCCCAAGAAACTCAACCTGATCAGATTCCAGTTCTTCTAGGACAGTTCCTTCAGGGCTCTCAGAATCCTCCTCCTGTGAGGGCTGATCTTCCACCTGAGACAGGGGGGAAGGCACAGCCTTACCCCTACTGCTCTTTCTCTTGGGTTGTGACTGGTCCATTGTCCCAGGATCCAGCACTTGTTCAGTGTTGCACTTTTTGGCCTGTGACCTGATCACAGCAAGGACATGTGCATCTATTCCCAGCATTTCTGCATGGGTCCTATACTCCACTTCAGACCAAACTGAAGTTTCAAGGTCAATTCCCAACAGACACTCTACAGGAAGATCTGAACTCACCACAAAGTTCTTGAGGCCAGTTACCCCTCCCCAGGAGAAGTTAACAATTGCCACACTATGGGAGGTAGTGGCATTGCTAGCGTTGGTCACTAGGTAATTCTCACCTAGCATGATCTGTCCAGGGTCCACAAAGGCAGGTGTCACCATGGTGACACTAGCCCCAGTGTCCCTGTAGGCCTGAGCCATTCTATCATTGATAAAAGGAGTCTGTCTGTACTTGCCCAGGTTACTGGGGCCTACAGTAGAGGACAAAGCTATGTCCCCATCACAGATCAGAACAGCCTGAGTTGGTATTCTGACTAGGCCAGAATCCTCCTCAGTTCCCAAGGGTTACCCTACTATACCCTTTTGCTGGGAACCACCACTTACAGCTGGACTAGGGGGTACAGTTGCCTTAGGGGCAATGGTGGCTGGGGGCTTGTCCTTTTTGGTGCACTCACTAAACCAATGAGAATTGGATTTACAGTAGTTGCACCAGGGTTTCTTTTGGTCATCTTTCTTTTTATCCTTTTTGGGACCACCCTCCCCCTGAGCCTTTTGGGGGCCTGGTGAAGACTTCTGGTCTTTGTTTTTCTGCTCATTACCCTTCTGGTCTGCCTTTTTCTGATCACCGCCCTGGTTCTGGTTTTTCTGCTTAACTCTTGTCCTGACCCATCTATCTGCCTTCTTTCCCAATTCTTGGGGAGAAGTCAGTTCAGAGTCAATCAAGTGTTGATGCAGTAGCTGGTTTTGACAGTTGTTAAGTATTTGTTCTCTCATGATCAAATTATACAATCCTGTATAGTCCTGAACCCCACTGCCCAGTAGCCAGCCTTCCAAAGCCTTAGTGGCACATTCTACAAAGTCAGTCCAGTCCTGAGTCTGTGTCTTCTGGGTATCCCTGAACAACAACCTGTATTGTTCAGTGGTTAGGCCAAATCCATCAATCAGAGCACTCTTCAGGACAGTGTAATTATTTGCATCCTCATCACTAACTGTGAGGAGCTTGTCTCTACCTTTCTCAGAGAAGGAGAGCCACAAGATAGCTGCCCACTGACTCTGGGGTACCTGCTGTACTCTGCAGGCCCTCTCCAAAGTAGTTATCCATTTGTGGATGTCATCCCCACACTTGTAGGGAGGGACAATCTTGCTCAGGTTTCTATTATCATAGGCCCTGTCTCTATCCTTAGGGATAATGCTGCCACCAGTGGGTTCTAACCCACTTAACTTTTGCTCTCTGGCCAGAGCAAGTTTCTCCTTGGCAAGGACAAGTTCTTCCCTTGCAATCCTCAGATTAACTTCCCTCATTCTGGCCTTATGCTCTCTTCTCTGGGGAGAAGTCATCCCCCTATGAGAAGAGGCATTGAATCTATGGGAGATATGGGAGTGGATAGATTCCCCTGAAGGAGATCTTCCTCTCCTCTCCCTTTGGTTAAGCCCACCTGGGGGTCTGGATGGGGGGACCCCATTCAGACTTCCATGTATGCTTAAGTTAATCTGGCTGAGTCTCCCAACTACTACCTGGCTATCTACCTCATCTTCTGAAGTCCCTGACTCATCTGTATGGTGAGGGGAGTCTCCTGTCGAGGGTAGACCCTTACTGGTACCTAAGGTACCATCCTGGGAGGCTTTCTGAGCATCATACTCTTCTAAAATCTCCACTAGATGAATGAGGGTAGGGTTGGAACCCTGTTTTAACTTTCTGGAGGTACACAATTGTCTCATCTCCTGAAAAGTTAGGGTATCATATCTAGAGGGTATCCTTCTAGGATTTACCTCACCTGAGAGAGTATCATCTTGATCTCCTCTCAGAGACATGATCTAGTGAGGGTGTGGTGTGTGCACCTACCTACACTAGTTGTATCTACTAAACCTCTCTAGTAGTTGTAGTCAGGGTGTGCTAGGCCCTTCAACCTACAACTGCTAAGTTCAGTAGAACTTAAGTATTTATAAGCTATGTTATATGTACCTGACAAATATCTTTGTGATCTTTCAATTTGATATCTCAAGATTACAATGGTATTACAACAGCAAGCTCAGATCCCAACCGCTGCTCACCAATGTGAGAAGTTGGCCTGATATATGATGTCACTAATTCTAGTGTACACCTTGTATCAGTCCAAACAACCCTTATGGTGATTGGTTGTAAAGTCAACCTTATAGACCAGCTATCCTAGTGGTAGCATGGACAAGAGCAGTCTTAGGCTAAACTCTGTATGGCATGTGAAGCCAGCTGTTATACCATTTGTAACCCCTTAAATATCAAATGAAAGGACACCACAACAGATATATAAAAATAGAATGTATTTATTCTAAGTTAAAACACCCTCAGCACTCTTTATGAGATTCGAGGTAAGTACAACACAATCTTATTCAAGCATACATAAGTCACACAAGTAAGTAATACAGTTAGGCCCTAGGGGCCACGCAAACCATATACTAAGTAAGTGGTATAAGAACCACTGTCACGAACACAGGATAGGCCTAGGCCTAGGGAATCGCTGGGGCTACACTACACTACCAGGAATTAGGAAGTAGGAGGCCCACGGGATTCAGGTGCAGAGTGGAAACACTCACGCGTAATGCGTAAAAGTCGAAATAGTGATAGTTAGAAATTAAGCGGTTTAGGACACTTTTGAAGTAGCTAGGAGTTCGAGACTTGGAAACTAGACCCTAGGATAGTCAATACCCTTGTGAGCACCGGAGTACTCAAGTTACCTAGCCCACGGGCTGCGGGTGCATAGGTGTGAACTTGCGTCGGGTTTCGTCGTTGACTCCTATGGATGCCTGAAGAAAAGTTGCTGACAGGCAGTCAGTGAAGAGTGTCCGGTGGATGCCGGGGATGGAACCAAGAAGAAGGAGTCCTGCAAGAAGAAGGGACAGAGTCTAGGCCACCAGCCCAGGACCAGGAGGGAACCAGGAAGGAGCCCGGAGATGTCATGAAGATGCAGGTGGAGAGGTGAAGCTTGTCTCAGCAGCCACGGGTACCAGGAGGTGTCGAGGATGACCAAAACCAAGAGGCGAGCTGTCCCACGAAGGCTCTTGCTGTCGGCGGCGTCGATGTCGAATTAGGACCCAACAAGCCTTGGCAAGCGTAACCCACGCAGGATGGAGGACTTGCTTCTGTTGCAGACCAGGAAGGTCTGGGGTGCTTCCCTTTCACAGGGGAGCGAATGCCAGTCTGGAGGAGCCGGACCAGCAAAGCAAGATAGCAGGTTCGTCGTCACAGAAGTCACTAGCCAACGGGCCAGCAACCGGACAACGCGTTGAGCAGCTCAGGTGCAGAAGGGCCCCACGCAGAACACGTGAAGTGTGGGGAGCTGATCTTCTTTGCAGATGGTGCTCGGGAGTGGGGCTTCTCAATTCCCCAAGCACAGCCTCGAGGTAGCCTCAGAAGTCGCGCTAGTCAGTTACTAGCCACTTTTCCCAAGTCGCCGGTCCCACGTCCCTCATCGCCTCCACGGGTCTCAGCTTTGCTGTAGATGTGGATCTGGTTCAGAGGTATCTGGAAGTCACGGCGCTGGTCAGTCTCTGCAGTCGTTCCTCGTGGATCAGTCGCAAAGCAAGCAGCGGTCGCTGGATGGTGCCTGGTTGCCCAGGGTGGTCACTCCTTGGCCACAAGGGAGATTCTACAGTCTTCTTCCTGAGGTCGAATGTCGAAGGTCCAGAGTTTCTGTACAAGTTGCAGATTTTCAGGTTAATCTAATTCTGCAGGTCTCAGCTACCTCCTAATATACTAGGCTAATGGGCTGGGCTACCTGCAAGGTCCCTCCTATGGGTGGGACCAGGAAGGGGAGTGGCTACACCCCCTTTCCTTTGTCCAGTTTCGCGCCAGAGCTGGGGCTGGAGTGCCCCAGGGCCGGTTTGAACTGGACTATGCATGGGACACCTTGTGTGCCCCAGGCAGTGTCTCGTTTCTTTCATCCCTCCCTGCCCCAATACTCTAAGTCCTGTCTGGGGTGGTGCTAGCACCTCCCAAGGCAGGAAACCTATTGTCCAAGCCTCCCTCGCTGGAAGGACTCCCAGCAGCAGGAGGTCAGACTTGTGCCTGTGGCAACAGCATCCATTTTGTGATGCTGGGGCTCTGGTTAACTTTAACCGGGTAAGTAGGGTTTAACATGTCTTCTCCCTCTAGAAGGGAGGAATAATATCCTCATCCCCAGAAATGGTATGGGGGTATTATTCCGAAGTGTTAGACACCTTACACGACATGTTTCGATAAAGCCAAACCATAGTTACCATAACCAATTAAGATTATAAGGCACTTAAGAGTATATGGTAGGCAATATCATAGAACAGCTATAAGGACATGGTTCCGAAAGCTGCAGACAGGCTCAGCTCATGCTAGAGCACCATCTCACATGTTACCAAGCACTCTGCCTCCAAGATTGTTAAGGCCTGCCATAGGAGTGGCTGATAGGTACACATGTGTCTATTGTGAGGGTAGATATAGGTATACTATATCTAAGCAAGGGGTGATTACACGACCCTGCCCCAGCTGAGTGATCAGCCAGTTGTGTCTAATTGTGAGGCCAGGCCAGGGGTGGCATAATACATGCTGCAGCCCCTGGTAGGCCTAGGGTCCACCTATGCCCTGGGTACCTAGGGTACACTGTACAGGGGCCAATAAGGTGATCATTACCAATTTGGTTATGTACCTAAAGTACATAGTGTGAATTTAGAGAGAGAACAGCTGGGCTGTGGGTCTGATTAGCAGGCCCACAGCCACATCTTAGTCAAAAACCAGTTGAGCAAAAGCAAAAAGTGGGGTTGAACATAGAAAGCAGACCCTACTCTCCTACAGCGATAATCGCGCTTAGCACAATTTTTTTAATCGCTACACCTGCCTTGCTAATAGGCGATAGCTGTGTTAGCGACTGCTTTCAGTCGCTAACAGGTTGGCTACGCCCACTTTGCATGTCATTAGCGATAAATATCGCTGCCATGCAAAGCGGGCCCCAAACCAGTCGCTATCGCCTAAAAGCTGTCGCTAACTGCTGTTAGCAACAGCTTGCTAATAGGGCGATAGAAATATCGCCGCTTTAGCGGCAAAAAGTGCCGCTAAAGCAGTGATATTGCCCTTGCTAATATGCCCCTTGTTCCCTTTTTGTTTTGTTGCAAGGAGTCACTTTCCCTGTGTGCGTAAGACACGTTGTGGCACATGTTTTTTGTTTGTTGCAGGGGTGGGTTCCCTGTGTGCACAAGTCACCTTGTGCCGCACTGTTAGACCTGGCGCCTTGGCGTGAGTCTCCCTTCCTCTTTTTGTCGCTGTGCCTCATGTGTTTTTATGGTGCTGGCCGCTCAGCGCGCTGTGCCACTGCCAACCAGTGTCGTGGCGCAAGTGCTCCATATGTAAATTGTATATGTTGGTTGGATTCCACGATTGGATTGTTTGGTTTACTGTCAGACCCCAGTAAAGTGCGCCAGGAGCGCCAGGGCGTGTAAATACAAATACCGCTGGTGGGCTTGCAGCACGGGTTGTGCCACCCACAGAAGCGGCCTGTAAATTATGTCAAGGTCTGCCATAGCAGAACCTGCGTGCAGTCTGGTACTGACATGCTGACTGGCAAGTGCCCACACTTGCCGGTCTCTAAACCTTCCCTTAACTTCATGTTAGTCACCAACAACAAGATGGCGGTAATTCACTACTAGGTCAGCCCAGATGCGTGGCCTGTCCTAGTAGTGAATTACCGCCATCTTGTTGTTCACTACTGCAAGGCTACCCTGTTCTCATAGGCCAGTATGGGCGGCTTGGATTGTTACACCCTATGATCCTAACCGACCCAGGGAACATGGTAGAAGATCGAGTTTAGTATGCCTGAACTCGGAATAATAAGGTACATCTTTTCGCAAGGTTTATTTTAATATTCCGCGTTTGCAAATGCCGCTTTTAGAAAGCTGGCCTTTGCTTGCCTAAACATTTCAGCCCGCCTCTGCGTGATGTGTGTCTGATGTCTGGCTGGTGTGAGTGACAGGGCTGGGGGAACCCAGATGGGCAGGGCTAGGTAGCCTGGTGTTGAATAGGACGATCGACAGGTAGATGGGTGGGAGGAGTACTCCTAGGCTCTGAATAGGACAGTGCTCTGCCACCACAATGCCGGCTCTGCCCCCTGTGGAGCGTCTGATGACTCGGCCCTGCACTCTGAAAGAAGCAGCCTGCATCGCGTAAACAAAGTGCTCAGAAACCGGACTGGACTAGGCAAGGGCCCCCCTGGCCTGGGAGAACAAAAGATTTGCTGTATAAATGTAGGAGCCCTGCTCCAAAGAAACTAGATCCGCTTTTGACCAAGATGAATCTCTGCCTGAGGAGGAGGCACCGGGAAAGCTGTAGGAGGAAGACTGTCCCTATCCTGGGGGATTGGCCTACAGTGGTGACCTTGCTGCCAAAGGGGAGAAGAGAAACTGTTGCTGAAGACTTTGCTTTATTTTTACTTTCAAGACTTGTGCTTTTCCAAAACGATCTCCAAGGACTTGGAACTGAGCTTGCCCCCTGAACTGAGCCCCAGGACCATTGGGCTCTACCTGATCTTCACTCGCCTGCCGCTGGACTGTGGTGTCTTTTCCCTCGCCGGAGCTGTGACCCTCGTGCCCCAGTCCCTCCTTGAGCCGTGACCAGGACTGCTTAGCCGCCCCCGCCTTGGGAAGAGCCTCGCTCAATCTGAGTCGCTCCCCCTACGCTGTGCTGGGCTGCCCCTGTCACCTCGCTCGCCGGAGGCTCGCTGCGCACCTTCACCCTCCCGCCGGAATCGGCGTTGTGAGCATCTCCAAGCCTCGGACGGCCCGGACGTAAGCTGCGTGCCCGGCTGCCCCTCTTTGTTCACTCGCCACCTGCAACACCCCGCTCTTGTCGTGAGCCTGAATATCAGACCCCCATCGTGAAGTGTGGGAGCCTCGGACGCCGCCTCGCCCTTCTGTCGAAGAGCCGCTGAAATCCCGCACCCGCACCCGCCTTCGCGTCAAGAAACAAGGTACTGTACTTACAAACTCGACCGCGAGCTCGCATCGGATCCAGGGTCCGCAACGTTCTGATTTCCCTGTCATCTGCCGTGTGCTTCCCGGACGCCACCTCAGCATGAAGTACGCTGAGGCCCACAGATACCTTGTGGCCGCCAAAGAACTTTCCGTAACAAAGAGACTTTACCGTATTTCCAAGAGTTGTGGCCCCATCAATTCATCGTTACTGGGCCTTGTAATTGAATCTGCTGAATCTACATAAAAGCTTATTTTTATATACTTCCTGATTGGTGTCCGTTTGTGGTGCATGCAAGGGGTTTACTGTATGTGTAATTGCATTTGCTTAACCGTGTACGCCTGAGACTTAGCCTAGACTGCTCGCGCCACGCACCTAGAGGGTGAGCAGGGGTTATTCTGGGGAGTCATCCTTCGCCCTGACAAGAAGTAAAGGGTCCCTGCTTGTTGTGGGTTCACACCTGCGTCAACCAGAGCCCCCTCATTTCTAACATTGGTGGCAGCGGTGGGATTTACGGATTTGCATTTGTGGTTTACATATAGTGAATCACTGATCACCACGTAGTGAGAGCAGACCAGTAACACAGCCACAAGACTAGAATTTGGTTTTTGTTTTGCCAAGAATCTCCGTTGTTTAAGCCATGCCTGGTTCACTCCCCGCCGGAAGGGCAGCCTCTATAATCTCTGGATTAGATGACATTGATTGGGGAGAAGGCGCACTTGAGGGCTATACAAATGAAGAATTGAAAGGTTTTTGCTCCAAGTTCAGAATTGCCCAAACTGGATTGAAAAACAAGACCCAACTCGTGAAGGCGCTGAGGGCCTGGTATGAGTCAAAGGCACCAGTGAATCAGGTGGAAGTGGTTCCACCAGAAAGTGTCCATGAGTTTGGCAGAGGCCTGTCGCCAGAAGAGTTGGCAGACAGGGCAGCAACCCGGGCACATGAAGTGGAGATGGCAAAACTTAATGGGCAGATGGATATGGAAAAACAAAGATTAGCCATGGAAGAAAAGAAACTACAATTAGAGCATGAAATGAAGCTGAGGGAGCTGGAGCTGAAAGCAAAAAGTTTGGAGCTTAATCCCTCTGGTGGCAACACACCACCAGTACCGGCGGAACCAAGAGTTTATATTCCCAAGGATGTAGTGAAGGAGTTCTTTAAGAATGATGACATCGGGCAGTGGTTCAGAGCCTACGAGGTAGCCATGTCTTCCCACCGGGTCCCTGAGAGAGATTGGGGAGCGGGGTTGTGGGGACGGTTCCTGGGTGAAGGGCGGGACACACTGTTAGATTTACCTGCTGATGTTCATAATTCTTACGCCCATATGAAGGAAGCATTGATGACTAGGTATGGGTTGACCCCTGAGTTATATAGACAGAGGTTCAGGGGTTGCACTAAGATTCCCAATAGTGCGTATGTGGAGTATGTGACTTTCTTATGCAGAGCGCTGGATGGTTGGGTAAAGGGTAGTAAAGTAAATGATTATCAAGGGCTTCTTGATTTAATGGCATGGGAGCACTTGTCCAGTAATTGTTTTCCTGAGCTACGCCAGCACCTGATAGATAGTAGGCTGACTAACCCTAGGAAGCTTGCTGAGGAGGCGGACCGCTGGGTCAGTACCAGGGTCCACAAGGGTCCCGTGGGAGATTCCGCCAAAGGTGGGCAGGGTCCCCAGCAGAAGAGTGGGGGGGACAGGGGTAAACAGAAGCAGTTCCAAAAAGGGCCCCAAAGTAATCCCCAAGGGAACCAAGGGAAGGGTACTCAGCCTCCCCCACCCCAGAAACCGACCGGGGCCCCGACAGGTCCTCCTGTTCAGAAGGGGCCCGTAAGATGTTACAGGTGTAACAATTTGGGGCATTTTGCCTCTGATGGAAAATGTCCATTGTTTGGTAAACCAGCACCCACTGGTGCTCTACCCCGGCAGGTGACTAGTGTAGCCTTGGGGGAGGAGAGGGATGTCCAAGGTGGGTGGGGTCCCGCAGAGATGTCCCTGGTCTCGCTAGGAGACCGTGAAGTGGTCCCTCCAACCCAGCTGCCTGAGAACACTAAGAAGTACAGGCAGTGGGTGACCATAAATGGCCATAGAGTGGAAGCTCTTAGAGATACAGGAGCCAGTGTGACAGCTGTCAGGTGTCACCTGGTGTCTCAGGAGCAGGTGGTCCCCAATGCATTCTATCCCGTTGTTGCCGCTGACAACACATAGAGACAATGCAAGGTGGCTCAGGTTCCCTTTGAGTGGGGGGGGGGGTCTCTGGTACTCTTCAGGTAGCTGTGAGGCCCACCATGCCTGTAGACTGTTTGTTAGGGAACGATTTGGAGAGCTCACCTTGGGCTAAGGTGGAGCGGAGTGCTCACCTGGAGATGTTGGGTATGCCGGATTGGGCGTGTGTCACCACACGGTCCATGGCAGCCAGTAGAGGTACTCAAAAGGTTCTGGAGCCTGAGAGGGAGGCCCTGGAACTGGCCTCAGAGAGAAGGAGCAAGGGGCGCGGGAAGCTGGCCCCTGAAGTTCCCACGGTCCAGGAGGAAGCAGACCTTGAGGGGGATGCCCTGGAGCCTACAGGGGAGCAGATAGCTGAACTGGGAGACCTGCCGGAGCTGACCCATTGGCAGCAGGAAGGGGGTCCCACCAGGGAGGACTTTTGCAAGGCACAGAAGGAGTGCCCTTCTCTCGAGGGTATGCGGCAGCAGGCTGCAGACCAGGCCGCAGGTGATCAGTCCGGATCACATTTTATTTACTGGGAGAACGACCTCCTATATACAGAGCCTAAGGTTGCTGAGCCTGGGTCAGCCCGTGCGCTGGTGGTACCCCAGGACTTCAGAGCCTTCCTACTGGGGCTGGCTCACGATGTGCCATTGGCAGGGCATTTGGGGCAGAACAAGACCTTTGAAAGGCTTGTCACCCACTTTTATTGGCCTAAAATGCGCAGGAGTTCAGATACTCACTGCAGAACATGCCAGACTTGCCAGGCAAGTGGAAAGAGTGGAAGGAAGCAGAAGGCTCCACTCCAGCCATTCCCTGTGGTCGGTACCCCATTCCAGCGGGTGGGGATTGACATTGTAGGGCCACTGGACCCCAGGACAGCGATGGGCAATAGGTTCATCCTGGTCCTGGTGGACCATGCCACCCGGTACCCGGAAGCCATTCCTCTGAGGACAGTGACGGCCCCCGTGGTGGGACGTGAACTGATGAGAATTTTCTCCCGAGTGGGATTCCCTCTAGAGGTGGTGTCTGACCGAGGTACCAATTTCATGTCCAAGTACATGAAGTCTCTTTGGCAAGAGTGTGGTGTAACCTACAAGTTCACAACACCTTACCACCCCCAAGGAAACGGGTTGGTTGAGAGATTCAACCGAACCCTCAAAGGCATGATAATGGGCCTGGAAGGACCCATGAGGCGTAAGTGGGACGTCCTCTTACCAGGCCTTCTCTTCGCTTACCGTGAGGTGCCACAGAAGTCTCTAGGGTTCAGTCCCTTCGAGCTTCTGTATGGTCACCCAGTCAGAGGACCTCTAAGTCTGGTCAAGGAAGGCTGGGAGCAATCTCCCAGGAAACCTCCCCAGAATGTATATAGTTACATGCTGGCCTTCAGGAATCAGACTAGGCGATTCAGGCAACTTGCTGAGGCAAATCTGGAAGCCAGCCAGGAGGAGATGAAGCGGTGGTACGACCAGAACGCCACTCTGGTAGAGCTTCAGCCTTGACAGAAGGTATGGGTCTTGGCCCCCGTGGAGCCGTGCGCGCTCCAGGATAAGTGGACCGGTCCCTTTGAGGTGGTGGAGCGCACGAGTCCTGTTACCTACATGGTGGACCTGAAGTCTCCTAGGAACCCCTTAAGGGTCCTACATGTCAACCGCCTCAAGCCCCACTTGGAGAGGTCCCAAGTGTGCATACTCTTGGCAACAGATGCTGGGATGGAAGAGGAGACAGAACCTCTTCCGGACCTCCTGTCAGCCAAGGAGCAAGATGGGTCAGTGGATGGTGTCATCCTCTCTTCCACCCTGACCCCTGAGCAACAGAATGATTGTCGCCAGTTGCTGGGACAATTTTCGGATCTGTTTTCCCTGGTCCCTGGTGTCACTGATTGGTGCGTCCATGATGTGGACACTGGGGATAGTACACCTGTACGGCACAAGGCCTACAGGGTGACTGACAGGGTGAGGACATGCATCAAGGAGGAGGTCTCCAAGATGTTTGCACTCGGGGTAATTGAGTCTTCCAGCAGTCCTTGGTCCCAAAGGCTGCAGCGCTGGGAGCCACGCCCAAACTCCGGTTCTGTGTGGGCTACAGAGGACTCAATTCGGTCACTAGGACTGACGCCCACCCCATCCCCAGAGCTGATGAGCTCATAGATCGGCTAGGGGCTGCCAACTACCTCAGCACGTTTGATTTAACGTCTGGGTATTGGCAGATCGCCTTGACCGAGGGGGCCAAAGAGAGGTCAGCATTTTCCACCCCAGATGGGCACTACCAGCTCCGGGTCATGCCATTTGGGATGAAGAATGCCCCTGCCACCTTCCAGAGACTGGTCAACCAGGTGTTGGCTGGGCTGGATTCGTTCAGTGCAGCCTACCTGGATGACATCGCGGTGTTCAGCTCCACTTGGGAAGAACACCTGCGACACCTCTGGGAAGTGTTGATGGCACTGCGCAAGGCAGGCCTCACGATCAAGGCGAGTAAGTGCCAGATCGGGCAGGGTTCCGTGGTGTACTTGGGGCACCAAGTTGGGAGTGGCCAGGTGGCACCCCTTCAGCCCAAGATAGAAACCATCCTGAATTGGGAGGCGCCCAAAACCCAGACAGAGGTGAGAGCCTTCCTAGGTCTCACCGGGTACTACAGGAGGTTTGTCAAGGGGTATGGCAACATGGTTGCCCCCTTGACAGCGCTGACTTCGAAGACGCAGCCCAGGAAAGTGATTTGGACTGACACCTGTCAGAAAGCTTTTGAGGCCTTGAAAACTGCTATGTGCACGGCGCCCGTGCTCTTGGCTCCCAACTTCTCCAAAGAATTTATCGTTCAGACAGACACTTCAGAGCATGGTGTGGGGGCTGTTCTTTCACAGATTAATGAGGAGGGCCTAGATCAACCCGTAGCCTTTCTTAGCAGGAGGTTACTTCCACGGGAACAAAGGTGGAGTGCTATTGAGCGTGAGGCATTTGCTGTGGTCTGGGCGCTGAAGAAGCTAAGACCCTACCTGTTTGGGTCTCACTTCCGGGTTCAGACGGACCACAGGCCCCTCAGATGGTTGATGCATATGAGGGGTGAGAATCCAAAGCTGTTGAGGTGGTCCATTTCCCTACAGGGTATGGATTTCACGGTGGAACATCGCCCTGGTACAGATCACGCCAATGTTGACGGTCTGTCCAGATTTTTCCGATTTAGTGATGAGGAACTCCCTGGGGTAGGGTAGTTCTCCCCACTGTTCAGCTGGAGGGGACACGTGTTAGACCTAGCACCTTGGCGTGAGTCTCCCTTCCTCTTTTTGTCGCTGTGCCTCATGTGTTTTTATGGTGCTGGCCGCTCAGCGCGCTGTGCCACTGGCAACCAGTGTCGCGGCGCAAGTGCTCCCTATGTAAATTGTATATGTTGGTTGGATTCCACGATTGGATTGTTTGGTTTACTGTCAGACCCCAGTAAAGTGCGCCAGGAGCGCCAGGGCGTGTAAATACAAATACCGCTGGTGGGCTTGCAGCACGGGTTGTGCCACCCACAGAAGCGGCCTGTAAATTATGTCAAGGTCTGCCATAGCAGAACCTGCGTGCAGTCTGGTACTGACATGCTGACTGGCAAGTGCCCACACTTGCCGGTCCCTAAACCTTCTCTTAACTTCATGTTAGTCACCCCTCTGGTAGGCCCACGGGCAGGGTGCGTTGTGAGCATAAGGTAGGACAAGCCCAGATGCGTGGCCTGTCCTAGTAGTGAATTACCGCCATCTTGTTGTTCACTACTGCAAGGCTACCCTGTTCTCATAGGCCAGTATGGGCGGCTTGGATTGTTACACCCTATGATCCTAACCGACCCAGGGAACATGGTAGAAGATCGAGTTTAGTATGCCTGAACTCGGAATAATAAGGTACATCTTTTCGCAAGGTTTATTTTAATATTCCGTGTTTGCAAATGCCGCTTTTAGAAAGCTGGCCTTTGCTTGCCTAAACATTTCAGCCCGCCTCTGCGTGATGTGTATCTGATGTCTGGCTGGTGTGAGTGACAGGGCTGGGGGAACCCAGATGGGCAGGGCTAGGTAGCCTGGTGTTGAATAGGACGATCGACAGGTAGATGGGTGGGAGGAGTACTCCTAGGCTCTGAATAGGACAGTGCTCTGCCACCACAATGCCGGCTCTGCCCCCTGTGGAGCGTCTGATGACTCGGCCCTGCACTCTGAAAGAAGCAGCCTGCATCGCGTAAACAAAGTGCTCAGAAACCGGACTGGACTAGGCAAGGGCCCCCCTGGCCTGGGAGAACAAAAGATTTGCTGTATAAATGTAGGAGCCCTGCTCCTAAGAAACTAGATCCGCTTTTGACCAAGAAGAATCTCTGCCTGAGGAGGAGGCACCGGGAAAGCTGTAGGAGGAAGACTGTCCCTATCCTGGTGGATTGGCCTACAGTGGTGACCTTGCTGCCAAAGGGGAGAAGAGAAACTGTTGCTGAAGACTTTGCTTTATTTTTACTTTCAAGACTTGTGCTTTTCCAAAACGATCTCCAAGGGCTTGGAACTGAGCTTGCCCCCTGAACTGAGCCCCAGGACCATTGGGCTCTACCTGATCTTCACTCGCCTGCCGCTGGACTGTGGTGTCCTTTCCCTCGCCGGAGCTGTGACCCTCGTGCCCCAGTCCCTCCTTGAGCCGTGACCAGGACTGCTTATCCGCCCCCGCCCCCGCCTTGGGAAGAGCCTCGCTCGATCTGAGTCGCTCCCCCTACGCTGTGCTGGGCTGCCCCTGTCACCTCGCTCGCCGGAGGCTCGCTGCGCACCTTCACCCTCCCGCCGGAATCGGCGTTGTGAGCATCTCCAAGCCTCGGACGGCCCGGACGTAACCTGCGTGCCCGGCTGCCCCGCTTTGTTCACTCGCCACCTGCAACACCCCGCTCTTGTCGTGAGCCTGAAGATCAGACCCCCATCGTGAAGTGTGGGAGCCTCGGACGCCGCCTCGCCCTTCTGTCGAACAGCCGCTGAAATCCCGCACCTGCCTTCGCGTCAAGAAACAAGGTACTGTACTTACAAACTCGACCGCGAGCTCGCATCGGATCCAGGGTCCGCAACGTTCTGATTTCCCTGTCATCTGCCGTGTGCTTCCCGGACGCCGCCTCAGCACGAAGTACGCTGAGGCCCACAGATACCTTGTGGCCGCCAAAGAACTTTCCGTAACAAAGAGACTTTACCGTATTTCCAAGAGTTGTGGCCCCATCAATTCATCGTTACTGGGCCTTGTAATTGAATCTGCTGAATCTACATAAAAGCTTATTTTTATATACTTCCTGATTGGTGTCCGTTTGTGGTGCATGCAAGGGGTTTACTGTGTGTGTAATTGCATTTGCTTAACCGTGTACGCCTGAGACTTAGCCTAGACTGCTCGCGCCACGCACCTAGAGGGTGAGCAGGGGTTATTCTGGGGAGTCATCCTTCGCCCTGACAAGAAGTAAAGGGTCCCTGCTTGTTGTGGGTTCACACCTGCGTCAACCAGAGCCCCCTCATTTCTAACACGCACGTTTTTTGTTTGTTGCAGGGGTGGGTTCCCTGTGTGCGTAAGACACCTTGTGCCACACGTTATTTGTTTGTTGCAGGGGTGGGTTCGCTGTGTGCATAAGACACCATGTGCCGCACGTTTCTTGTGCAGGGTTTTGACCTTGTTTGCCTCTTTTGTATAGAGAGCATTATTTAATGTTGTTGTCCCTTGTAAAGGTGGGGCCGGTCATTGGGGTTTTAGTCCCTTAAGTTCACACAACTTGTCTCTCTACATGGAGAGCTTATATGTATTTTGTTGTCCCTTGGTTATGATTGGGGCAGGATATTGGGTTTCAGTCCCTTTAGTCCACAAGACATTTTGATGTATTTTTATTATTCGTATTTGATGAGGGGGATGGGTACTGTATTCTGTATCCATCTTTCCTTCTTGTTTTTAGTTCCTTTCCCTCTCGTGGTGCGGTGTTCCCGTCATCCCTGGGTCTGGGCTTTTGACTCTGTTTTATATAGTTCATTTCCACTTTCTGATGTGGGCTTTGTTTCCTTCATCTTTGGGTTGTGAACTATTTATTATTGCTGTATTTTTATGTTCATAGTTTATGTATTGGTTTCGTTCATTCTTCTGTTCAAAAGGGAAGAGCTATGTAGTGCTCTTACATGATGTTTTATTCCCTATGTTTCTCTGCTCTAGCTGCTCAGCCTGTGTGTGTCTTCTGTATGGAATGTTGGTGAGTGGACCTTGAGTAGAATGCCTGGGTGACTGGATGAGGAGTGACCTGTTAATGATGACATACCTGTTGATAAGGACTTACTGATGTTACCTGTAAATAAACCGACTTGGATTACAATTTACCAGCGTGTCATCATTACTACAAAATGTTTATCCACATTTTTATAGAACTTAGGAGGAATTTGAGTAGGTATCATAGAAAGGAGGTAAAATATTTTTGGAGGAATACCCATTTTAACTGAATCAACTTTCCCCCACCATGATAGATGAAAGGCAGATCACTCATGACATTTTTCTTTAATATGGTTAAGAATGTAGTCACAATTCAATGTAATTGATTGTTCGATCGTTTGAGAAAAAAGTATACCAAGATATGTAAATTTTTCCTTGTGCCCTATTATCTTATTGTTGGAAAGCATAGCATATCTACAATGAACGTTCAATGGCAAATCATCAGTTTTATTAGTATTTAAAGTGTAACCTGAAATCTGAGAGTATATAGAGGAGGTATATAGAGGAGGAATGGAAGAGTCAGAATTACTAATATAAAGTAATACATCATTAGCATATGCTAAAAGTTTTATAGCAACATCATTAATAATAAGACCTTACATTTCAATTGAGTTTCTAATGGCTTTAAGTAATGGTTCAATAGCAAGGAGGAAATGTAAAGGGGATAAGGGGACTAAGGACAAACCTCTAAAAAGGAAAACAATCCTAGCGATGTGACCGTTAATAAAAAGTCGGGCAAATGGACCAGAATAGAGTGCTGATATCATGTGAATAAACAAACTGTGAAATTTAAATGCAGATAAGGTACGAAATAGATACTGCCAATGAACTTTATCAAAATCTTTTTTAGCATCTAATGCAAGGACTCCTGAGGGTGTAGTAAGGATGGGCCAGGTTCAACTGCATGGAATAATAGTCTTGTATTGTTCACAGAATGTCTAAGTTTCATGAAACCCGATTGATCAATATGAATAAGAGTGCTAAGCACAGAGGCCAACCTGGTAGCAAGAATTTTCATATACAACTTACAATGTTGGTTAATTAAAGATCTAGGGCAATAATTTGAAACAATAGTAGGATCTTTATTAGGTTTGGGAGAACTATAATCAAAGAGTCATTGTACCCCTAAAAGAAAAATGGGTCGCGGAAGGGTTGGAGATAGATGACGAGGAGTGGCTTTATGCCCTGGCCTCCCCGCGTGAAGTCGCGATATCGGCCCGATTGCGGCTCATTCAGCTGAAGATCCTACACAGAGTTTACATCTCTTGCACGAGACTACACATGATGGGGAGGGCGGACACAGCACGCTGCAGGAGGGGTTGTGGGGACACAGGAACGTTTTTCCACATACTGTGGGGCTGCCCGAAGATTCAGAGGTATTGGAGAAGAGTGGTGCGGTGTATGGAGGAGGTGTGGGAGGTGGAGATTCGCCCTGAGGCTAAAAGATGCATCCTTAATATATGGGAACCAACCGACCTGCCGCCAAAAGGGAGGCTCTGGGTCACACTTGGCCAAATGGTTGCGAAGAGGAACATAGCTAGGCTCTGGGGAAGCGCTGTTCCACCAAAACTATCAGATTGGAACAATGATATGGACTGGTGCATGCTGCAGGAAAGAACTGTGTATGTGGCGAGAGGGTGCCCTAGTAAATGGGTTGAGGTATGGACCAAGTGGAACGATTTCAGGGGCGGCATTTGTGAACCACCCGCCATCGCGCAGGAAGAACCCGGAGATGTCTAGTATCCTGCTGGTGCGGTTAGGGTGCTGGGAGGGGGGCGGCGGCTGCAGCCCCGAGCCTTGGACACGGGAGACAAGTGTGGTGTTGACCGGTAGTTAAGGGGAGGGAGGGGGGGGGGGAGTTTGTTGAGTTTGTTAGTTCGATTGTTTGGCACCGTAATGCAACTTGGGGCACTCTGCCCATATCTTGGTGGACATTCTGAAGGACACTAGATCTGCCACATACTGGCTACACCTTGGTACACCGGTATCCTTCAACGCCGCCGTACCTCCGGGTTGACGGCATAGGGCTGTGTGCTTCGAGACATATGCAAGTTAATTACCGCGGCCGGCCCATAAGGGTTGTAGGCTCTCTGCTGTGTACCTTGAATCTTAATAAAGGTTTTTGAAAATCAAAAAAAAAAAAAAAAAGAGTCATTGTAGGACCCCAAAGTTGATCCTGACATACTAAAGTAGATGAGGTAGAAGGTGAGGAGAAAATTCTTTATAAAATTCAGCAGGAATCCCTTCCAGACCTGGGGACTTACACGTTGTAAGGAATCTAATGGCTGACTCAACCACTTCTTGGGAAATCGGTACATCCAATCCTTCTTTAACGGATTGAGCAATTCCGAGCCACAGAACTTTACAAAATTATCAATATGAGGATTATCAGGAGTAGTAGGATTCCTTTATAAAGTTGAATAATAAGTCAAAAAATAATTGACAATATCTTTGTGAGATAATGCAATCTTACCATTTGGACTATGAATTGCATTAATTTTAATTGTATCTTTTAAGATACTGTTAGACCTGGCATCATTGGCATGAGTCTCTCCTCCATTTTTTCTGTTTGCCTCCTCTGTTTACGATGTTTTTGCTGGATTATTGCTTTGGGCACTGTGCCACTGCTGATCAGTGCCACAGTGCAAGTGCTCCCTATGCTAAATTGTTACGTTGATTGGTGTTACCATGATTGGCTTGGTTGACTTACTGTTCAGACCCTAGTCTAGTGCACTGCGCGTGCCAAGGGCGTGTAAGTTAACTGCTGCTGGTGGGCTTGCAGCACTGGTTGTGCCACCCACAGAAGCAGCGTGCAAAATGTGTCTCAGGCCTGCCACCGCGGCGCCTGCGTGCAGTCCCTGACTGCCATGTCGACTTGGTAAGGAAACCTACTTACCAGTCTCTAAACCTTCCCTTTGCCACATTTCAGACACCTCTATGGTAGGCCCTAGGGCAGGGTGCATTGTTGGTAAAAGGTAGGTCATGCCCTGATGTGTGTGGCATGACCTAATAGTGAATTACAGCCATTTTCGTTTTTCACTATTGAAGGGCTACCTGCCTCCAATAGGCCAGACTGGGCAGACTGATTATTAACTCCATTATAATCTATCTGACTCAGGGAGCATGGTAGCAAGTCGAGTTTAGTATCCCTGAACTCAGAATTTAATAACACACCCTTTAGGCTGGATGGTTTTTAAATTCTATGTTTGAAAATAGCACTTTTAGAAAGTGGCTATTTTCTTGTCCAACTATCTACCGGTCTCTGCTGGTTTGGTGTGTGTGTCAGGGGCTGAGTGGCTCCAGAGGTCTGAGTGAGTCAGTGTGGGGTGAATGGGGCGTTTACACGTAGAGTGAGGGAAGAGTAGCCTGCCCTGCCTGACACAATACTGGCCCCGCCTCCTGCTGGGCGACTGATAGCCCTGCTCCTACCAGTGACAATACTGGCTCCGCCTCCTGCTGGGCGGCTGAGGACTCTGCCCTGCTCAGTGAATAGGCCAGGTGCCTCTGCCTGGCAACACCCACAACAAACCTGAGATGGTGGGAATCGCCCGGCTTGGACAAAGGGAACAAAGGGAAAAAGGGGTATAAGAGAAGGACCCCTGAACCAAGAACTCAGATCACTTCTGACAAGGAAACCTGTACCAAGGACAAGAAGCCTGCTGATCTAAGGACTTGCCTCCCCTTTCTGCCAGAGTGCTGTTTTGCTGTGGAGGAACCTGAAAGCTGCTTCTTTATTTTTGCCAAGGAACAAGGAGAGGGGAACTTGGTGTGTACTCTCTGAACACTTGCTAGGAAATCTCCAAGGACTGGAAGAGTGCCAGTCTCCTGCTGAAGTCACAGGGCCAAAGGACTTCACCATTTGCTGAATTGCTGGAAAGTGTTGTTGCCAGTACACAAGGGAAAATCTGCAGTCTCGACGCCAGCAGCAACGCCAGTGAGCAGTGGGTATCGGCCCCAGCTCCAAGTGACCCCGTCTCGACGCCGGTATCGACGCCAGTGAGGAGTGAGTATCGGCTCTACCTCCAAGCGACCCCGTCCCGACGCCGCTGCTGATCGCATCGACTCGACGCCCTTCTCGACGCCGTGAGCGCTGCTCCGGCCCGACATCCCTCGGCGCCGCTGCGGATTGACCCGACTCCGAGGCACGATCGACGCCGACCTCGACGCCGACATCTCGACGCCGTGGATCCTCGTTTTCTTCGTTTCTCAAGGTACTGTACTTGTGGGGTCTGTTGCGACTCCAGGCTTGACGTAGCGCTCCTCGCGGTCGACGCCGAACCTTGGGAATCTTGTAGACTCAACATCGTGTGACTCCTGTGGGGGTTACATTGTTGCCAAAGACTGTGCTCAGAAGAATACTTTGCTAAAGAACTATTTGCCAAGAAGAAACCTTACTTGAACTATTATTTTTCCTTCCAAAGAGTATTTATTAAGACTGTGG
Source organism: Triturus cristatus (assembly GCF_964204655.1). NCBI lineage: Eukaryota > Metazoa > Chordata > Amphibia > Caudata > Salamandridae > Triturus > Triturus cristatus. The sequence continues at coordinate 1,045,376 of NC_140591.1, forward strand.
TATATTTTTGTCGTTATTTGGTCTTGTGCTAAGCCTTATATAAAAATACTATTTTTTTATAATAACTTCTGTGTCGTGTCCATCTGTAGTGTATTCACTTTATTACTGTATGTGGTCATAAATGCTTAACACACTGCCTCTGAGATAAGCCTGTCTGCTCTGCCAAGCTACCAAGGGGGTAGCAGGGGTTATCTGAGTGTGTAATCCCCTTGCCCTGACTAGAGTTGGTTGGTCCCTATTTGTCAGAAGTGTATACCTCTGCCAACTAGAGACCGCCGGTTCTAACATTGGTGGTCAGCGGTGAGGATTTGAACTTTGCATTTATGACTCATGTGCAGTGATTAGTGTACGCTACATAGTGAAAGCAGACCATAACGCAGCCACAGTCTGTTTGGTAGGATATTCTATTTTTGTTCTCCGCTTTCCTGGAGCTTATTTTCTTAAACACTGCCAGTTTTGACCATGGAGAATGCCGGAGCTGCTACACCTGTGGAGAATGTTGTGGGGGAATTCGATAAGGAGAAGATAGATTCCTACACGCTAAAAGATCTAAAAGGATTTTGCAAGCAGTTTAAAGTTCCTACCACAGGTGTCTCAAAGAAAGAGGGCTTCCTCAAAGCGCTGAAGGCCTGGTTAGAGGCCAGAAATCCCTCTGATCCGGTGGTGGTACCGGAAGAGGAAGAAGAAGAGGAAGAGGAAGAGCCCACAGGTGGGCCAGTGTCATCTCCAGGCAGTAGTGCGTCCTCTAGGAGCCTTTCCCCCGAAGAATTAGAAGACAGGGAGAAGGAGAGGGGGTACAAGTTAGAAATGGCAAAACTTAAATTAGGAGGGCAGTTGGAATTAGAGAATGCAAGAAGCAAGAGAGAAGCTGAAATGGAGAGCAAAAGATTAGATTTTGAGAGAGAGAAATTAGCGTTTGAACGTGAGAAGATGGTGAGGGAGATGGAGCTTAAAACTAAGAGTTTAGAGTTGAATCCCTCTGGTGGCAGCACTCCATCTGTGCCTGCAGAAAGTAGGTTTTATTTTCCTAAAGATGTGATCAAGGATTACAGTAAGAATGAAGATATTAGCCAATGGTTTAAAGCGTATGAGTTAGCATTGTTGGCCCACCGGGTCCCTGAGAAGGATTGGGGAACGGGGTTGTGGAGCCGCTTTACAAACGAGGGGAGAGATACCTTGTTGAGCCTTCCTGCTGAGGATAGGATGTCTTATACTCATATGAAAGATGCTTTAATGCTGAGATATGGCTTAACTCCAGAAAAGTACAGACAAACCTTTAGAGAATGTAAGAAGTTGCCTGGTACTACGTGGGTTGAATATGTGTCTTTTTTCTGCAGAACCATGGATGGTTGGATAAAGGGTAGCAAGGTTGATAGTTATGATGCTCTTTATGATTTGTTTGCTTGGGAGCACTTGTCTAATAACTGTTTTCCAGAGCTACGCCAGCACCTTGTTGACAGCAAGCTATCTAACCCTAGAAAACTTGCTGAGGAGGCGGACCGCTGGGTCAGTACCAGGGTCCACAAGGGTCCAGTGGGAGACTCAGCCAAGGGTGGGCAGGGTCCCCAGCAGAAGAGTGGGGGGGACAGGGGTAAACAGAGGGAGTTTCAGAAAGGGCCCCAAAGTAGTCCCCAAGGGAACCAAGGGAAGGGTTCCCAGCCTCCCCCTGTAAAGAAGCCAGAGGCCCCGACAGGTAAACCTGTTCACAGGGGCCCCATGACCTGCTATGCCTGTAAGCAGGTGGGACACCGTTATTATGATCCCCAGTGTCCCATGAAGGATTCGAATGCACCGCCGCGTGCACCCCCTCGTCAGGTAGCGAGTGTAGCCCTGGGAGGGGAGGAGATGGGTGCCCCCGGTGGGTGGGGTCCCGCAGAAATGTCCCTGGTCTCTTTAGGAGACGTGGAAATGGTCCCTCCAACCCCTCTGCCTAGTAACACTAAGAAATATAGGCAGTGGGTGACCATTAATGGCCATAGGGTGGAAGCTCTCAGAGACACCGGAGCGAGTGTGACAGCTGTCAAGTGTCACTTGGTGTCCAGAGAGCAGGTGGTCCCTCATGCATTCTACCCCGTTGTAGCTGCTGACAACTCACAGAGTAAGTGTGAGGTAGCTCAAGTTCCTTTTGAGTGGGGGGGGGTCTCAGGTACTCTTCAGGTTGCTGTGAGGCCCGCCATGCCTGTTGATTGTCTCTTGGGCAATGATTTGGAGGACTCCCCTTGGGCTAAGGTGGAGAGAAAAGCGCATCTGGAAATGTTGGGTCTGCCTGAGTGGGTGTGTGCGACCACCCGGTCCATGTCAGTCAGTAAGGGTGTTGATGGGGGCCCGGAGCCTGAAAGTATGGCCCAGGTCCCAACCGTGAAGAGAAGAGGCAGGGGGCGCGGGAAGCCGTCCCCCATCGTTCCCGCGGTCCAGGAGGGAGCAGACCCTGAGGGGGATGCCCTGGAACCGACAGGAGAACAAGTGGCCGAACTGGGAGACCTGCCCGAGCTGACCCATTGGCAGCAGGATGGTGGTCCCTCCAGGGAGGAATTTTGTGCTGAACAGAAAGTGTGCCCTTCTCTTGTGGGTATGAGGCAGCAGGCCTCAGCCCAAACGACAGGTGATCAGTCAGGATCACATTGGGTCTACTGGGAGAACGACCTCCTGTATAGCGAGCCTAAGGCTGCTGAACCTGGGTCAGCCCGTGTGCTGGTGGTACCCCAGCGCTTCAGAGCCTTCCTACTGGGGTTGGCTCATGACGTTCCGTTAGCTGGACATCTAGGGCAGGACAAGACCTATGACAGGCTTGTCACCCATTTTTATTGGCCTCAGATGAGAAGGGATTCAGATATCCATTGTAGGACCTGTCAAACTTGCCAGGCAAGTGGGAAAAGTGGGCGGAAGCAGAAGGCTCCCCTCCAACCTTTTCCCGTCGTCAGTACCCCCTTTGAGCGAGTGGGAATTGACATTGTGGGGCCACTGGACCCCAAGACAGCCATGGGCAACAGGTTTATCCTGGTCTTGGTGGACCATGCCACCCGGTACCCGGAAGCCATCCCTCTCCGAACAGTGACGGCCCCCGTGGTGGGACGGGCACTGATGGGTGTTTTCTCCCGCATGGGGTTCCCCAGAGAGGTGGTGTCAGACCGGGGCACCAACTTCATTTCGAATTATATGAAGTCTCTGTGGAAGGAGTGTGGGGTAACCTACAAGTTTACCACTCCTTACCACCCTCAAGGTAATGGGCTGGTTGAGAGATTCAACCGGACCCTAAAAGGCATGATCATGGGTCTTGAAGAACCAATGAGGCGTAAATGGGACGTCCTCTTGCCATGCCTGCTGTTTGCTTACCGTGAGGTGCCACAGAAGTCTCTAGGGTTCAGCCCCTTTGAGCTTTTGTATGGTCACCCGGTAAGAGGACCTTTGAGTCTGGTCAAAGAAGGCTGGGAGCAATCTCCCAGGAAACCTCCCCAGGATGTATATAGTTACATGCTGGCCTTTAGGAACCAGACTCGGCGCTTCAGAGATCTTGCTCAGGCAAATCTGGAGGCCAGCCAGGAAGAGATGAAGCGGTGGTACGATCAGAATGCCACTCTGGTTGAGCTTCAACCTGGTCAGAAAGTTTGGGTCATGGCCCCTGTGGAACCTTGTGCGCTCAAGGACAGGTGGACTGGACCATTTGAGGTTGTGGAGAAGAAGAGCGATGTCACCTACTTGGTGGACTTGAAATCTCCCAGGAACCCCTTAAGGGTCCTGCATGTCAACCGGTTAAAGCCCCACTTAGAAAGGTCCGAAGTGGGCATGCTCCTTGCCACAGATGCTGGGATGGAGGAGGAGAGTGAGCCTCTTCCTGACCTCCTGTGTGCAAAAGAAAAAGATGGGTCAGTGGATGGTGTTGTCCTCTCTGACACACTGACCCCTGAGCAGCAGCAAGATTGTCGCCATCTGTTGGTACAATTCCCTGATCTGTTCTCCTTGATCCCTGGTGTCACTCAGTGGTGTGTCCATGATGTGGACACTGGGGACAGCACTCCTGTGAGGCACAAGGCCTACAGGGTGACTGACAAGGTCAGAGCATACATCAAGGAGGAGGTCTCCAAGATGTTTGCCTTAGGGGTGGTTGAGTCCTCTAGCAGTCCTTGGGCCAGCCCAGTGGTCTTGGTCCCAAAGGCTGCAGCGCCTGGTGCTTCACCAGAACTTCGGTTCTGTGTGGATTACCGAGGACTCAATTCGGTCACCAAGACTGACGCGCACCCCATCCCCAGAGCTGATGAGCTCATCGATCGGTTGGGGGCTGCCCGGTACCTTAGTACGTTTGATCTAACGTCTGGGTACTGGCAGATCGCCTTGACTGATGGGGCAAAAGAGAGGTCTGCATTCTCCACACCAGATGGGCACTACCAGTTCCGGGTGATGCCCTTTGGGATGAAGAATGCCCCTGCCACATTCCAGAGGTTGGTTAACCAGGTATTGGCCGGGCTGGAAGATTTCAGCGCCGCCTACCTGGACGATATAGCAGTGTTCAGCGCCAGCTGGGAGGAACACTTGCGCCACCTCCAGGAAGTGTTGTTGGCCCTGCGCAGAGCAGGCCTCACAATCAAGGCCAGTAAGTGCCAGATTGGGCAGGGTTCAGTGGTGTACTTGGGGCACCAAGTAGGGAGCGGCAAGGTGGCCCCCCTGCAACCCAAGATAGATACCATCCTGGCTTGGGAACCGCCCAAAACCCAGACTCAGGTGAGAGCCTTCTTGGGTCTCACGGGTTACTACAGGAGGTTCGTCAAGGGGTATGGCAACATTGTGCACCCCTTGACCTCGCTGACTTCCAGGAAGCAGCCGAGACTTGTGATCTGGACTGACGCCTGTCAGAAAGCCTTTGACACCCTGAAAACTGCAATGTGTACAGCACCGGTCCTCCAGGCACCCGACTTTTCAAAAGAATTCATTGTCCAGACGGACGCTTCAGAGCATGGTGTGGGGGCTGTTCTAGCACAGATGAATGAGGAGGGCCGAGACTTACCTGTAGCCTTCCTCAGCCGGAGGTTACTTCCCAGGGAACAAAGGTGGAGTGCGATAGAGCGTGAGGCATTTGCTGTGGTCTGGGCGCTGAAGAAGCTAAGACCCTACTTGTTTGGGTCTCACTTCCGGGTTCAGACGGACCACAGGCCCCTCAGATGGTTAATGCAGATGAGGGGTGAGAACCCAAAGCTGTTGAGGTGGTCCATTTCCCTACAGGGGATGGACTTTACGGTGGAACACCGCCCTGGTACAGATCACGCCAATGCTGATGGTCTGTCCAGATTTTTCCGCCTTAGTGAGGAGGACTCCCTGGGTGAAGGGTAGTTCTCCCCACATTTCAGCTGGAGGGGACACGTGTTAGACCTGGCATCATTGGCATGAGTCTCTCCTCCATTTTTTCTGTTTGCCTCCTCTGTTTACGATGTTTTTGCTGGATTATTGCTTTGGGCACTGTGCCACTGCTGATCAGTGCCACAGTGCAAGTGCTCCCTATGCTAAATTGTTACGTTGATTGGTGTTACCATGATTGGCTTGGTTGACTTACTGTTCAGACCCTAGTCTAGTGCACTGCGCGTGCCAAGGGCGTGTAAGTTAACTGCTGCTGGTGGGCTTGCAGCACTGGTTGTGCCACCCACAGAAGCAGCGTGCAAAATGTGTCTCAGGCCTGCCACCGCGGCACCTGCGTGCAGTCCCTGACTGCCATGTCGACTTGGTAAGGAAACCTACTTACCAGTCTCTAAACCTTCCCTTTGCCACATTTCAGACACCTCTATGGTAGGCCCTAGGGCAGGGTGCATTGTTGGTAAAAGGTAGGTCATGCCCTGATGTGTGTGGCATGACCTAATAGTGAATTACAGCCATTTTCGTTTTTCACTATTGAAGGGCTACCTGCCTCCAATAGGCCAGACTGGGCAGACTGATTATTAACTCCATTATAATCTATCTGACTCAGGGAGCATGGTAGCAAGTCGAGTTTAGTATCCCTGAACTCAGAATTTAATAACACACCCTTTAGGCTGGATGGTTTTTAAATTCTATGTTTGAAAATAGCACTTTTAGAAAGTGGCTATTTTCTTGTCCAACTATCTACCGGTCTCTGCTGGTTTGGTGTGTGTGTCAGGGGCTGAGTGGCTCCAGAGGTCTGAGTGAGTCAGTGTGGGGTGAATGGGGCGTTTACACGTAGAGTGAGGGAAGAGTAGCCTGCCCTGCCTGACACAATACTGGCCCCGCCTCCTGCTGGGCGACTGATAGCCCTGCTCCTACCAGTGACAATACTGGCTCCGCCTCCTGCTGGGCGGCTGAGGACTCTGCCCTGCTCAGTGAATAGGCCAGGTGCCTCTGCCTGGCAACACCCACAACAAACCTGAGATGGTGGGAATCGCCCGGCTTGGACAAAGGGAACAAAGGGAAAAAGGGGTATAAGAGAAGGACCCCTGAACCAAGAACTCAGATCACTTCTGACAAGGAAACCTGTACCAAGGACAAGAAGCCTGCTGATCTAAGGACTTGCCTCCCCTTTCTGCCAGAGTGCTGTTTTGCTGTGGAGGAACCTGAAAGCTGCTTCTTTATTTTTGCCAAGGAACAAGGAGAGGGGAACTTGGTGTGTACTCTCTGAACACTTGCTAGGAAATCTCCAAGGACTGGAAGAGTGCCAGTCTCCTGCTGAAGTCACAGGGCCAAAGGACTTCACCATTTGCTGAATTGCTGGAAAGTGTTGTTTCCAGTACACAAGGGAAAATCTGCAGTCTCGACGCCAGCAGCAACGCCAGTGAGCAGTGGGTATCGGCCCCAGCTCCAAGTGACCCCGTCTCGACGCCGGTATCGACGCCAGTGAGGAGTGAGTATCGGCTCTACCTCCAAGCGACCCCGTCCCGACGCCGCTGCTGATCGCATCGACTCGACGCCCTTCTCGACGCCGTGAGCGCTGCTCCGGCCCGACATCCCTCGGCGCCGCTGCGGATTGACCCGACTCCGAGGCACGATCGACGCCGACCTCGACGCCGACATCTCGACGCCGTGGATCCTCGTTTTCTTCGTTTCTCAAGGTACTGTACTTGTGGGGTCTGTTGCGACTCCAGGCTTGACGTAGCGCTCCTCGCGGTCGACGCCGAACCTTGGGAATCTTGTAGACTCAACGTCGTGTGACTCCTGTGGGGGTTACATTGTTGCCAAAGACTGTGCTCAGAAGAATACTTTGCTAAAGAACTATTTGCCAAGAAGAAACCTTACTTGAACTATTATTTTTCCTTCCAAAGAGTATTTATTAAGACTGTGGTATATTTTTGTCGTTATTTGGTCTTGTGCTAAGCCTTATATAAAAATACTATTTTTTTATAATAACTTCTGTGTCGTGTCCATCTGTAGTGTATTCACTTTATTACTGTATGTGGTCATAAATGCTTAACACACTGCCTCTGAGATAAGCCTGTCTGCTCTGCCAAGCTACCAAGGGGGTAGCAGGGGTTATCTGAGTGTGTAATCCCCTTGCCCTGACTAGAGTTGGTTGGTCCCTATTTGTCAGAAGTGTATACCTCTGCCAACTAGAGACCGCCGGTTCTAACAGATACAAAGATAATTTGCTAAAAGTCTTCCAGACTTGTTAGCACTGAAATAAATGTGTATGACTGCCCTCTTACTTAGTATGGAGTTTAATTCATAACAGAGTTGTTGTAAGTGCAGCTTGTATTTGATATAGTTAGATGTGATAAACAGACGTTCATATTTTGCTATTTGCTTATCCAAATCTTTAATTTTCAAGTTAAATTACTTTTTAATATGTGCCATAATGTATATAGTTACACTTTGAACATATGCCTTATAAGCATCCAGATAATTCACTATTGATGTAGACTCTGCTGGATTAAAAGAATAACAAAGCAAAACCAAAGGAAATGATGGACGGAGTGTTGAACAAGGAGTCCCTTGCTCACTTTGCCACTGGCTTCAAGCAAGCCTGGCTGAAGACGGCTGAAATGCCAGAAACCGGTCCTAGGAAGCTTGTTTCCGGTCCAGGGAAGACATGGCTTGGCAGTTCGGGCTGGACTGTTCCCATGAGGCACAGGGTCAGACTGATTTGCATATGGCCATGTCTGAACTGGGGTGGCAGAGTGGGCTAAAGAATGGTGATGGATTAAACCCAGATCAGTTGACTGGGGGTGAGTGCTTGCAATGTTCAACACTCCGTCCATCATTTCCTTTGGTTTTGCCTTAAAAGAATAACAGTCATGTATTGTAGACAAAAGTTTTGGATTATTTTTTTCATTAAGGAAAAATTCGTATTCATACTGCACCTACGCTGAGATTGGTGTGTGGAGTTGAGTTGTAAAACACAAAAAATAAGCGCATGATCGGAAATATCAATATTATGAATAATAAGGCCAGAAGTTGAAGTAATTGACGGATACTAAGAAATATTCTTTTCGAGAATAAGAATTATGAAGGTTAGAGAAAAAAGTTAAATATTTTTCTATTGGGTGGTGTAAGCACCAAATATCTACCATTTTAGTATTTTTTAAAAAGGATTTGAGAGTAAAAAAAGCTTTGCGAGGACGATATTTGGTTCAAAATATTCTATCATGTATTTGAATTAAATCACTTCCAATAATAAGCGGAACATTAACTAAGTTAAGCACTTCCGATGTAAAAAGCGACCAAAATTAGGATAATCATTTGTTTTGTTTTTTGTACATCTCTTTATTAAACAGTCTCAACATGAAGGTACAAATTCACAGAATCAATTGAGGGTTACAGTGGAATCAGGTTACTTACAATACAAAGATAATTTGCTAAAAGTCTTCCAGACTTGTTAGCACTGAAATAAATGTGTATGGCTGCCCTCTTACTTAGTATGGAGTTTAATTCATAACAGAGTTGTTGTAAGTGCAGCTTGTATTTGATATAGTTAGATGTGATAAACAGACATTCATATTTTGCTATTTGCTTATCCAAATCTCTAATTTTCAAGTTAAATTACTTTTTATTATGTGCCATAATGTATATAGTTACACTTTGAACATATGCCTTATAAGCATCCAGATATTTCACTATTGATGTAGACTCTGCTGGATTAAAAGAATGACAAAGCTAAACCAAAGGAAATGATGGACTGAGTGTTGAACAAGGAGTCCCTTGCTCACTTTGCCACTGGATTCAAGCAAGCCTGGCTGAAGACGGCTGAAATGCCAGAAACCGGTCCTAGGAAGCTTGTTTCCGGTCCAGGGGACATGGCTTGGCAGTTCGGGCTGGACTGTTCCCATGAGGCACAGAGTCAGACTGATTTGCATATGGCCATGTCTGATTCAGACTGGGGTGGCAGAGTGGGCTAAAGAATGGTGATGGATTAAACCCAGATCAGTTGACTGGGGGTGAGTGCTTGCAATGTTCAACACTCCGTCCATCATTCCCTTTGGTTTTGCTTTGTTCGCCATAAGTTGGCAGGGTATGCTCAGACGTGAGTCCCTTGCTCACTTTGCCACTGGATTCAGACAAGCCTGGCTGAAGACGGCTGAAATGCCAGAAACCGGTCCTAGGCAGCTTGTTTCGGGTCCAGGGAAGACATGGCTTGGCAATTCGGGCTGGACTGATTTGCATATGGCCATGTCTGAACTGAGGTGGCAGAGTGGGTTAAAGAATGGTGATGGATTAAACCCAGATCAGTTGACTGGGGGTAAGTGCTTGCAATGTTCAACACTCTTTCCATCATTTCCTTTGGTTTTGCTTTGTTCGCCATAAGTTGGCAGGGTATGCTCAGACGTGAGACCCTTGCTCACTTTGCCACTGGATTCAAGCAAGCCTGGCTGAAGACTGCTGAAATGCCAGAAACCGGTCGTAGGAAGACATGGCTTGGCAGTTCGGGCTGGACTGTTGCCATGAGGCACAGGGTCAGACTGATTTGCATATGGCCATGTCTGAACTGGGGAGGCAGAGTGGGCTAAAGAATGGTGATGGATTAAACCCAGATCAGTTGACTGGGTGTGAGTGCTTGCAATGTTCAACACTTCGTCCATCATTTCCTTTGGTTTTGCTTTGTTCACCATAATTTGGCAGGGTATGCTCAGACGTGAGTCCCTTGCTCACTTTGCCACTGGATTCAAACAAGCCTGGCTGAAGACGGCTGAAATGCCAGAAACCGGTCCTAGGAAGCTTGTTTCCGGTCCAGGGAAGACATGGCTTGGCAGTTCGGGCTGGACTGTTCCCATGAGGCACAGGGTCAGACTGATTTGCATATGGCCATGTCTGAACTGAGGTGGCAGAGTGGGCTAAAGAATGGTGATGTATTAAACCCAGATCAGTTGACTGGGGGTGAGTGCTTGCAATGTTCAACACTCCTTCCATCATTTCCTTTGGTTTTGCTTTGTTCGCTATAAGTTGGCAGGGTATGCTCAGACGTGAGTCCCTTGCTCACTTTGCCACTGGATTCAAGCAAGCCTGGCTGAAGACTGCTGAAATGCCAGAAACCGGTCCTAGGAAGACATGGTTTGGCAGTTCGGGCTGGACTGTTCCCATGAGGCACAGGGTCAGACTGATTTGCATATGGCCATGTCTGAACTGGGGTGGCAGAGTGGGCTAAAGAATGGTGATGGATTAAACCCAGATCAGTTGACTGGGGGTGAGTGCTTGCAATGTTCAACACTCCGTCCATCATTTCCTTTGGTTTTGCCTTAAAAGAATAACAGTCATGTATTGTAGACAAAAGTTTTGGATTATTTTTTTCATTAAGGAAAAAATTCGTATTCATACTGCACCTACGCTGAGATTGGTGTGTGGAGTTGAGTTGTAAAACACAAGAAATAAGCGCATGATGGGAAATATCAATATTATGAATAATAAGGCCAGAAGTTGAAGTAATTGACGGATACTAAGAAATATTCTATTCGATAATAAGAATTATGAAGGTTAGAGAAAAAAGTTAAATATTTTTCTATTGGGTGGTGTAAGCACCAAATATCTACCATTTTAGTATTTTTTTAAAAGGATTTGAGAGTTAAAAAAAAGCTTTGTGAGGACGATATTTGGTTCAAAATATTCTATCATGTATTTGAATAAAATCACTTCCAATAATAAGCGGAACATTAACTAAGTTAAGCACTTCCGATGTAAAAAGCGACCAAAATGAGGATAATCATTTGTTTTGTTTTTTGTAAATCTTTTTATTAAACAGTCTCAACATGAAGGTACAAATTCACAGAATCAATTGAGTCGCGCTAGGCTAGCGACCGTTATAGGAGAGACCACTTCCTGCCAGGTTTCGTCATCTAATTCTATTCCGTCCTTAGTCCATTTGTCTCGCAATTTCAATAGGGGGTTGTCGATATTATAAATGAGTTTCCGATGCGTTAGGGAGATGGCCCTGTCAGGCAGGTGGCCATCCAATAGTCTGTCCTCCAGTGGGGAGGTGTCTGGTGGAGTCGAGTCATCGAAAATTGCTGTTTGCAGCGAGTGTCTGATTTGTATGTATCGATAATATTCTGAATCCGCCAGGGCATATTGAGTTTGTAGAGCGTCAAAGGGTTTCACACCCCCAGTGTACCAAAGGTCTTTAACATGGGAAATACCTATTAAGTCCCATTTATCAAATCCTTTTGAGTTTCCCATATACCCACATTTTTGTGAGTCCCACAAGGGTGTGGCCAGCGTCAGCTTGTTTTGCCAGCCGAGTGACTTAGTAGCAGAGTGCCAAATTTTAACTGTGTGGGCAGTGGGCCCGGTGAGCGGATTTTTGTTTGGTGTCGAATATAGTGCCCTTGAAGAGGTCCCGTTGGGTAAAAGCCAACAATCCATAAGGAACCCCGGGTTGTCAGGGCGACCATATGTGCAATGGTTGATAGCTGTTAGATGTACAGCCCAGTAATATTTTTTAATATCAGGCAAGCCGATTCCTCCATCATACCAGCTAAGTGTCAGCTTTTTCATGGCAATACGTGGTCTCCCTCCCCATAGGAGGTCTCTCAGGAGCCCTTCGAGATCTTTAAAGTACGGGTTTGGGACAAGGTCGGCTGAATTCTGCAGCACGTACAGGAAACGGGGCAAAGACATCATTTTAAATAATGCAGCTTTACCCAATAGTGAGAGCGGGAGTGACTTCCAGTGTGTTATGTCGCTTTTGAGCCGCTGCATTGGGGGGAGCAGATTTCGTGCGTTTCGGACTGATGGGTCTAGAGATATAAATATGCCTAAGTATTTGAAGTCTTCTGTGACTACTGGAATCAGGCAATTTCGGGGTAAAGGGGAAGAAGTCCCCCATAGGACATACAGAAGTGATTTTTGCCAATTGACGCGAAACCCAGAATACCTACCAAAAATATCTAATATGTCGAAAGCTGCTATTAGGGATCTCTTAGGGGATGTGAGATAAAGGAGAATATCGTCCGCGTACAGGTATATCTGATCCTCCCAGTCCGCCGACCAGCGCATGCCACCGATCATTACATCTTTACGGATCCACGCTGCAAGTGGCTCAAGGGCAAAAGCGAACAGTAAGGGAGAAAGGGGGAACCCCTGACGGGTCCCTCGGCTGAGTATAAAGAGTTCTGACTTTCTGTTATTTACAACTATCTGAGCCATCAGCACGCTGTATAACAATTGTGTCCAGCGGCAGAAATTTGGCCCAAATCCTAGTTTGACAAATACTGCAAAAAGATAAGGCCATTCCAGTGTATCGAAAGCCATAGTGGCGTCTAGGGAGACTATAATGGCATCCTCACATATCGTCGGTACTCTGCCCAGGACTCTGTGCAGTCTGTGCAGGTTGAGAGCAGTGTCTCTTTTAGGCCTGAACCCCGATTGATCTGGATGGACAAGATCGCTTATCACCTTGATCAGCCTAGTGGCAAGTACTTTAGCCAGAATTTTGGGTTCCGCATTCAGCTGCAATATAGGTCGATAGGAGGTGCACTCCATTTTGGGTTTCCCCTCCTTGTGGATTGTGACTATAGTGGCAATTCTCTGGTTATATGGCAATGAGCCCTGTTTAAGGCTGTCCTCGAACATGGATTTAAGATAGGGGGCCAGTTTATCTGGTCGAAGCTTGTAGAGCTCAATTGGGATGCCGTTTGGGCCCAGAACTTTCCCCCGAGTGTAAAGGTCTTATAGCTGTTGCTATTTCATCAGCAGTTAGTGCACTGTCCATGAATGTGTGGTCTGAGTCTGATAGCTTCGGAAGGGAGATGTCTTTAATAAGATCAGTAAAGTCTGCTTCACGGTATGGTGCTACCAAGCTATATACAGTTTGGAAGTGAGCTGCAAAGTGGTTAGCTATGTCTTGGGGATCTGTCAAAGGGGACCCAGCAGTACCTTTAATTTTTGGCACTAGGCTGCTGGCCTGTTGTCTCTTGTCTAACCATGCGAGCAATTTGCCAGCCTTGTCACCCCAGTCATATATCCGTCCCAGCCTATCCTCTCCCAATAGCTTGGCACGGTCAGTGATATTCTTCCATGCGCAGACAAAGGGCGTGAAGGGCTTCAGGTGTGATGTCTGAGGTGACATCCTGTTCAAGACGGTATAGCTCCTGTTCTATGTCGGAGATTTCTCCCACCCTATCTTTTTTGGAACCCGCTGTGAGAAGTTGGCCTGATATATGCTGTCCACTAGTTCCAGTGGGCACCTTGTATCAGTCCAAACAACCCCTTATGGTGATAGGTTAAAGACAACCTTTATTGAAAGCTATCCTAGTGGTAGCTATGGAGAGCAGCCTTCAGGCTAAGTCTTGAAGGAATGTAAAGCAGCTTGTTTTACCAGTCTATAATCTCTTGAATGATCAAATGAAAGGACAACCACACCAGGTATATATTTAAAATATATGTATTTAGGTTAACACACACCCCTCCAGTCTCTTTATGAGTCTGGAGTTCGAAGTACTTAAGTTACAAGATAGCAATCATCAGTAATAGCACAAATACACATTTGGGCCCTAGGGGCGTACCAAACCATATACCAAAAAAGTGGTATAAGAACCACGACTGAACTAGACACAAGGCCTAGAACCTGTAGAATCGCTGGGACCCCAAGGAACCACCCAAGGTAGTGACACAGGGAACCCACGGGGACTGTATGCACTGTGAGAACACAACCGCGGGTTCCCATTATCTTCTATGGGCAATGTCGCGGTTGGAAATTTAAAGATTAGGGACACTTAGAATCGAGTCAGGACCAACCCCTTTTGGACATAAGAAGTTCTAGGGCTAGCACCCATGGGAGCACCGGAGTACTCGAGTTAGCTCACCCAGGGAAGCCGGGTGCATAGGTGTCTTTTGGTGTCGGGTCGCGTCGTCGATTGCAATGGAAGCCTGCAAAGAACTGCTGCAGCCGTGAAGAGGAGAAGTGTCCGAAGAGATCCAAGCCTGGATCTAGGAAGGAACCTGAAAGCAGAGGGGACAGAGTCTGGGTCACTAGCCAGTGACCGAGGGCAGGATGGACCAATGCCCACAGATGTCGGGTGCTTCAGGTAAGTTGATGGGTGTCTTGACTCTTCAGCCACGAGGTCCAGGAGGCGTCGACGAAGTCCACGAGCCGGGTTCGAGATGTCCCACAAAGTTTGTCGAGTGCTGCAGTGTTGGCGACCAGAATGGACCCAACAAGCCTTGGCAACGGCAAGTCACTGGAATTCAGAGAAAGGACTGTGGTGCAGACCAGCAAGGTCCTAGGGACTCACCCGGCAAGGGTAAGTCAGGGCACGTCTGGAGCAACCAGGAAAGCCCAATTAGAAGAGGAGTTGCCTTCGTGGTGACCTGCTAGCCAACGGGCTAGTGATCGCGAAGGAGCCTCTAGCGGTCGCACTTGAAACTGGCCCACGGGTCACTCGTGGAGTGGAGGCCAGCAATCTTCGGTGCAGGAGGTGCTCAGGGCTGAGGCTACTCGAAGCCCAAAGCACAACTTCGAGGAAGTCCCAGAAGATAGTGTTGCTGCAAAAGTTCCACGTCACCCACGATAGCCACGGGCCTCAGCTTTGCTGTGGACTCAGGGTAGCCTCGGGGAAGTCTGGAAATCCACCTCTGGTGATGCAAAGACTTCGGCGTCCGGCGGGAGCTTCAGCGATGCAGACCAGTCAGTTGCGTCTTTGGTGCCTGCCAAGCAGGGGAGTCACTCCTTGACCCCAAGGGAGATTTCTTCAGTCTTCTAGTCAGGATAGAACGTCGAAGGTCCAGGATATATGTTGCAGAGTTTCGAACAGCGTAATCTAAAGTCTTAGGGACTGGATTCCTATACTTATGGTAAGTTTAGGGGATGGACTAACTCGAAGGCCCCACCTATGGGTGGGCTTGGAAAGAGGGGTGGTTACACCCATTTCCTTTGTCCAGTTTCACGCCAGAGCAGGGGCAGGTAGCCCCTGCAACCAGTTTGAACTGGCCTATGGACAGGGACACCAAGTGTGCCCCCAGTGCAAGACTTCAAAGCACCAGGGAGTGCTCCCGCCCAGCCCCAATACACGTCTGCCTGTCTGGGAAGGTGGTTACACCTTTCCTCGACAGGAAACCTATTGTCCAGGCCTCCCCTGCCGGAGTTTCGGTAAGCCGCAGGAGGCCATACCCGTGTCTGTGGCAGAGGCATCCATTTTGTGATGCCAGGGCTCAGGAAAGTCCGGGTTTAGCCAGTGTGAACATGTCTCTCCCTCTAGAAGGGTGGAATGCTACCCCCGCCACCAGAATTGGCGGGGGCGGGTAGTATTCCAAAGCGTTTGACACCAAACACGACATGGTTTGATGCAGCCATTCCAAAGTTAGCATTTACCGCGATGTTATAATGCACTTAATACATGCTGCAGCCGCTGGTAGGCCTCTGAAATACCTATGCCCTAGGTACATAGTATACCATATACTAGGGGCTTATAAGGCACTCCAGAATCCAATTAGATATGTACCTAATGTACAAGCAAACTATTTTAGAGAGGAAGCAGCTAGGCTGTGGGCCTGATTAGCAGGGCCACAGCCAAACTAAGGTCGAAAAACAGTGAAACGCCAGCAAAAAGTGGGGGTACCCATGTGAAGCAGATCCTACTCTCCTGCACCCGCCACTAAGGAAAGGGCCTACCCTCGGACCACCGTTTTGAAAGCTTCACACAATGTTTGGGAGGACTCAACTGTGTGTTCATTCTCCAAAAAATATTCATCGATAGTTTTAATTAGGCCTTTCCGTATTTTGGGGTTCTTGAAGTACCAGGGGTTTATTGGGGCAACCTGTCCCACCTGTGTATGGTCTAGAACTATATGAACCCATAGAGGGGAATGGTCGGAAATACCTCTTGCCAAATGGCGGATTTCATGTAAATCAGTGATTTGTGTAGCCGGGACAAGTATGTAATCAAGGCGGGATAGGCTGTTGTGCGCACCTGAATGGAAAGTGTGCTGTATCTTATCGGAATTGTATGTCCTCCAGCCGTTTATTAGCCCAATCGCCTCTAAGAAACTGGAAAAGGCATGCGCAGCTTGGGGGGTTGCGCGAGGGGGGTGTCTATCTAGAGCGCCTGACACTATTGAATTAAAGTCGCCTCCGAGGACCAGGAGTCCGTCAGGCAACGTCAAGAGCACAGCACTTAGGTCAGTAAATGTTATGCCCTGCATCCCTGGGAGCGCATATATTGACATGAAGGTGATAGGCTTGCCCTCCCATGAGCCCGTGATTCCAACATATCTGCCCCAGTCGTCTACATATGTAGAGGTGAGAGAGGAAATGACTTTTTTTGCATAATGCCTACTCCCCTGGAGCTAGACGTGAAGTCCGCATGTGCCACCATCGAATATCCCCATCTGTGCATTGCTTTGCATGTGTTGCCAAAGAGGTGTGTTTCCTGGAGTAACACAATGTCCGGCGATTGTCTCTTAATAATACTGCAACACAACACTCCTCTTGATCTTGTCCCCCAATCCGTTAACATTCCAAATTCAAATTTTGACTTCCTTATTACACTGTACTCCCATTGATAGTTAGACAGGTCCCCACTAGTGGAGTTACGTCAAGATAATACAAAGAAACAACAAACAAAATAAACAACAATCCCTTCCAACATCCCCCCACCCTGCTCCCCTGCACTCCGGGCTCAGAACTGCCCATGTTATTTAAATGCAGAGTGCCTGTCGCCCAACTATTCTACTAAAAGAAAAATCACACGGGGGAGGCCTCAGAGCCCCGTCGGCTCCCCCGTCTACCATCACAGGTTACTGATGCAGAACATGCCAGATATTAAGGTCATCAAGTGTGAAAGTTCCCAAGACGTCGGTATAGAGTTGAATACCAGCATGGGCCGAGTGTTGGCGGCTCGAGTTTCATCAACGGTGAAAGCAAAGTGTTCTAAAGCAGCAAAGGACCCACCATGAGAGTCAGTCGCGCAAGTCAATGGTCGGTGGAGTTCTTTTTCGGTGACGTTTTAAGGCTGTCCAGCCAGTCAGATGCCACCTCTGGGAGGTCAAAGAAGCGGGTTTTTCCATCAAATTCAACTCGTAAGCGTGCTGGGAAGAGCATGGCGTACTTGAAACCTTTTTCCCTCAATCTGCGCTTAACATCAAGGAAGGAGCGTCGCCGCATCTGCACTAGTCGGGTGAAGTCGGGGAAGAAAGTGATTTCCGAGTTGTCTAGATGGATCGGAAGAGTGACCCTCGCCACCTGGAGGATTGTGTCTCTGTCCCTATAATTGAGTAGCCGGGTCAGTATTGGACGAGGGGGGGCCCCAGGCTTCGGGCGACCCACAGGCACTCTGCGGGCTCTTTCAATGCCGAACAGTTTAAAAAGGCCCTTTGGTTGCAGCTTTGTCGAAATCAGTTCTTCAAGGAACAGGTTAACAGCTGGACCCTCCGATTTCTCTGGCATGCCAAGAACGCGGATGTTGTTGCGTCTCAGGCGTCCTTCGTAGTCATCCAGCTTGTCCTCCGTATATGTCCGTTTGCAGTTGTGAGGTGTCCTCTTCAAGGCTGGAGGTGGTAATCTCTAATTGTTTGACCTTCTCTCTATACTTTGTGAGATCTGCTCTAATCAGCGTCACCTCTGAGGAGAGGGTGTCAATAGATGTGCGGACCCCTATAATAGCTGCCATTAAGTCCTTCATTGTGGGTTCGGTAGGGTCCTGCTCAGCTCCGCTCTGTGGTTTGTCGCTGGCCACCTTTCGCTCAGTAAGGTACGTCTTCCGGCAGGTAAATCGGTCAAGCTTGCTTTGTTGGGACGTCCGGGAGCCCTTAGCTTTGGACATGACAAGGCCCCTGCTGATTCTCCGAAAGGATACTTAGATTAAGTGTCAATTGGAAATGTACTTGGTCAGGTCCCCTTGAGGTTTTCACCAGAGTGTCGGGCCAATTGCGTACTTATGTGGATGTCGCTGAGTTAACTCCGTCGTATCCGGATGCTTGATAGGAGCCGTGAATCAGATGCAAGCAATGGGGGGGCACCTAAGGGGTCGCCAGCTGTGGAGGCACTGTCTTCAGTTCTCGTGGTGACAACTGTGGGCTATGGAAGCCGCAGGACTTGTCTCTGCTTTGGACTATCCGGTCACCTTCTGGCCTAGTTGCTGCTTTGGCCCCAGGACATTGGCAGCTTTGAAAGCAACTCTCCAGGCAGCGAGGAGCAGCCACAGCGGTTTAGGCGCAAGGGCAGAGGATATGCCAAGGAAGGGAGGGGGAGCAGGGTGGATTACTCCATGTGGCCACAGGCAGCCGGCCTCAATGGTGCAGTTACGTTAAAGTGTCCGTTCTACGCTCACTCCTCCACGCCCTCTGGAGCCACAGTAATGTTACCCCGTAGAAGCTCTCCCGAGCACCGCCAGTCGCAGGGGTCATCCCAAACAGTGAGGCCCAATCCAGAAAGGTGAAAGTCGCTGTCGGCTGCACTCCCAACAGGTCCGCCCAGGCGCTGTACAACTGCGGCTCACCTGTAATTCTGCCCAGCAGAGTCTTGCATGCCCCTCGGAATCTCTACCATAGTAGGTGCAGCCGCGTCAGATCATCACGCACTGCACCCGAAGGTCACAGTCCCCATCAGATCTTGATTCAGAGGCAAATAGGCGATGGCGGCAACCATGCACGGGCGCCGCTCTATCTGTCCCGATGTCTGAGGGGCAGGTCGGGTTGATAGGGGGCTGCAGACGTTGTAGGGCACGGCCCCAGTCACCTGCGAGTCCGCGCCAGTTGGGTCGCGGGGTCTGTCCCCACGCCTTCAGCGGGCGACCTGGGCCCACCGCGCAGATTCTAGTGGTCCGGTGCCGTCGCGGATAACCCCGCTCAGGGGCTGCAGTCCCCAGTCCAGAGCTCCAGACCACAGCATCACGGCCCCGGGGGGGCCTAAGGATGTTTCTTGAGCCTTTTGTCGCAAAATCTTTGACCCCCCCGAGGGTGGGGGAGGGGGTCACGCCCACGTCCTCGACTCCCCCGACGGCCGACTCCAACACTCGAGACCTCGGCTTCACCGGTCACAGGCCCCAAGTTGCCGATAGGTATAATTACGGCCCACCACCTCCGATTTTGCCCAGGGAAGCTTTATCAGGTGCCGCTTACACTCCGGTTTTAGAATCTGCACCATCCAGTCGGATGTATGTGGTGGATCAATTAGGTAGGACGGGAGGGCTTCGGAGCAGCCCTAGCTAGCGGCCATGTTGGTTTGCCACGAAACCACGCCCCCGGATAATCATTTGTTGGACCATACACATTAATCAAGTGTAAAACAGTATTATCAATTTTAACTATAAGATAATGACCACCAGCATCAGAACATTTTTTTAGTATTTCGAGCTGTAACCGTTTTGCAAAAAGAATAGCAACTCCATTTTTTTTGTTAAATGCAGGAGAAGAGACAACATTACCCACCCATTTTTTATTCATGTATGCTTAAACTGTATCATCTATAGGAGTCTCCTGGAGTAAACAAATATTAGCTTTATGTCTCGCCAAGTAATCTAACACTTTAATATGTTTAACAGGATCTCGTCACCCTCGAATATTAAGATACATTTTTTAAATTCTATTACGTTATCCATTTTCATAAAAGGGAAGAAAACTGTAAGAAATAAGAAAAAAGAAATTTGTGAGAGTAAAAAGTAGCTCTTAGTCCCATACGACTAGACCGACAATCACCGCATCACCTTCCGCATCAATGAACCAATGAGAACACATAAAGCTCAACTTAAAAAACCCACACACTGGAAATGGAGCACTAGGGACATACACCCCAGTGATCTGACATTTCTCAGCAATAACATCTTTCCTCCACCGGCGGTCATGTCGCATGTCCAGGAGCTTACAAACTACTACAATAACTCCATGGCAACCATTCTTGGCACTATTGTGCCCTTACAACTAAAACGATTCTCCACTAAAGACTCCAAACCTTGGTACAGCAAGAACCCAAATGAAGAAAGATGCAATCTGAGACTAGCCGAACGAATGTGGAGATCCACGCTGTCCCTTGAACACCTTAAGAATCTAAGATCACTGAGGAGCACCCACAACAAACTCATCAGAAACTCAAAAGCAAATTTCTTCAGAACTCAACTAGACATGGCCAGAAATCGCCCAAACAAAACTGTTCATTATTGTCAAACAACAATCCAGTCAAAAAATGAACCCCCGCACTATGAGTTCTACTCGGCAGCCAAACTGCAATGAATTTGCCTCCTTCTTTCTTGAAAAGATAACAAAGATCGAAAAGGCTCTCCAGAGATTGAGCTCCTCCAGATAATACCATTAAATAGACCCCACCAGCCTTGGATTGCTCAGATTATGCTGTCATGCACACGACATGTAAACAGCTAGAACGAGCCTGGAGAAAAGACTATGACCCCACAGATAAAAAGCGGTATCGGGAATCTATCAAGTGTTATCATAAAGCCATACATGTGACCCGAGCCGCCTATCTCACCAACGAGATAGCATCTAGCAAAAACCCCATGAAATGCATTTTTAAAATACTCAGTGATTTTAAAAGAAGGAAGGATCCGCCAACCTCCATTATTACATCAGAACAACAATGCGAGGATCTGGCCACCTACTTTGTTCAAAAGGTAGAAGCTATTTATAAATCCTTCCCTAATTGCAGCAAGGACCTGGTGACCTCTTCAATTTCTAAGCCTAACACCACATTGGCTGTAATACCTTCCATCTCTCAGGATGAGTTTCTTGCCTTGAGTACTAAAGTCAAATCGGGCTCCCCTCACGATCCTATAAGGCCGGCCCAATTCAGAAACTGCCTTCCCATGCTTCTTACACCTTTACGGTAGACAATTAATTCCTCTTTCAGCATGGCAATGGTCCCTTTAGTTTGGAAGTAGGCTAAGGTGCTCCCCCTTTTAAAAAAACCTTCATTGGACCCCGCCAAACCGGAAACCTTCCGGCCCATTTCTATTCTGCTCTGGGTCGCCAAAATTGCGGAGGCCCATGCCAATAAAGTTCTTTCGGACTTCTTGAAAAACAACAAGATTCTAGACCATTCCCAGAATGGTTTCCGCCCCGGTCATAGTACCGAAACAGCGCTCTTAGCAGTGAGTGAACACCTGCGGACCATTCTGGATGAAGGTCAGACGGCGGCGCTCATAGTGCTTGACCTGAGCGCCGTGTTTGACACGGTCTTCCACCAGATCCTACTGCACCGTCTAGAAGAGGCAGGGGTTGACGATTTGGCACTGGAGTGGTTTCGGTCTTTTTTGTCCGACAGATCATTTCAGGTCTTTGCTCCCCCCTTTGCTTCCTCTGTTCATTACATCAAGCAAGGGGTCCCCCAGGGCTCGGCATTAAGCCCGGTTCTGTTTAACCTCTATGTCCAACCCTTGGCAGAAGTCGGTCAAGACCATGGTTTGACCATGGTCTCCTATGCTGATGATACCCAGATGGTGGTAGCCCTCTCTGATGATCACGTTCAAGATGCTACTCAGTTCCGGAATGGTCTAGAGGCGGTTGCTTGCTGGATGACGAAGAACTGCCTCCAGCTCAACGCCAATAAATCTGAGGTGCTGCTGGTGGGGAAGGACAAGGGGCTTTGGAGCACAGAGTGGTGGCCTTCATCTTTGGGCATTGCCCCAACCCCTAAGCTGGTGGTAAATAATCTGGGGTTCTGGCTCGACTCCGCTCTGGGATTTCAAGATCACACCAAAAAAATCGCTGGCACCTGCTTCGGACTCCTACGGGGTCTGAGGCCTATACTAGGGTTTTTGGATTCAGCCACACATCAAATAATAGTAAAGGCGACTATCTTATCAAGACTCGACTATGTCAATTCCCTTCTGTTAGGTGCCAATAAAGCGGAAGTGAACCGTCTTCAACGTGTTCAAAATACAGCAGCACGAGTCTTGCTTAGACTTCCGAGAATGTGTTCCGCGTCGGGCGCCTTACGCCGCCTTCACTGGCTACCCATCTCTAAGAGGATAGAATTCAAGACACTGTGTCTAGCTTTTAAAATTTTTAAACTTTCTACGCCCGAGATCCTATCTAATCTGTTGTTCCCCTATGTCCCTACCCGCCAGTTACGCTCGACCGAGCAGATCCTGGCTACTGTTCCTCGTGTGAAACGAACTAGGGCAGGGGGAAGATCTTTCCGTTTCCTAGCTGCTAAGTTGTGGAATTCCCTCCCTGTGAAAATTCGTCGTTTCGACTGTTTTCTATCCTTTCGAAAGGCCATTAATACCCACCTATTTCCTACAATCTAACCCGACTCTCCTTGGAAACTGCTGTTAGCGCCGGGACGCCCCTTCGCTGGGGCAGCTGTGCGCTTTACAAATGGATATAACATAACATAACATAATGCACCCCACAGATCACACTCTTAAAAACAACAATTCGTGGAACACATTCAAACCTGTTGATGAAAATGCCATTCTTAATATCTCAACAACACTAAAACTGTCTAACCACTTCTGCAACCCACTACCATCTAACCTCTTCAAGGAGATTAAAACATCTTTACTTCCCCTCTGGACCAAGATAGTGAATGCTTCACTATTTCAAGGGGTTATACCAGACTGCCTAAAAACAGGACAAATGACCCCCTTCTAAAAAACCATCAGCAGACCACTCAAACCCAAATAACTTCTGACCAATCTACACCATTCCTTTTCTGGAAAAGCTCCTGGAGAAATGTGTCCATACCCAACTATGCAATCACATAAATCAGTTCCACCTTCTCGACCAATACCAATCCGGTTTCCATCAGGGACACAGCACGGAAACTGTCCTAACACATATAGTTAATGACGCGCTTAAAAAGCTAGATCTGAATGAATCTTGCCTCCTGATCCTCCCGAACCTCCCCTCAGCTTTCGATACAGTCAAACATGACAGCCTACTTGACCTACTGGAAACCAGAATGGGGTTATCAAGGGTCGTTCTAAACTGGTTCGCCTTGTTTCTTCACAACAGAACTTAAAGAATCAAGGTTAGTCAAACCCTGTCCAATTCCACTCCAGTCATCTTAGGAGACCCACAGGGGTCCAACCTATCACGTACTTTGTTCAACCTCTCCATGGACCCTGTAATCGAAATTCTGAAACTCTCCAAAGCCAAATACCACATGTATGCAGATGACACCCAACTGTACCTGAAAATCTCCTCCCCTGAAGATATCGGACTACTCAGCACAACTCTACAAAAACCCCAAAACTGGCAGACCAGAAACCACCTCAAACTCAACTCTCTCAAAACCGAATTCCTCTTAATCGCCCCACCAAAAAGGATCCCTCAACATCAAAGATCGGATGAAACATCTAACAGCCTTCAATTGCCTTCCTCAAGTTATAGATTCCACAAGATCACTAGGAATAACACTCAACAAGAATCTCAACATACAAGAACACATCAGCACAATCAGCAGAGGAACCAACCTTCTAATCAACATAAGAAAAGAAAAAAACCTTCCTCCCCTTCCACGGCCTCAAAATAGCTGTAAGAGCACCAGTAATCCCCAGGTTAGATTATGGATGTGCTACCTAATGTGGTCTGCCTAGATGCAAGCTGGCTCTACTAAGGGTGTCCCTCATCTCTGCTGCAAGGCTCATCACTGGGTCGAGAGAAACAACCACATCACTCCCGATATGAAGGCCTTAAACTGGCTCCCATATGAGACAAGGATACAGCTGAAAATTGCTTGCTTGACTCATAAAGCACTACACCTCAACACACTGACGTACCTCGCTGACAGACTGGAACGGTCTGGCGGTTGCAGATCCTCTAGGAGCGCAAGCACCCTATTGTTAAAACCACAGAAATTTCGGAAAAAGAAAACATACAACTGAACCTTCTCAGGAATGGCCCCCAGAATTTGGAACTCCCTTTCCCCTGTAATCAGACTGAACCCATAAATCACCGCATTAAAAAAGAAGTCAAGCTGTTTTTGATGAACAAAAACCTACACTAGAACTCTCTGACTCAGCATATGGAAAATTAACTGACATAATGCCTCAACCTAGGCTCTCACTCGCTGTTGACGCCTAGGTGGTTAACTCACTGACCGATATGCAGTGAGTATTGACAGCATTTGTGTTGCTTGACAGTCATGTTTTCTTCTTGCCTAACCATTTTGATGGAGTCGGTCGGAAATTAATCCAAACATGAATTTCAAATGGCTTACGATGGGCTCGGAGAGCCCGTCTGCCATTCAGAAAGGGGCCTGTACTCCCAAGGGTGGCTCTTTCCGCCCGATTGATTATAATGGCAGATTCCCACAGCCTTTCTGTGCCGGCCATTCCGACAGAGAAAGGCTGTGGGAATCGGACTTTGGGGGCCCCCAGCACCTATGGTGTCCCCCTGTTGATCCCTGCACCCGGTGGCAGGTACCTTGAGGTGCCTGCTATGGGGTGCAGAGATGAACTGCTCCACTGCTCTTTACAATGAGAGCATGCATTCCTTTGCATGCTCCCATTGTAAAGAATAGGATTGCGACCGAAAAGTGTTCGGTCGCATCCTACTTGCTGGTTTGGGACTGCCGACAGGAGGTCAGTCGGTCCCACTTCCAGATCGATGTCAGACGGACTCAGGTCCGTCCGAAATAGGCCCCTAAATGTCTACATGTCCTACTTTAAAATACCATGCACCCTGCCTCATGGGCTGTAGGACCTA
The DNA here is from genome assembly GCF_964204655.1 of Triturus cristatus. Taxonomy (NCBI): domain Eukaryota; kingdom Metazoa; phylum Chordata; class Amphibia; order Caudata; family Salamandridae; genus Triturus; species Triturus cristatus. The sequence goes on from NC_140591.1 coordinate 1,070,390, forward strand.
CTTAGGGGTGACATAAACATTTAAAAGAAATGTTTTGATCAGTCATAAGGAGGTTATTTTTACAAGTCGAAATGCAGTATTTAAACTGCAACAGTCAGGCTACAAAGATAGACCTGAAGCCATGTTTACAATGTTACTGTAGTTGATGGCACAATAGGTGCTGCAGCCCCCTAGAACTAATAGCCCTCAGTACACTTTGTACTATAAACTGGGACATATTGGTAAATTAAATATTCTAATTAGGAGTATACCAATTGGATTATGTTACAAGGAGGCGCACAGGCACTTTACCACTGAGTGGAAGTGTTAAAGTGCAGAGTTCTACAGCCAGCAATAGGATCAAAATATTGGGGTACACCACAAAAAAGAAGGTAATTTCCTACAGGTGTGCTGCCGCCACCGCTCTTGTATCACTTGCCTCCAGGTAACGCCATGAGGGTAGCACTTGGCGCTCCCCTCCCAGTTTAACCAGACCACATTACTGTGAGACAGGCCTAGGTCATGGCACATATGCATGATCTGTGTTTCCCTATGACTAAAAATCAACCCCAGAGTTGCAGAGGTACCTGTCCATCACCATACAGGTGATATTTCAGGCAATAAAATGTAAAATGAAATTGCATTAGAAAACCGTCCACTGCTGATGTCTATATGGCACCCATGTCATGTATTTCATTTAGAAAAACAAAAAAGGGATGGCCTCTGTTTTGGAAGGCATATTCTTAAAAAAAATGATGACCTGTAAAGCGGTTGGGGCACTTACCAGTGTCTGAAATTAATTATTGCATTCCACCCATTGCTTATTTTGTTTTTCTTCTGCCCTGTGTGACACTTTCAGATATAGATGGGTGAGCCAGCAAATTTAGAGAGCCGAGCTAAGGCAATGGCTTCACACTACAAGACCAAGCACTACCCAAGTGAAAGAATAACACCCCTCACAACAAGCATTGGCAAAGCCTCCCTTTGGGTCTCACCTTCGAGACCTATTCGTGCCCCCAATGCCTTTCCTTCATGCGGTACAGCTTCAATGCAGATCCTCTACAGCAAAATGAAACTATTTAAAAAAAAAAGAAAAGGTGTGGTGATGCATCGTTTTGCAGACATGCACATGCATGTTGAACACAAGCATGCTCCTATAAAATTACATGGCAACTTTTTCCCAAAGCTTTAAAGGAGAGCTGGTTGAGGAGGGGATGGGAGGAAAGCAGTACTGGTGGCGGGGAGAAGCACACAGACAAGAGAGAGGTTTAACCCGTTAAATGCGGATGTGGGGCAACGGCTGACGGCCGCACTCTCTCCCCAGTGCCTCTGTTGGCTATTGGCCGACACTGGGAGGGCTACAAAGGATTTTCCAGAGCTGGCACTGGAGGATTATTTTTTCAAACAAAGAGCAGGGCATACGCAGAATTGCCTCTGTGCCAGCCCCTGCACGCTCTCCTGCCCACATTGTGGCATGCAGATGTTAAAGATGTCCCACGGGAGCGGAAGCACTGGCGTAACGAAACTCGAGGGGGCCTCCCTGCAAGACACGTGGAGGGGCCCCCTCCGGGCTCAAACAGGAGCTCTGCAGCCCGAGTGCTGTGCTGAGGGGGCCCCCTGGAGCTTGGGGGCCCCCCGCACCGCGGGGGCTGCGGGGGCCTGTGTTACGCCCCTGAGCGGAAGAGAGCATTCACTTGCTACTAGTAGCCGCTCCGGCGGGGAATCTGTGACATCAGGGTGCCTTGTGATGTGCTGACGTCACAGATGGGCAGGAGGAGAAGAAAGGGCAGATGCAGAAGCCAAAACGACCTCCCCAGGTTTCAGGGAGGCCTCAGTGGAAAGGTGAGAGTCTCCCCTTTCTAATGAAGCCTTCCTAAAACGGTTTTCTGGCTGTGGATCACGGCCATGCCACGATTCACAGCCAAGAAACCCACTAGACCACCAGGGACCAGTGTTTGGGGGGGGTCAGTCCTCGTGGTGAACAGGGTGATCCTCCCTGGTAGGCAATATTAAAAAAAATAATATGGTTTTCCACTGGGGGCACAATTGCACCCCAGGGGAAGTAACAACAAATGAAAAGTGAAATTGTCAGGGGCTAGGACCTCCTGACATATGGGCCGACCACCTGTTGGGCCCCAACTTGTTTTGGGAATGTGTGTTTTCCCTGGGGAGAGGGATCGGGCCCCCAAGGAGAGAAACACATTTCCAAACAATATATAAAGTAATAGTAGGAGATGGGTATGCCCAAAGGACATAGGGGCTCATTTGTGAAACTGTCAGGGGGTCAGCGCTCCTGATAAGAGGGCTGACCCCCAATGGGCCCACTTTTCTTTCTTTTTTGGAAATCTGTGTTTTTAGCCCCCAAGGGAAAAACTCACATTGCTATTAAAAATATAAAAGAAATGTTGGGGGTGGGGGTCAGCCCTGAACACATGGGTCAACCTCCATGGGGGCTCTTTTTTTCGATATGTGTGATTCTCCTGGTGGGGTGACGTGGGGTGATTGCAGCCCCCCACCCCTCCTGGGGAAAATACACATTTGTTTTTTAAAAAAATGTAAACCCGCTGTTGATAGGTGGCTATATTTTAGAAGAGGAAAGCAAGAGATTTTATTAAAAAAATATTCTCAAATATTCAAACATTACTAAAAATGTGGGATATGTGTTTGCATGCAGCGGAAGCCCGGCACAGAGGCTGACCGGTCATCCTTCAGTTGCTTATTTATCCATTTGGTTGCCATGCTGATGATAGCGAGGGGACATCTTTGCCCAGCAGCGTCATTAAGTTTTCAAATCATAAAATGATCATGTAATACTATCAATAAATGTGCTGCATAATGCAGCGTAACTTGCCTTTTCTTGCCACACAGTTTAGTCAACTCTGTTCTATTATTGGGTGCTGCCCAGCAACATAGTTCCAGTGACCCTGGTGATAGCACCGTGTGTTTTCACAAGGAGCACACGCGTGCACAAAGTTGCATGGGCTACTATATGAATGTTTCTTCTTGAGGTCACTGGTTGATATGCGGATTCTGGAAATTAGTTTTATACTGGCAAAGGCTCAGCAGCTCCTCCAAAAATAAAGTTTTGTATAAGCCATGACAAAAGTATGCTGTAGTATTGGATATGTGGTAAGTTGAATGAATACTATGGGCCAGAGACACAAAGCTTGAGCATCTGGTTTGTGTTACTTTTTCAACACAAACCAGATGCCAAACCATTTTGGGGATTAACAAACCAACGTCAATTGGTAATTGCATTGGTTTGTATGGAAAAATAATGCAAAGTTACGCGAAACGCGGCTTTGCATTACTTTGCGTCAAGGGAGATTTAGTTGGGTGGTACATGTGCATTTCCATGCAACCACCCGTTCATTTTGATGCAAAATCCCATCTACTAAAATTAGTAGACAGGGTTTAGCACCAAAAACTAATGCCACTGAAAAGGGGGTACTAACACAAAGAAATGCTTTAATTTCTCCCTGCGTTTCTGACTTGCATTTGTGCTGCACTGTAAAGCACACTTACAAGGTGGGCAAAGTTTTAAGGTTAATCTATGCATAGTATTTTGTACTGAAAGGTTATCCTTCCAGTACAAAACCTACACTAGACTCACATAGACACCCTTGCACTATGGTGCAAAGGTGTGTACGTGGTGCACAGCAGCACATTTCTGCGCCGGCACTAGGGAGAGGGGAGGAGAGTTCCATATTTCTGGAATATGGCGCTCTCCTGCTCTCTCCGTTACGCAATGCAGCACAGGCTCTTTGGGTGCTGCGCTGTATTGCGTGACCGCTTTTTGAATCTGGACCTATGTCTTTTTTTTCTCTTTTTGTAGTGTCTTTAGAGGACCTGCAGATTCAGCAAACAAGATAAGTAATTTTGTGTTTATTTACTGTTGCACACATCTCACACATGCACACACCCACCAACGGATTTAGAACAATACTTCTGCCTTCTACATAGGACAGTAGGTTATGGAGGACAGCTCTGAGGCAGGATCAGACACTGAAAAGCGGGTACTAACACAGAGAAATGCAGGATTGCCGAGAGGTCGTCATAGGCCACGCCCCCTTTCTATACCACTCTGCAAACACACCTCCTGATGCACTACTGGTTGGGGGAAGTAGTCCAATTTAGTCATGAGGCTCTCAGGAGTAAAGTGGAATTCATTCCCCAATGAGAATCGCGCCAGGAGGGGCGTTTGCACTGTGGTGGAGAAAGGGGGCGTGGCCTTCAAATCCTCTCAGCAATCCCGCTGTCTGGGACTTACTGGAGGTAACAAGAGGCTTGTTGGCCCCCAAAGACCCTCAGCATTCAAGGGGGTTTCATTCCCCAACGACCACTGCACCAGGAGGGGCATTTGCAGAGTGGTGGTGAAGGGGGCGTGGCCTTCAGCAACTTGCCGATGTGCATTTATTTTTTTTAATTTAGGGAAGGGGGCTGCATAGACCCACTGCCCTCGGCCGATTTCGGCCCTGGGCATCGCTTCCTCATGCCCAGTATTTTTTTTTGTAATGGGGAGGGGCCCCCCTTCTGAGGCCTATTTCAGCCACGGGGACCCCATCCAACGGGAGCAGGCCTTCATATTTATTTTCAAAAATGGGGAGGGGGGCCTGCACAGCAACCCTCCCTGGGCCAATATTGCCCCCGGGATATGGCCGCCTCCATGGGGACGTCGGAAGATCCTCAAGTCTACTTGTGATTTTCCCTGTTTTGTGACTCTCTGTGCTTTGCTTTTTACCCTTGTGTTGTGACTCTTTGTACTTCGTTTTTGCACTTGTGTTGTGCCTCTCTGTGCTCATTTTTTGTATTTGTGCCCTGTTTTTCTGCTTGATTTTTTTTTTTTTTTTTTTGAAACCGTTTATTACAGAATCCAAAAAATATACAAAGATGGGCCTACAACCTTCAGGCCGGCCGCTAGTCAAGCAGAAGGAGCATGTGATACAGACAATAGCACGCATGCTGCGGCAGAGGGAAAGTCACAGGAGTTGGAAAGCGTTGGCAGCCACACCATCCGGACCCCACATAACGGTTTCTTTTTTATATAAATAACAGCAAAAAACAAACCCACAAGGCAACCCACAATCAAAAACAGCAGCATGTGCTCCCCGACGAGGGGGACCCCACTAGTCCATAGGAGTATCGAGGGGGGGAAAGGTCAGGACGGGGACTAAGTAAACTCATTGCCCAGAACCGGAAAGACAAACTGGCTAAGGAGACGGGGCCGGTGACGGATCGGGCAGTAACGGCGGGGTACAAATTCCCCCACGGTAGGCGTTCCAGAGGCCCCACACTTTCACCCATTTCCCAGGCTTACCTCTCGCAACATACACCACCTTTTCCCGGAACATGCACCAATCCATGTTATCCTTCCACGCCGAGACAGTCGGCGACCTCTGGGAACCCCACAGTTGAGCAATGTCACGTTTGGCCACCATATATCCCAGAGTCACCCACCACGTCTGCGGCACCGAGTAGTCGGTCGGCTCCCACACATTCAGAAGACATCTCCGCGCCTCGGGCAGCAGCGGCACACGCGTAACTACCCGTAAAACCTCATGCACTCCACTCCAGAATCGCGCCACATCTGGGCACTCCCACAAAATATGGAGAAAGGTCCCCAAAGAGTCACACCCACGCTTACACAGCCCGTCCACAGCATAGCCCATACGCATCAGCCTCGGCCCCGTAACATAGACCCTATGGAGTATCTTGAGCTGGACGAAGCGAAGGCGGGCCGGTATGGCCACCTCTTTCGGGGAGGCCACTGCAGACACCCAGTCCTCGTCATCCAGCTCCAGTCCATCGGCAACCCATGCCGCACGAAGGCTAGTCAGCAGTCCCGAACGGTCATTGATAAGTTTTTTATAAATTAATGAAATCGTGCCGTCCGGTACATGCCCATCCAGCACTCTATCTTCTAGCGGGGAGTGCTCCGGGATGGAGGCGACGTCCGGAAAAATGGAGCACAACGCATGACGAATCTGCAGATATCGAAAATACTCCCTGTCCTGCAGCTGGAATTCTGTCTGCAGCACATCGAACGTCTTGAATCCCCCCCTCGTCCAGAGATCGCCCACCCTGCTGATGCCTATCATATCCCATTTCTCAAAGCCCTTCGAGGTCCACAGAGAGCCCAGCCGCTCAGATGCGTACAATGGCGTCGCCCGGGTCAAGCGATCCTTCCACCCCATCGCCACGTTAGCCGTGTGCCACACCCGTACCATGACCCCCGTGGGGCCCGTCAGCCGTGCGTCATGCGAGCTAGAATAAAGCGCCCGATTATAGTCACCGCCCGGCAGTAACATTTTATCCATCTCAAAGGCCGGGTTCAGGGCGGGACCATAAAGGCCGTGATTGATCGCAGCCAGCTGGGAGGCCCAGTAATATCGCTTGATATCTGGGAGGGCAACCCCCCCGTCGTACCACGGGAGCGTCAGCTTCGCCAGGGCGATACGCGGCCGACCCTCCCAAAACAGTCGGCGCTGCAAACTCTCCACCTCGCGAAAGTAGCGCGCCGGGACAACGTCCATGGTATTCTGCAAAGCATACAGGAGACGTGGCAGCGACATCATCTTAAACAATGCCGCCCGGCCGAGCAGCGAGAGCGGCAAGCGCTTCCAACGCGCGACGTCCTCCTTCAGGCGCTGGAGGGGGGGAAGCAAGTTCTGGCTATATCGGGCCTCCGCGTCCAGGGTAATGAAGACACCCAGGTACCTAAATCCCCGCGGGGCGATCTGAATAGGACAACCCCGCGGAAGTATAGGATCCTCCCCAGAGAGGACATATACACACGATTTAGCCCAGTTGATGACCAGGCCGGAGTTGAGGCCAAATGAGTGCAATACATCAACCAGTACTATCAGTGATTTACGTGGGGAAGCCAGGTACAGAAGAATATCATCAGCGTAAAGAGATATGCGGTCCTCATACTCGGGGGTCCATCGGAGACCACGAATAGAAGGTTCCCACCGCAGCCACTCCGCCAGGGGCTCCAGGGCAAGCGCGAAGAGGAGCGGTGATAGTGGGCAGCCCTGCCGCGTGCCCCTGCCCAGCTCAAACGGAGCCGACACTCTACCGTTCACAACCACCTGCGCTAGCGGTCCCGAGTACAACAATTTCACCCAACCGATGAATCCCGGGCCAAACCCAAACTTCGCCAGTGTCGCCCAAATATATGGCCACTCAAGTGTGTCAAACGCCATAGTGGCGTCCAGGGATGCCAAAATGGCCGGTTCCCGCATAAACGGGACACGTGCGAGCACCCCATGCAAGCGTCGCAGGTTAAGCGCAGTGTTGCGATGAGGGATAAAGCCGGACTGATCCTGGTGAATCAAGTCGCACACCACGCCAACCAGCCGAGTAGCCAACACCTTGGCGAGAATTTTGGGCTCTGCATTCAACAGCGAGATAGGCCGATAGGATGTGACCCGGTCCCGCGGCCTCCCCTCCTTATGAATAACCACAATAGTAGCCAGACGCTGGTCTAGCGGGAGGGAACCTGCCGAGTGGGCCGCGAGGAACATAGCACGGAGATGCGGCGCCAGCGTATCCGGTCGCAGCTTGTACAACTCGATGGGAAGACCATTAGGACCCATGGCCTTGCCAGAAGCGACCGAACGTATGGCGAGGGCAATTTCCTCAGATGTTGGGGCGGCGTCCAACGACACTCTGTCCTCCTCCGAAAGGGAAGGCAGCGCGATATCTCTGAGCAGGGCATGGGAATCCTCTTCCGAGCGGGAGGATACCGGGGAATACACCCCACGGAAATATTCTGCAAAGCAGTCAACAATTTCTTCCGGCTCAGTAACACACACACCATCCTGTTTCTCAATCGTTGGGACAACTCGACTCGCTCTCTCCTTTTTGTCCAGCCACGCAATCAATTTACCAGCCTTATCACCCACATCATACAGTCTCCCCTTTTGCTCTCTACTGAGGCCCCTGGCCGCCTCCGTGACGAGGGCCTTATAGGCCGCTTGCTTGAGTCAGAGAACATGTAATTTGTCATCCGTCACCCCACATTCTAGATCATCCTCCAACTCGGTTATCTCAGTTTCAATACGGGTCACCTCCTCCCGCTCGCGCCTCCGGGAATGGGAAATAAGGGACAGGGCCTCCCCCCGGAGTACCGTCTTGAACGCCTCCCACAGAGAGACCGCCGATGACACAGACCCCACGTTATCGTCAAAGTATCGGTCAAGGGATTTAACCAACTCTGCGCGAATGGTGGGGTCACGCAGGTACCAAGGATTAATCGGGACCACCCTACCCTCTCCCCTCGGGAGAATATCAAAGTGCAACAAGAGTGGGGAGTGGTCTGAAATACCCCGCGCCAAATGGCGCACCTCCCCTATCCTCCCCGCATGCGCCGCCGGCACCAGGACATAATCTAGCCTTGAGAGACTACCATGGGCCCCAGAATGAAAGGTGTACTGTAGCTGCGTGGGATGTTTCAAACGCCAACAATCCACCAGCCCCAAGGTATCCAAGAGGCCAGACAACCACGCTTGGGCACGGGGGAGATCCCTAGGGGGGGTGACGATCCTCCATTCCGGAAACCACGCGTTAAAATCCCCCCCAACCACTAGAATCCCCTCCGGAAGGCCAAGGAGGAGGCGTCCCAAATCCGCAAAGGTGGTCGTCTGCAACCCAGGCGGGACATAGACAGACACAAAAACGACCACTCTGCCCTCCATTCTACCCACCAGAACCATGTAACGTCCCCTGTAATCATGGAGCACCTCATCAATTTCCAACGGGAGCGAGTTCTTGGCCATGATGCCCACACCCCTTGAACCAGACGTGAAGCCCGAATGGGCCACAAAGCGGTAGCCCCGTCGATTCATAGCACAAAAGGAGTTACCAATGAGGTGTGTCTCCTGCAGAAAAACTATATCGGGTGAAATTCGTTTCAGGAACTGCAGGACCACACCTCGTTTTATCCTGTCCCCCAGTCCATTAACATTCCAGGACAAAAGACTCAGTCCCCTACCCCCCATCATAAACGAAAGCAATCACTCGTCTCCCAGAGAGCACTTTAGAAATAGCACACCGATACTTTTGCCTTGTGGTGTAAACGAACAACACCCCACCCCAACCCAACCGCCCCAACAAAACTCCCCCCTCCCTGCACCCCTGCATGAGCCCAGACAGCCCCCCCAACTTGCAGTGTGCCTGTCGCCCCTATATAATGAAACTAGCTAGACCCCCTAGAGGAGGAAAGAGTACCCCTTCTAGACCCCGCACCACCTCCAGAGGAGGGAAAAACGAATACAGAAGAACGAAAAACCCTAAGCTTGGCCGAGAGTGGCATCAAATCCGTCCAGAGTGAGGCCCAGTATCAACACCTCAGTCCCGGTCCAGTGGGCCGTCTCCTCCCGCCGCCCCCCCCCCCGCCATCCCGATCACGACCCCCAGACAGAGTGTCCAGCCAGTCCCCGGCCACTTCAGGACGATCAAAAAAGTGCGTGCGACCATCCACCTCTATCCGCAGCCTGGCCGGGAAGAGCATGGCGTATTTTAAGTTCATGTCCCGAAGCCGCCGCTTGACGCCCAGGAAACTCAGTCTCTGCTTCTAGACCGCTTGGGTGAAGTCGGGATAAAAGTTCACCTCCATGTTCTCCAGCTTAAGCGGCCCTTGCAGTCTGGAGGCTTGCAGAATCGCGTCTCTGTCCCGAAAGTTAAAAATACGGGCAATGAGAGGCCGCGGAGGGGCTCCGACCTTCGGCTTTCCCCCGGGAACTCTATGAGCCCTCTCCACGGCAAAGAATTTACTCAGACCCCGAGGCTGGAGATGGGTAGTGATCAGGTCCTCCACAAAAAGATCCGCCGCCGCCTCCTCCCGTCCCTCGGGTACTCCGATGATGCGGATGTTATTCCTCCGGGCCCGGCTCTCGGAGTCCTCCAGGCGCCGATCCATGAGCGCACTCGCCTGACGAAGTCGGTGCACCTCCGTTTGGAGGGCCGCCACCTCAGTCGTGAGGCCCGACGCGGTGTGGGCCAAAGAATCGACCCGGTCGTTGGTCTTGGAGAGATCAGCCCTCACCAGGTTGACATCCACTAGGACCGCGTCGATTTTATGGGCTAAGGTGTCAAACCGCTGGCCCACCGAGGCCTTCATCTCAGCAATGGCGCCCATGACGTCTTGCAGAGTCAGCTCTGTGGGCAAATCCGGGGCATCCGGGGGGCACTCAGAGGACTTGTGCGGTCCACCGGGAGATCCCTTCGGGAGGGTGTAGCGGTCCATGATGTTGGCCTGATGTGCGGCGCCACGCCAGGTCGACTTGGCCTTCAACCGATCGCCATCTTGTTTCGTGGCCATCGTCGCGGGTCTCACACCCTCACCAGCCACGCAGTAAAAAGGCCAGCAATCAAGGCCACGGGCTCCGGGGGGTCACCCCAGGACGGCGGAGCGGGCCACAGCAGGCAGGCAGGCTGGGTCACCCAGCGAGGCCACGCCAACACAAAGAGCGCCGCGATCCCACTTGCAAACACGGCAAGGGGGCGCGAAAGTGAAAGTGCGGGGTACGCGACTCGCCAGGCCCAGCCCGCCGTTGTTGTTCACTTTGCCACCGGGTCGCCCCCAAACGCGAGTCCGGGGTCAGGAGCGAAGCAGGCCGCAAACTTCAATTGGTGCTCACTCCGGCACCCGAGGTCCGATTCGAAAACGGGAAACGGGTACCACCTCGGCTCAGGCTCACCGACACAGTCCCCTCAACCGATGCAGGATGAAGACAGGATAAACGTAGGAGGTCGCGGAGGTCCTCGGGAGCCTCGCACCTACGCGGCCATCTTGGTTGCGCGCTAGGCTCCTCCTCTTCTGCTTGATTTTAATTGTGTTGTGCCTCTGAGCTTCATTTTTTCCGTCTTGTAGCTTTGTGCTTCGTTTTACCCTTATTTTGTGACTTTTCTGTGCCTAATTATCGGCTTGTTTTCTAAACTTACTCTTGACTTGAGATTATTCCAACCTCAGCTTTTTCTCATGCAAACAAGAAATAGTACCACTAACATTCGTTTTTTGCAGTATCCACCCAGGAGACAACGCATTGGAAGAATACGTCCATCACAGTGAGACAAATGAGGCAACCCCTGTGGTTGAATGGGGAATATTGTGATTACTCCAGATTATTTTACCCACTGCTTCCTGCACATCCAAATATTAGAAACTGCTAACTGAATGGTCTCTTTCAACATGTGATTTGTTCTTTCAACTATTACATTACCTGGGGGATTAACCACATCCATGCTCAGGACGGCTCCCGGCCGTCATGAGTCACGGTAGTCACGTGCTCATGACGGCCAGGAGCCGTCCGACCGTTGCCGCTCTGCTCACGTGCGGCTAATTCCCTGCCTCTGCGGGCAAATTAATTACTGGGCGGAGTTCGGACGGCTCCCGGCCGTCATAAGCACACGCCCACCGTGACTCATGACGGCCGGGAGCCATCCTGGGTACCTGGGCGCCATGCCCAGCCCCGCCCCCCCTCGCATCGCGGCGGAATTTGCAGCACGTGGAAGGGGTTAAACATGCCTGCGCGCCTTTGAGGGGTGTTGGCTGGTCTAAGTTCTCAGCTGCCTCGCAATTAGAGGCTATCATTTGTTTTCAACTGCATTAAAATAAATGTGACCATTAGTACGTAATCTCTGCCCACTATTTTACTCAAGGAATATCAAAGCATGTTTATGAGAATTGCTTACTCTATCTTACTTAAATAATAACAACTTTGTGTTTATTTTGCAGACCCTTGCAAACTGACCAACCTTTTTGCATTTCATGCAGGTTTTCCCCATCGCAGAGCGTATATTGGTATCAGCTAAATAATTTCTAGATCCACACCTGTAACATGCACCAATAGAATTATTTACATTGTCAGCCTTTTTTGCATTTACAGGAGCCGATCCAGCATGTTTAGTCTTAACTTACAGAGCAGAGTATTTACACTCTCTGAAGGAGAATTCTGCTTAAACATTTACAAAACTTTAGAGGCCATGATGGATCTTTCTACATCTCTTGCAATCTCCAAAGTCTCATCTAATGACAGGTTCCTGCAACCTTTCCTAAACTTGATTGTTGTAACAATTCACTGCTGATTCATGTCTTAAATACTAGTCTATTGTCCCATCAAAGTCACAAGTAGCAGCTACAATTTTCAGTTCCACAAGGAAATTATCAATGCGCTCAACCTAATGCTGACAACGGGTGAACGCCTGCGCTTCTCCACCATGATATTTGCGCCATTCTTAAAATAGGTTTTCATGACCTGTACTGTGTGCTGTCACTGAGTGATTTCTCTTGTCCTTGAAGGTGTTCAATCGTACTTGTTACTTAGCACAGAGTTTCTTTGATTGTGTAGTAACAACTGTTAGATTAGAAGTGCACACTAATTAGAAGACTGATGTGGGATGTAAGGGACGAAAGATGGGAGGGAGCCTCTGGACCAGACTGACCCCACCATGAACACCTCCTAGGGTGCATACCTGTATCCTCCTTGTCTTGGGAAGGGAAAGTAGGAAGACTGCCTGCTCCCAGGAATAGCAATGTTCTGATTGGTTAATTTCAATGGAGCTGTTGGTGTGATGATTCATGAAGTCACTTATGATATAATTGTGTGTCTCTTAAGATAACCAGATACTATCCTGACTTTGCTAAAAGAAGATCTTGCTCCATCTCTGTTCGGCCCTCTGACTTTGGTTCTTAAGCTTGTCTCTTGAAAGCCTCTGTATATGTCCTTTGAACCTTAATTTCGTTCAAGTGAGACTGAGACCTTCTGCTTAGGGCTCCCCTGCCCACTTTGATGCTTTAGTTAAAATTAACGCTGGACCTTTATGCAACCATTGTATTCTACCATCTGCATTTTGTACCTGTTGATTATTTGCATTGCCATTTATATAATCTATTACCGAAGACTGAACTTTCAATTTGATATATATGCTTACTTGATAAACTAACGCTATATATTCTATTCTGTATCAGTGATAAATTATTAAATAAACCTGTATGGTTTTAAATTCCATCCTCTCTGCCATTTCTGTGGAGCCAAATTGGTATCATTGTTTATTTAATGTAGTACTGATGCCAGCTCCTTTCATACACTTTTGGTCGACAATAAAAGGTCCATACGAGCAGTGAAGAAACTTCTGAGACAAATATTCCAGGACCAAGACATACAAGAGACTCTTCAACAACTATATTTCTTGACCAAGAGGTACAAGAGACACTTCGAAATCTATACCAGGACCAGGAGGTACAAAAGACAGTGCTGCAGCAAATGAAACTGGTGTAATGGTTAGAACTCTCGGCCCCCATGCAGCATGAATAAGGACACAGACACTACATTACTGGATCAGGAACTGGCCCAGGGCATGTGCGCCCAGCCCTTTTTAATAGCTGGGCCATCTGACCAGTAACACTTGTGATGAATGGGTTTGGGATGAGTGTGGAAGCCAACACTCAAGGAGTGGCTGGTGGAAACACTAGGGGGCAGATTTATGTTAGACTTGCGCCACTTTTACGCCGCCGTTGCGTCACTTTTGTGACGCAGCGGCGGCGTAAACCATGCGCCATGTTGCGCCTTATTTACAACGTGACGCATCTAGGGAGATGCGTCACGGTGTAAAGCCCTGCGCCACATTAAACCTGCGTCAGGTTTAATGTATGCAGGGTGGGCGTTCCATCGGAAAAAGCCTCGGAAAAGTGACGCAGTGAAATCTACAAGATTTCACTCAGTCACTTTTCCGACGCTGCTGCGTCAAAACCCTGCGCCTGCTTGAAGCAGGCGTAAGGCATGACGCAGCATGTTAGGTATGGGCAGCCCCTAAACATTGCTGGAATTGCGTCGTGCTTGCGACGCGACTCCAGCAATGCGCCGCCCTTATGCCATCGGATGCGTCACGCATCTGTTTATCCTTGCGCCACGATGTGCTGCATTGTAAATGCGGCGCATCTGTGGGGGCGCAAGGGTAAACTTGCGTGACGCATCTTTCCTGGCGCATCCCTGCTGATATGCAGGGTTGCTTCGGCCCC